>NW_017306412.1:1831046-1842712 GCF_000935625.1 Nanorana parkeri | reverse complement strand
AAAATATACAAGGAACAAGGGTTTTAGAGTATAAAAAATGAAATAAGGTTAGAAAGAGTTAGAAAGGTTAGAAACAGAGCGGGCAGCTCATTGACTGCCATCTGTTTGTACGAAGATTTTCTGACCGACTCTTGATCAGCTGAGGGATGATGGCCGGAAGGGTGCCAATAGCGGCACCCACTGTGCACATTTCATCTGTTTTTTTAAGAACCGCCCGAGATTTGCACAGTGTTTTGCCACCTTTAGTTATATGTCTGTGTGTTTTGGTTAAGTAAGCATTACAAGTAATAAAAAAATAATTGCACCTGGTAAGAGAAAAATATATATATTGGAGCTACCAATGCTTATTTATGAAATGCAGGTCACAAGTCATTCTGATCCTGGCTCTTCCCTAGTGAGATACTGACGTGCAACAAGAAAATAAGAAAGGAATTCAGATTTCAGTGACTACTTGCTTGTATTAAGTTAGTGACAATGAAATCATGATCAGGATGACAGCCTTTTAGCCTGTACTGTTTTAATACAAGTTACAAGTGATAGCTTCCATATTTATCCTACCCGTTTTTTTTTTTAAGTGCAATTATTGAAGTATGTCTAACACAAATGTTATTGTTGTTCTGAATAAAGTTGAGAATTATTAAAACCCTTGTTTGTTTGTTTGTTTGTTTTGCCTTTTGCATCCCATTGGAGAGATTTTCCTTTACTTTCTGTCTCATTGACACAACAGGAAATCAGAGGAAATATTTTCAAAATCCCTTCTTAGACAATCATCACCAGAAAAAGTGTCTCCACTGGAAGATTTCCTGCGGTGAAATAGAAAGCTGAAAACTAGAATTCAAAAACTAAAATTGAATTTTTGGGCTTCAGATATATTTTAAGCTGAAAAAAACAGTAAAAAAGTATAATAATTTGTAGCAGGGGTTGTCAGTCTCTCTTAGAAGACGCATGGGATGCATAAAGCACATGGCAAACCTATTTTCTAAGGAAACCGCTCACTTGTCAAAAATGGGGTCAGATTTATTTAAATGGAAAGCTGCAATGTCTGAGGTTAGTGCTAAGCCAAAAAGACATAATAGATCCACAAGTGACAGAATATATTTTTGACAGATTGCTGAAAGCACATGTATCCGTTTCCTAGCTGTTTCCTGAATGTAGAGCACCTTTTAAGTACCCTCTGAGCAGGATAAAATTTGGCTGAAGATCAGAACGGAATCCACTCATTACATTGATAGCAAATCACAAAGATAATGCAAAATAAGTGTTTAGCTAGTCAGGGTAAAGTAACAAAGTGATTCACAAATTGGATCTTGGTTGTCATCTATCACTCCTTGTCATGTTTTTATTTATAAGGAAGCTCACTGTGTTGACTTTAGAGGCTTTTGCTCTAGCGGTAATGGCAGATTTACTACCAGTTTATGTAGTACCAGTACATCTAGATGAGTGTTGTATTTCCATTATCATATCATTTTCTGTGCTGTCAGCCTGTACTTTGTACTTTAAGTTTACTTATACACAAACTTTTGACATCTATCTGTGCTCCACTGTGCTAATCTCCAAACTCAGCATGGTGAAAGGAGAGACAACAGAGAATATAATAGAGATCAGTGATCTCCATTTAAAATAGAATGCACATATTTACTAGTCAGCCAACAGATGACAGGGTACGGATTCTGCAAACTCTGTATTGCTATTTCAGAGCTATTATCTGTCTCAAGCATTGGCTGTGCACAACATTTACTTACAAATCCGTCTGTTTGAATATTATTGTATCTATAAGCTTCTGATATGACCAAGGGAACATATCTGCAAAAAAAGGAATGAAAAACTAATAATAACCACTCTCTCAGCAATAAGTATATACACACTTAAAAAATACAGTATATTGTTTGAATGTATACTTTAGTAAACAAATAGAATACCGAATGCCATAATGTGTTTAGTACATTTTTTAATATTTTTGCAAAATGGACATGTATGCCAATTTCTTCATCGCTGCTTTCTTCCTTATCAGTTTAAAGAAGAACTCCAGGAAAACTTTTTCTTAAACCTTGCAGTGGGGCTACCACCTCACTGCAAGGGTTAAGTACTCATTTTTGTCTAGTTGCTAAAAAAAACAAAGTTTTACTCATTCGAAACTCTGTGCCAACCAGCTGTCACAAGGCAGTGTGTGATTGTCAGCAAAAGTCCCGCTCTATTACAGAAATCAGGACTCAAGGAGTCCATGTTATATTAATGAATTATATATATATGTACACATGTATGGGCACCAAAAGGAGGTAGCTTGATTTCAATGTAACATTGTATCATGTCAATGACATTTTAATTGTAACCAAGTCTTTATGTATTAAATATACATTTATACAAAACCATGTATGTTTGATGGACGTCTTGTATGGTTTGGACACTTTTAAAGCCCCGCTTTTCTTTTCTTGTATACAATTCTAATTGGGGGTGTGGTGCCCATCCCTAATGGTTCAATTCAATTCCTATGCTTTAAAATAGTGATAAAGGGAGGGGTTTTGACTTGACGTGCGAGTCCTGGGGACTGCCACTCCTCCTTAAATAGACACATTTGCATTGCTTCCTAATTGACCTCCCTTTATCTCTTTCCTGAAGAAATGCAAAATGTGTAGAAATAGTATCATGTTAGGTACATATGACTGCATTTGTGTTGATCATATTTAAATGTGAACTGATCTGTAATCATGTGAGGGTGTGTTCTATGGAGGCTTTCAATGTATTTTCCTTATATTAAAGGAGAACTATGAGGCGAGTAAAAAACTCAGCCTCATAGTTCTAGCCGACCTGTGACAATTAAACTGTCACAGGTCGGCTTAATAGATCGGCAAGTGAGCGAACACATACCATCGCTCGGTCACTTGTCGATCCTGTCCCTGCAGAGAGTCGTGATTGTCACTCACGGCTCCCTGCAAGGATTCCCCGCTCCCCTGTCTGATCCTCCAGTGCTGACTGGCAGAATGGATGGGGGAGGCAGTGGGTATAGCTGGCTCTGCCTCTAGATAGGCAGAGCCAGCTGTCACTTGTGCAGCTGGGTGGATCCAGACAGTAATGTCGGAATCCGTCCTGGCTGTGGCGTCTCAGTATACTGAGCTTTGGGCGACGGGAGCACGCTAGTTTGTGCCCTCCCGTTACCCCTAGGAGAACTATGGGGAAAAGCCTTGACCCCATAGTTCTCCTTTAAGCAATCTTACTTTTTATGAACAATCTTTTATGTATGGTTTTTAATGTAATCAAATAAAATCATGTTATTAAGATAACAATTCACGGCGTTGTGTCAAGGCTGCGATAAAACTCCATTGGCTTTACTTTAATTACTTAGACAATAACAACAGCAAAATAAACTGGATTAAAAATGAAAAGAACTTAGCAAAGTTTGGAGTGTAATTTGTTTGCAGAGTAGTCCAATCTGATGTATCAGAGTCACTGACTCTCATGAATGACTCGTACCATTCCTGCATAGTTTCGATGGAGGCAAGAGCTCTAAGCTGCAGATGCAGTCATTATTTCTGGTCACTAAAGAGAATGTTTACAGAATTAACATAACTGATCTAATGGGTGTTTTATGATGCTCCATCAGACACTACCTTAATGCCAAATGTTTTAAAGGCATGCCTACTTCAATCTGACTTTTGATCTGACTTTTGAATAATCTGACAACATACTATTAAACAGAACATTTTTACTTGTCAGGCTCCAAACGTGATATATTCCATCTGTATGTTTCTTCTAGGACCACAATCAGTCTTCTGGACTTGGTATTATAGGTGTGCTTAATGTGTAACTGTTTGTTATTTTCTTGTATTTTAGTATAGTCACTTGTTATTAATACAATTCTATTATAGCAGGGAATGTGGATATTGTATAAAACTTAACTCTGTGTAGTTTAAAAAACCGACTTGCAATTGTGTATTGTAGAGTCACATACCAGACAGGGGGATTTGTGACAAGCCTTTGGTTCAATGGAGTTTTCTAGCATTCTGCTAATAGCATTTAATGACATTGTTGCCTGCCTCTAGTCAAAGATACTCTAACTGGAATGTTTTAGTGGGATTTATGGTGCCTAACAATATATGCATGCCTGGCATTGAACTGCACGTACCACTTTGTAAAAGATTCCCAGCCCTATTATTGGTGGACATTCATGGCCTAAGGTGCAGATGCATAATAATTCCATAGTGCTCCCTTCAATATATATCACTCCTGTCCCATGTACACAGAGTCTTGCAAGGCGTTGCCTTAATATTCTTCAGTTTTCTTCTGTTTCAACCAACATGCACTGTCCAAGTAATGACTATCAACCAGGGCTGGATTTTATAGCACACACATGTTGGTGCCTTACATAACATGTATTTGGTAAGATCACTTATTTGACTTGCTTTCTTGTTCCTAACCTGGTTTGCAATATTGTAAAAATATGTACATAGCCTAATATAAGATAACTATTCATGCTAATGACGGAAAAAAAGTGTGGCTATTAATTATACAGAGAGAAGCCGCCACTTTGCCTCTTCCATCTTTAGGCATTTACCTAATGGTAAATACAGCCCTGCTGACATTACTAAATGTTTTCAAGTGATTACTTAAAGCTGAAGTATTGGCAAAAATTAAAGCCCAACAATAGAAAATCTAAATCCAATGATTTTGTAGTCATTTCTTTAAAAAAATACACCTATTTGCTGGTAAGCTAGTGGACCAATAGTGCCTTCCTTTCTTCAGTACATTTGTATTTGGTCTGTAATCCTCCTCCTTGGCTGCATGTGTAAAGCAACTCAACTTGGCTATACAGCCTATTTGCTTGTGGATGGAGCCATGTTGTGTACTCTGACTGTCCCACCTATTACAACCTGGCCACTGATTGACACAGTTTGAGCAGTTACATGGGGACAGTACTATCGCTTTTCATGGTTTTCCCACCAAGAGAATGCCCATGCACATTCAGATTATTTTCTATCTGCAATGGCTACTGGGACATGTAGGCAGTGATTGCAAGGAAGTGGCAGTGATCACACGATGGAGTTGTTAGCGTGCTTGTAACATACACAACAAATATGCATGTTTTGAACTTTGGAGCTGCTGCAAAGTAATATGTAAACCATGTTATAGAGTTTTTTTGCCTTCCTCTGTATCAACAGTAGGTAATTGTGGGCATAGCGTTCTGTTTAGGCTTTCCTTCTTTTTTTTTCATATCTCTATAGGTTGAACTCGATGGACATGTGTCTTTTTTCAACCTAACTATGTGAATAAACCCACCAATCTATTTTTTAATATATTTCTGATCAAGGCCTATAAGCTGTGCTTAGGGGGCTTAGTGGTCAGCTTTACGCAACCTGACTAGTGCCTAGTCTCCCTCTAGAGACCTTTCTTTTCTACTGAAACCCATAGTCTTCCCTGTACTTCTTAGATATCAGGCTTGATGGTCCCTTCTATTCTTGGCAGACTGTAAAACTTTACAAGTTCCAGCATATATTGTGGCTAATGGGATTGCTGTCTAATAGCAAAAACATTTACCTTTCTGTCATATCTAGCAACTAAAATGTCAGCACTTAGAAAATGTGCCTGCTCACATTTGGCATATTCTCTGTGGTACCTCAAAATTCAGTAATGAGTTTTTAGATTTGGATACTCATTTTTTTATATTCAATTCTATGGCTAATGCTAATAAAAGTTTGCAAAAGTGTTCTTCACTATTTTCCTTATGGTGGACATGGTTATAAGTACTCACTGAACATTTGTTCAGTGATAAATCCATGTTGGATGCTGTGTATGCTATAGTTTTGGTGCATCCAGTAAAATAACCCATGAGTCAGCCATAAAAAGTACAACAAAGACGTTGTTATTCTAGTAGAGACTTGCCACTGTCAGGATGCTGGTGTGAAGTAAGGAATACCCCCAAGATGTATGATAGACTACCTGAGGAGTGGAGTCCAACAACTGATTCACCGTACATCACAGCACCAAGAGCCACATGGGAGCACACTGGAAGAGGGAGGGCCAGGAAACTGGATTAGGGTCACTCCAAAATGAATAAGGGCTGGGAGTTGGATCAGGACTCACAAACGTAACAGGATAGTCCCATGTGAGAGCAGGTGACATGGGATGCACCGGGGCGTGGAGTGTAAGAGTCAGCCAGTATTTGCTAGTGACCCCTCACAGCAGTTTTGGCTCCTCTGCCTGCTGACCCCAAGTTATGATCATCAGGTTCACAAGGCATTCTGTGATTGGAGGACGTGATTGGATGTGACATTGTATTCTTTGGGGGAAAAAAAGACATTTTGTGAATGGACAATAGTGAAAAAGGGCAGGTTATACGACCAGAGCACTGTACAGCTCAAGTCGCATCTCTCCCTCACCTCAGTGCCCAGAAGCTGGATGCAATGAGGGCATGCTGGGACTTGTAGTTCCCTAGCTGATATCTTATGAAGCTGTATTCCACCTGAAAGTACTACAATGCCATTATAGAACTAAGAATAGAACATCAAATAAAACTTTTTTTTTCTAATACTCACCTGATTCCTGGATCCAACAAGTGCGGCCTCCCGTCTCCCACGCTGTTAGAAGTTGCATACAGCGTGTGCTGCTTACTACTTAAACCGACGCGCGCAGTGTGAAGCTTCTGACAAGATATGCTATTAGCATAGCAGGGAAGGCGGCTGCGCATTTTGCATTGGCGCCCCCCCTCAGTCCTGCGCCCGGGGCAAGTGCCCCCCCTGCCCCCCCCGGTTGTTACGCCACTGCCTGGCAGGCATTTTGTTTTTTTATGTGGATGTAAACAATATTTATTCACATATTTCTTTTATCACAGGTATTTTTTTACAGCATTGAGTTGAATTTTAATTCTGAGTATGCACCAAAAAAAAGTGTAGAAGCTAAAAGTGCTTAAGTTAATGACATCCCTGAAGTCCAGCTTGTGGTGTTTGCAAGTACTTGTACCATGGTGTTGCTCAGCCTTCCCATGCTATATATGTCTTGTGATTGCAACCCTAACTGTTAGATATTTCCTATGTGACCTGATGCTGTCGACGATGTAGGACAAACATGGACATTTCCAAGGTACATGTGTTATTGTGGTTGTTTAGTGTTAATTGATCATTTCTGGAGTAAACCTACACTCCGGGGCCGGTGCTAGGATTCTTGTTAGCTCCCGGCGACTGCCTGAGGTGCCGCGCGTGTCGGGATCCTCTGGCAATCCCAGCCAGCTAAATTAGGACCCCACCTGGAGCTCCTTCTACTGGAACAGCGCTGACTCGCCACTGCTCTCCCGCACCGAAGGTAAGTGGAAAAAAAAAACATAGCACAAACATCGGGGCATTTTGACAAGTACAAGTACTTGTCAAAATGCCCTGTTTTTTCCGCCCTCACCCTGCAGCGCCCTCAGGCGGCCACCTGACTTGCCCTGCGGTAGCGCCGGGCCTGCCTACACTTTAAACCCATTAGCATACAGCAATGGATGAAATCTGGACATCAGATTCTTTATCTTAGTTTTTTTAAGCATAAGTGAACCTCACCATGCGTTAGTTAAATAATATAGAATATTTTGATTGGGCTATTGATGAATGTCTGGAATTGACAATTCATTTATGAAGACATTAAAAAGATCTATATAATCAGATTTCTTTTTCTTAGATTTGATATACAGGTGAAACTCGAATATTTAGAATATCGTGCAAAAGTTCATTTATTTCACTAATGCAACTTAAAAGGTGAAACTAATATATGAGATAGACTCATTACATGCAAAGCAAGATCGTTCAAGCCGTGATTTGTCATAATTGTGATGATTATGGGTTACAGCTCATGAAAACTCCAAATCCACAATCTCAGAAAATTAGAATATTGTGAAAAGGTGCAATATTCTAGGCTCAAAGTGTCCCACTCTAATCAGCTAATTAAGCCATAAGACCTGCAAAGGGTTCCTGAGCCTTTAAATGCTCTCTCAGTCTGGTTCAGTAGGAATCACAATCATGGGAAAGATCTGCTGACCTGACAGTTGTGCAGAAAACCATCATTGACACCCTCCATAAGGAGGGAAAGCCTCAAAAGGTAATTGCAAAAGAAGTTGGATGTTCCCAAAGTGCTGTATCAAAGCACATTGATAGAAAGTTATGTGGAAGGGAAAAGTGTGGAAGAAAAAGGTGCACAAGCAGCAGGGATGACCACAGCCTGGAGAGGATTGTCAGGAAAAAGCCATTCAAATCATATATTAGTTTCACCTTTTAAGTTGCATTAGTGAAATAAATGAACTTTTGCACGATATTCTAATTATTCGAGTTTCACCTGTACTTTTACAACTTTTTGGAGACTATTTTATCGCTTTAGCAATCTTTTTTTCCTCTTCACTGTATGTTTACTTGAATTACTTTTTGTAATTTGTTTTACACTCCTCACTTTGAATAAGGCAAACTCAATGTTGTCATCCTATATGAATTGATTTTTCATGCCTTTTCATATCTAAAGCATGTTGGTTAGGTGTTTAGATGAAGCACTAAGATCTTGAGGAATGCTGAATTAAGTTTTACTTGCTTAGAAGAACATTACATGTATGTATGCAGCATTGTGAAGAAAACATAGAAAAAAGAGAAACAATGCACTGTGTATTATAGATAAGCATGTGCATAGAGACTAGCATTGCACTACACTGCCATCTACAGCTCAGATCAAATTACAGTCAGTAATGCAATTAGTATAGGCGGTTGCATTTCCAACAACGCATTCATGTTCAACCATATTGGTTTTCTTTCATTACTAGCAGTTTTATTTCTATATGGAGAATCCTTGTTTAGTATTTCCAAAAATTCCTATTCAGCTGTGAGGTCTTTTTTTAACAGTATGTTTTTCTATCTACTAAACTTTTTTAATGTTTAGTAAATACTTTAATTTACATTTTGCATTATGGTAGAGGAATCTAGCATCCAGTAGTATTTGTGAACACAAGTATTCAGACTTGATGGCCTCTGCCAGCAAATGATAAAGTCAGCACAATATGTAATGTAAAATCCATTAGTGTATATGTATCTTGCAAACTCACTAAAAGCGTCAATTTCCTTTTCATCTGCAGAGATATGGAAGAATGTCATATGATTATCCTGTATTGTAGCTTCATAGCAGTCATGTGGCAGATGTGTAGAGCTTCTGCAGCATAAATCTGCAGTGCATAAACTCATTTCCTTGTTTACCTGTAGACCCAGCTTAACAGATCATCAGATTAATCCAAGATACATTAAACCGTTCAGCAGGGCTGCAGACAAACCGTTGAGGTAGAAATAACTGACATCAATGTGTGCTTGGGAAAAGTGTTTGGTGTCGAGATTTCTGACTGGGATAAATATTACATTGCATAAAGGTACAGTACAGAGATTAGATAACTGTCACCCAACACTAAAGTTACCTGTAGAGCTCCCAATTTGTAAGTGATGCAACACAATTGGGTAAAGATTGCAGTAGACAAGTGTCAGAGTGTTTTCATTATTTCATTAGTCCCATTATTTTAAATGTTTTATTCCACTGAAAAAATAAAACAGATAGTGAAAAAAGTATGATAAAAAGCTTAAAGCAGCATTAAATATATGAAGATCAATACACAAAAAAGGAAACTAATACGAAGAATAGAACACTATTTTGATGAAAAATCAATTTAGCCCAAATCACTCATACCTAGTGGGGAAGTTAGGATATTTTTTTATCTTCTTATGATGAGATGTCCATTCATAAATGGCCAGCCCAAGCAATTCAGTCACTGAACCACTTTACCCTTACACAAGAGGCACATTGGATTGGGGGTATCTATGTATACTGCAGACAGCCCAATGCCAATGGTTTGAGTGCCCCAAAAAATGATATGATATTGCAGGAAATACAGTGTGACTGACACCAAGTAAGGACTTGGGTTTAGACATATTCCAATATGCTAAAAAAAATCAGCAAACTATTCATACAGTTTCTTTATATTTACATTTCCCAAAGAAAGTGGGTCATCTTTACACTGCAAATGTTGGATAGAAATTACTCAGTATTGAAGCCAGAGGGCTATAATGACAGCCGAAAAACTAGCATTGGCAGAAATGTCAAGTCAGCCATGGCATCCTCCCTGTTTTTCTCAGAAGAGATTTCCGCTGAGTATTTCAACTTCTTAAACTTCAATAATCGGATAAAATGTAAGGTATGAACCTTCTCAACTGATAACGTCAGGAAATCAGGTAAAGTCAATGGACTTGGTTGTAACTTTTTCCTGTTCTCCCTAGATAATTACAGTAATGACAGGCACTGCAATTTGCAGCCTGCATCCAAACCATACATTATGCACTTAAAGAGTGTATGTGCACGCTGGATTCACATAGGCTTTTTCTAAATCTGGTGATTGGCCATATCTAGCTTATTTCAAGAATGCAATCACTAAAAATGAGGATTAAAATGTAACTAGTGATCCAAGTACTACATTTTCTAGTATAAAGCAGTCACAATACAAGGTAATTGTTGATTATTCTCTACTATACTGCAGACAAACTGCTGTTTTCTTAGGAGGGCCGGTTTGCACATTGTTGACCTTCTTGAACATTTATATGCACTGAAACAACAACATTAAAACGGCATTTATGGCAAGGCGGTTGTGTACACCTCAGCATTGCTCTAAGGTGCACTGAAAACTACAACATGTTGCAGACTGGTTAGTTGTTTACTTGGCCTATTAGAACACATATTTGAAGAGAAAAACATAAATTATATTTGACATATGAGTTTCAAATGCACAGATATATTACCTGACAAAAAAAAAAAATCAGACACCAATATTTTGTTGGTTCACCTTTAGCTTTGATTATGGCATGCAGGGCCGGCCTTAGGCCTTTAGGCGCCCTGTGCGAGAAAGCTTTACAGCGCCCCTCAGTGACCACACCCCTCCATGGCCACACCCTTTAGTGGCCACACCCCCAGTAACCACACCCATTTTCCCCAATATCCGCACCATTTAAAGACTCCTATTTTGTTAAGCTGCAAAGAAACATTAATAAGTATGATAAAAATAAAACTTTTATTCAAAGGTATTAAATTAATTGTTGCCACAATAGAAGTATTCTTATCAAATAAAACAACAGAAGGCAAACAATAAATGTCAAAATACAATAGAGTCTATAAAAATAAAGTGTCAGTTTGTCATGCCGATCCTTTTTTCAAGTCAGTATATCTAGAAAAACAGAACACAGACCCCGGGCTACATGTAAATTAATGAATTACTATATGTCCGAATATACGAGAAATGTATTCAGGCTCATAATAATAATTATTTGTTTGAGAATGTGCGGCGGCCGTGTTGGCCCACGGCGTGTTCTGTGAATGTGTGCCACCATCATAGAGGCGGGGAGCATGATGTTACATGACGCCATGAATGCGCGGTGTCAGGTGACGTCACACACCGATATTGGCCCCACCATCTTGGTGTATACTTAGATATACACCAAGATGGCGGCGCCCAACACGCGCGGTATATGACGTCATGCACCCTGCCTCCAGAACACGCCAATGGCTGAATCCAAAATAGCATAAAAAAGTGTTTTGTTTGATGAAACAAATGAAAACTTTTTTAGTGTTCGTTCATTTCATCTGAAATGAATTTTTAGTCTTCGCACATGTCTAATAATATGTGTGTGTGTGAG
>NW_017306412.1:1800382-1830873 GCF_000935625.1 Nanorana parkeri | reverse complement strand
GGGGGGGCGGACGAGGGGGCGCTGTCATATCGGATGGCCAGCAGTGAGGGGGAGAGAAGCCGCCCACAGGACGAGCTGTGATGGCCGCACGGCGCCCTTGTTGCCATGGCGCCCTGTGCGGCCGCACGGCTCGCACACTCCTAAAGCCGGCCCTGATGGCATGCATTCTCTGTGGTATTGTTTCGATAAGCTTATGCAATGTCACAATGATGGGAGAGTCGGACCACTGCGTAAAGCCTTCTCCAGCACATCCCAAAGATTCTTAATGGGGTTTACGTCTGGACTCTGTGGTGGCCAGTCTGTGTGTGAAAATGTCTCATGCTTCCTGAACCACTCTTTCACAATCTGAGACCAATGACTCCTGGCATTGTCATCTTTGAATATGCCCGAGCCTTCAGGGAAGAAAAAATCCATTGATGGAAAAACCTGGTCAGTCAGTATTTTCAGATAGGCAGCTGACCCCATTTTTTGGGCACATAACAGTGTTAAACCAAGACTTATTATCCACTTGAAGGATAGCCAGGGATCAGAGCCAGCCAGGCAGCAAGGTACAAAAGCGTGAGGCAATAAACAAGTCCAGGATACAGGCCGAGGTCAGGGGCAGGCAGCAATCAAGAGGAGTCCAAACAATCCAAGTCACAGGCAAAGTCTTCAACAGGATCACAGCCACAGGGAACAAACACACACAGCTGAAAGACCATCAGCACAGTGAGCAGGGCAGGCTCATTTAAATAGGTAATTTTCTTAATGCCAGTTGTGTCACTTCCTGCACGCATGCCATTTGTGCATCTTTGTGGGTATTTCTGATTGTGCGCACATGCGCACCGCAGCATATTTCCGTCCACTTCTATAGGGACGTTTGCATGTACGCATGGCTGTCGTCTTTACCTTATACTATGTTTAGCTACTGAATGCAAGGTGGGTTATAGAACTAAACCTGTGTGATTCCAGCCAGTCTGTGCCTGACTTTATTTGGGGTAAATGGACCACCTTTTACTGTGGAACATGGAAAGCTGAATGAGTTAGAATCAGCTGCAGACAGTCACCTTTTCCTTAGAAGACAAACAGATCTCATGGCTGGCCAAAGTACCTAAAGCCAAATATGACTAATAGTTAATCTTGTTCTCTGCATGCTACTTCAGAAATCCATTTCATCCCAGAATGTAATTTTTGCTATTCAGTGTTGGATATCACATAGAAATTATGGCTGAATTATTGTTACATTATCAGGTGAAGGGGAATGGAAAAAAAGTGTTACTGCGCAAATGAAGAAGCATTCATACTGCAGTGAATTTTAACCATCCCTCCCAAAGAGAAACATTTTAATTGGGAGTATGAAAGTGCAATAGAGTTTTACAGAGGTGAATGGGTTAATGTAACTGGTACTCCTGGGGACATTTCCTCCCCTTCGCCAGACAAGTAATTTATTCTTTTCTCTGCAGAGGCATCTCATTTTCCAGTGTATTTATCTTCTGTGCACAGTGCTGTCATTCAGCAGGCAACGGCCTCCACAGAGTGAGCGGCTCATGCAGAATTTCAATGAGGTGCCTGCAGCTCCGCCCAGACCGCAGAGGTGACGCGCTCTCAAGAATTACCAGCAGTGTCCTCCCATGTTGAGGACATCTCTGGCAGGCTCTATCAATCCAGGAGAGGTTCCCATTTTCCTTTTTGTTTGTCACAGATCAATTTTAAACCTAGCAATCTCAGCACAGTCTACAGACCCCATAAACGTCTGCAGGGGTGAAGGGCGCGTTGTTAACCCTTTCGCTCTCAGAATACATTAAACCCTGGCAGCGAAGATGGGTGAAAATCCTGTCAGTGCCTGTTAAGATAGATAGAATGGATACACTAAAAAATCCTTTCAGGCAAGTAATCTCCTTAAGATAGAATAGAAAATGTAAGTCATTCATTTATCCTATAAGCTCCAGTGAAGACAAGCTTACACAATATTAGCATTGTTCCTGCATGGTAATGATCTGTAAATTAATTTCTATGTCTGCATGGTTTTATATATTTGTGTTACTCTTTAAGGAGAAATTCCAAGCTAAAATGTCAAGCAGGAATTCATTGGTAGCTTCTGAGGCATTGGAGTTTGTGTTCACCGCTATTATCTTTCCTTGTGGGGTGACACAGAGAATGATGAATCCTTCATTGAATGACTGATTTGCTGACAACCATAGCTGACAGCTTAAAGTGCATCTGAAGTCAAAACTGTTATTCTGTGTTTCTTCTTTTTGTGGGTTTTTATTGCTGTCTATGTCCCCGTTATGGAGATTCACGCTATTTTCTCTATTTGTCCTGTTGAATGTTATCACTTAAAGATAAAGAAAATCACAAATTGTGGGTTGTCATCAGAACAGGAATTAATGGGAAATCCTCCAGTGGGGGCACTAGTTCTGGTGACCCTGCTGATTTACTCTCACTTCCCGTTGTGGTTGTTTAACAGGAGGTGAAGGGAAATCTCCCCAATGGGACACAGGTGGCAACAAGATGCTGGCAGGGGTTATAACCCTCCCTTACTTTCTTCAAAACTAAAACAAAAGTTTTGCCTTCAGCTATACTTTAAAGTATGTCTAAACCCAATCAATAAAACGTAATTTCAGCGTTAATATGTTTTAATGTCATTTCAAAAGTTGTTCTAATTTTTTTTTTTTACTCTGTGGCTTTTATTAAAAGATTATCTGGTGATCTCGTCATGAAAATCCTTGTACAGGTACTTCCTATTATAGGGCGACAACTGTCTTTTAATTATGCTCCTCTGTTGTCACCTTGCCACATGCTCTCTTTGTAGAAACTATAAGTGGCTGTGCCGACACATATTTCACAGGTATGGTCTACCATTGTCCTAACTGGAAGCAGGTGCAGGGCAATGATGTCAAGCCAACACTGGAGCGTGTGAATATAGGCAATAACTGGCTAAAATGGCAGCACTGGGAGCGTGGCTTGACGCATGGATCGGTAAGACGTACGGCGTATCAGCTCCTGCTCGTTTGGACTTCTTTTCGCTCCTAAAAGCAGCTCTACTCACCTCACAGTATTGAAGGTGGGGAAACAGAAACCCAAAGACCGACGGCAGACGGGTGGTGGCTCTATTCCCAGGGAGATAGACCATTTCTTCTCCCGCCCTTCGTCCTCCGCCTCAATGCCTTAACCTCTCCATGCTGCCAAGATGGCGCAGGCAGAACTGTCTCCTGCTCACTCCGACGCTGCACAGCATGAACAGGTGAGCCTCCCACAAAGTTCACTGTCACACAGATCAGGAAGTGTATCACAAGCCTCCATGAGCTTCCAAGTTGGCTAGGATATAGAGACCTACATAAAAACCATGCCCACTAAGAAAGATATTGAATCTTTCATCAAGCGACTGGAAAATACATACAAACAGGAAATGGTCACTTTTAAAAAGGACTTAAGCACTAGATTAGAGGATATTGAGCAGACCACAACTGACCTGCACTCCCGTGTGTTGCTTCATGATACACCCTTCCAGGAACACACCATATTACTCCATCAATTACTATACAACTAAGATGACCTGGAAAATAGAAACTGTCACAATAAGGTTGGGGTCCATGGCCTTTCAGAGTCGATTGAGTCTAAGGATTTAGAGTCTTCCGCCATTGCGATCTTTAACTAGCTTTTAAACAAACCTAAAGACTCTCACATAGAACTAAACACTGGGCGCAAGACATCCTGATCGTTCCATCCTTAGAGAGTCGGATCCACTTTAAAGTTAAAGAGGAGATCATGAGAGCTGCCCCCACACAGGAAACTATTCTGTTCAATGAGACTCAAATATCTTTACTGCCTGACCTGTCGGGTCACACGATCTCCCTGCGCAGAGCACTGAAACCCCTTTTAGAAGCCTTACGCCAACACAACATCAATTATCGCTGGGGTTTCCCTTTCCAACTGATAGTTTCTCATGACAGCAAGATGGTCATCTTTTGCTCCCTGAGTGACCTCCCAGCTTTCCTTTGGAAACTTGAGCTCCTGTATATTGCTCTACTGGATTGGCCATTGAAACCGACTCTTCCTAGAGTTGTCTCCCAATCACCATGGCAAAGAAAAACCAAGAAACCTTGTGAACGTACTTCTACTTCCATCTTTCCAGACCCTTGAACTGCTCCCACAAATATAGGAGCTCTCCATTTCACTTTTTTGGCTCCCTATCCCTTTGGATATCTCTTATTTTTAGCATTGTTAATAACATTGGCCCTCTTTCCAGACATGGACACCTCTACATGTTCCCATCTACACATAGTTTGACTATAGCTCCTGTTAATGCCTCACTGGTTGTGGGCCTCATGATTGTCCTACCTTCACTCCTGCAAAATTGCCTACATTTTCTGTCTACCTGTTTACAGCAGGCTTCCTTCCTTATATTGAGTTTTTGATGCCTTCTCCCCAGTTTTTCAATGATGTGATCTTTTTTTTTATTATTATTGCTTTTTATTATGTGATCATGCTGCTTTGTCCACTCACTACACTTTAATGTTGTTTGTTTTCATTATTCTAATCACATTTTATTGTTTATCATATTTTATTCTTGCCAACAGTGGGAAATGCTTTATGTGTCTGCTACGTTACCCCCACCTAGGTCATCAGTGTGAGTTTTTACTGACATCTTTGCTACTGTTAAGGTTTTTTTTGGTCCATAATGATGTTTGCTTTGCTGCACTCAATTTATTTCTCCACTAGATGGAGTTCTTTTCTTCGCTTATCTGTTTTTTCTACTTTTTCTACTTTTCTGTTCCATCTCCCTCTCCTCTTCTCAGCTTTCCATTCCTTCTTTCCTTGATCCTGGGAGACCATCACCCTCCTCATGTCCTCTTCTCATCCCGCCCTGCCTGCTCAGTCACACATATCTTTTGCTTCCTTAAATGTTCGAGGATTTAATATACCACAAAAAAGAGGCAAACAATACCGGTATATAATTTTCATAACCGTAAAATTGGTCTTCTGTTCTTGCAGGAAACTCATTTCAGGAAAGATGCCCTTCCCAAACTCCCCACTAATTATTATACCAGAAGGTTTTATAGCACTAATCCTGCAAAAGCCAAAGGGGATTCTATTTAGATATTTGATACTTTTTACCCTTTGGCTAAAGTCTATTATTCAAATCAGGACCAGTTATGTTTCCTTGCCTCTCTTATCTTAGACCTGGAGAGTTTTGGACATCAAAATCTGATCCTGGGCGGACGCTTCAATTTACCATTGGTTCCCAGCTTAGACTCCTCTTCTGGTAAGACATCTTTGCCTCTTGCATCCCATTCCAGATTTGAACGTTTATTGTACCAACTTCGATTTGTTGATGATAACCTTCCGAGAAGGACTACACCTAATCCCCCCCCACACACATAATTTGTTCAGTAGATTGGATTATTTCTTTATCTCCCAATCACTGTTATATAATACTCCCGCTGCCCATATTGGCCTCTGCCTCTGGTCTGATCATGCCCCAGTCTTTCTCACCTTGGGTGTTCCCCCTAGCCGACGCATACCTTTTTCTTGGCGTCTGAATCACACCCTTCTACAAGACCACTTTGCCTAAAGGAGGTAGGGAGGTATAAGACACAATTCTGCACTTTATTTGCATTCTTGCCTCTGACTCTACCCACCCTCTGACTCAATGGTAAGCACTGAAGTGTGTCACCTGTGGGATTTTCATTAAACATGGCTCCCGTCTTAAGAAAGCTCATTCCTCCCAAATTGCTGAACTATTGGCCTCTACCTCTACATTTGAAATTCTACATAAATCCAATTCTCTTCCTTCCACTTTTGTGGAGCTTTCTAATGCTAGAAGAGAACTACTCTCTATTTTGGACTCCCAGTCCCGTATTGCTAGGGACAAGTCATGCAAAGTACATTATGAATCAGCTAACAAATGCAGGTATCATCTTGCGTGAGTCTTACATCCAAAACCGTTATTCCCTTTATTTCTACGCCACACTCTGCCAAGGTCCATGCTACAGCGGGCATAGCTAAGGAGTTTCTCCACTACTACTCTGCATTATACAACTTACCTGCCTCTACTCCTTGCTCCTCAATAGGAGATCCACATTAATCAACTGAGGCTTATATTGTTTGTACTGCCCTCTCTTCTTTAAATCCTTCTATTGTTACTACTTAAGATACCCCCTTCTCTCCTGCTGAAATTGAGACGTCCATTCGCTCCCTTAAATCTGGCAAATGCCTGAGCCCAGATGCTTATTCCCCTCGATTTTTTGAGATTTTTGCTGATCTTCTTGCACCTATCTTGACCCGCACGTTTAATTCTATAGACAATGCCCACCCCTTTCCAGCCAAAATGTGAGTAGCGAATATTTGTGTCATTCCCAAACCAGGTAAGGATCTTTCCACCTGTAGTAATTACAGACCCATTTTCCTGCTCAATGTTGACCTTAAACAATTTTCTAAAGTTATTGCACTCCGCCTCTCCCCCTCTTTACCCTCCATTATTAATAATGAACAAGTGGCATTTGTTCCTGGTTGTCGTGAGGCTAGGGACAACACCACTAAGATTATCACAATGTCTTGATCTTACATTTTATTGCCTTTCAATGGAACTTTGTTATATATACTTTTAAATATTGTTCAAATTGTTTGTTAATATCATTAAACTTGATTCAACTACAAAATGACAGCACTGAAATGCAACAAAGTTTGACAAAAAGGTGAAAACAAGATTAAAACAAGTATTTTACGAAAAACAGTATGCCAATTGTTCATAATACAATGTTATTAAGTTTAGATATCCTTTAAAATAAACATGGAGAATTAAATCTGTGACCTTTACTTCTGAAAATGTATCTGGCTGTCATATTGACCCTCTTTCTTCAGTACTTTCATGACAAATTTATTTTGAAGAGAACCATACACATGCAGAGCAGATTAACTCACCAAAATAATATCTGGGTAGCTTTAACTGTAACAGGTCTGACCAATCACACTGAGGTTTGGCCTTCATACTAACAAACTAACCATCTCAGATGTTTAATATCCAAGAAAACATTAAAAATGTTGAACAGACCATGCACAGCCTGACTATTGGCAGACTATGTGTAAAATGAAAATCTACTTGATAAAATGGACATGTGTGGACACTTTCAGGTTATATGTTGACAGATCTACCAATGAGAATCACAGGTCATGAGAGAGCAGGAATCACTGAACCATAAGGACCTGCAGTGACATTCTACCCAACTTGGTGAACAAGTGCGCTTGATTCTTTTTTTTTTCTATTGAGAACTGAATGGCTGGCAATTATAAAAGAGATTTTCTGCCATGTTAGAAAATAACAATATGTGTTATGAAGTGGTCTGGCTAGTCAGAAGTGCTCATTATTATTCTGCTGTACATAGCAAACCATTTACATAACTCGCTAATGTCATCAATATATGGCCACCTGCTAGGTGCCAACCTTGTAGCTTCACTAAATAGAGTAAGCCACATATGTATTTCTTGACCTTACAGCAACACTCAACAAAGTTATTAGTGCCCAAGTCTCCTCATAGCTCCTGTGATGGACAGTTGCAGTGTTCTTACGCTTGATAGTTCTAGAAGCTGATCTGAAGTGTACAGGGATCTGACACAATGTGCCCAAAGAACTTTGCTCTGTTCCAGTATGTCACAACAACACAATTAGCAAAGGCAGCCAAGACAGCTGGCTGGCACTCATTGGTCTCAGCATTGTTCTCTCTTCAGCGTCCACCTGCGCTCTCCCCTTCCGGAGTTCCACTTGCCACATCTCTCCCTACAAACTGCTTCCATACAGTCTCTCCACACCAACCTGGTCCAGGGACCCACTCCTGTGTTTAAAATGCAGCCTTCCACAGCCTTGCCGTATAGCATGTATACAGGAAGTGACACTCAATTCCAAATGCCTCATACAGAAGAAAATGTTAAGGCTTGTTGAGAGACATATGCATTACCATTCCTTAATCCATGCAGTTTGGCCAATCCTGACAAAGGAGCAATATAAGTTGAAAGAGTTGAAAAGTTCTATTGAGGTGGGGTCGCTTTGCATAATATTAGCCACCACTGCAAATAAAAACTGTTGCTAGTCACAGCTAAACTGTGAGAATAATTTAACCATAAACTGAACAATAGGCCCTTGCTATGAGTGTGGAACTGACAATTAACAACACCAGAACACCCACTTACAGGCGTGAACAGTAAACAATTAACCAAGAGCTGGCAAGGTAAAACCTCTAATAAAGCAGTGACAACTTCTAACTTGTGGAAGCGAGGGTAGTAATTTCATAAGATTTCTGGAATGCTCAAAGTCAGAGCCTGTAACCCCAGCATCACACTATAGAGGTACTCAAGCCCGTTCTCTTACATCACAGCTCAATCAGTTTACAATTAAAATTAAACAATGTTAAAAATAACCAGAAACATGTGCACCCATTTACAATGCCATGTTCTCAGCAGTCATAGCTCCCTTCACTAAGGCTCATGGGACATTGTTGTATTTATGATTTTGGTGGAGTACTGCTGTGTGTTTTCACAATGTTCTGACACCAAATGGTGTGTTTAAGGTCAGAATATTTCTATATCACATCATCTTTGGTACTGCAGCACATCTCCACGCCTTCACATGTCTCCCAGGACAGATGCACTTCAAAGTGAAACGCTAGACAAGACAAAAAGATATACACATAAAAGCTATAAAATGTGATTTATAGATAAATATTTATGAAAAAGAAAACTCTTGGTCTCTTTCAGTCCACAAAAGCACAGCGGAAAGAATGACACTCATTCCTTTCCTTTCTATTTATTCCTATTCCTTTACCTGTTTGCATACTTAAAAAAGTATGGCAGGAAGCTCTCAACCTCACGGTATCCCAGCCGACGCTGGCAGGTCTTCAGGCTTTCCCTTCCGCTGGCCCTCTTCTCATATCACTTACCTAGGGACCAAATTACCCGCCCGGGTAAATAAGGTCTTTGAGCTGAACTTCCCACCTCTGCTCTCGGTGATCCGTCGGGACCTGGCCAAATGGTTGGGACGAACGCTTTCATGGTTCGGGTGAAACAGCGTCCTCAAGATGAATGTCCTCCCGCGCCTGCTCTACTTGTTCCAGACCCTGCCAGTACACATACCAATGACATTCCTGAAACAGGTTAGGAGGGAGTTTACGTCCTTTTTGTGGGCACTTGGCTCACACAGACTGAGTAAATCCCTACTGGCTCTCCCCAAAGCCCACGGTGGGATCGGGTTTCCTGACCCTATCCGTTATCATCTAGCAGTACACATGGCCAGGGTATTCGAATGGTGCAATGTCTCCTCAGACAAGCGGTGGTTGCAACTTGAACAGGCTAGTTCCACTCTGCCACTGACGGGCCTTCTGTGGACGACACAATCCTTGCCTAGAGCAATCCTTCAACATCCCCTTATAGGAACCACGATCCGCATACTTAAAATGTCGCCCACGGTACTCTCAGACACTGCGTCCCCATCACTGCTGACCCCAGTGGTGGGAGACCCCGCTTTTGCTCCCGGCATAGAGGACGGCTCCTTCTTACGTCTCGTGACAGCGCACAAATTTAGACAGGGACACTTCCTACCTCGGCGAGATTGGGTAAACCTAGAGACATTGGCCAATCTGGTTGCACCTCCCCTTCTACGCTGGCAGACCCTCCAACTCCGGAGTTACCTCCTCAAACTAGTCATCTCCCCTACCCCACGCACAGAGCTAACTCCGTTTGAGGAGATATGTCTGGTGGGCGGATACGTTGACCACGGTCTCTCTACGGCCCATACCCTCTTAGTGCGAACTCCCGATACTTCCGATCCCAGCTTCCTAACAAAATGGGAGAGGGACCTATCCGCCAGCTTCTCACAAGACCAAAAGGACTACATACTCCATTTTGCCCATAAGGCATCTACTGCGTCTGCTACCCAGGAAACTGGATACAAGATACTTACCAGATGGTACTTCGTAGCCTCTCGACTACACAAAATGTTCCCCCAAACCCCACCAACATGCTGGAGATGTGGGCAGGCAGAGGGAACCATCTTACACACATTCTGGTCCTGCCCTAGCCTTCGGGTCTACTGGGACGAAGTCATAAGGATCATTAAACACCTGACGGGTATGTGTTGCTTCATAAGTCCACCCTGTCTCGGACCAAATACCGCGCTTCCCTACTCATCCATTTGGTAAATGCTGCCAGGGCCTGCATACCACTACGGTGGAAAAGCTCTAACCCACCTACGGTCACAATGTGGTTGCGGAAAGTAGACGAGACGCGGGTAATGGAGGAGCTCACTGCAGCCCTACACCACACCGATAGCAAATTTCGGAAAGCGTGGTTCTATTGGCTAGAGTACCTCTATTCCCCGGAGTACGGTACACTCATGGTAGAATGAGACTCACTTCCGTGCCCGAGGGGAAATAATTCTAAATTTCCTCAGCTATAACCTACCGCCTTGGTCGCGAAGGTCCTGAATCACACTAACCTCTCACCTGTCGGGTCACGGCTGAACGCCTACCCAACTTGCACCTAAGGTAACCATTTCAATGACCACTAGCCTCTCTGCTCTCCCCCTATCTCAGTCCTGAATCTTTTTCTGTCTTTCTCCTTACTCTCCCTCCTTGCTGGATTACCTAAACTATGACCCTGGCGTAGCGTATACCTAGTTACAATGCCCTCATGTTTGAGTTGGATTTAGCGTGAACATTCCACAGCTTAGTAGTTGCGCCCTCAGCTAAAAGAGGAGGTGCCGGTGTACGATCCGCATTGTCTAGAAGTCATCTGAATCCAGTGGAAATGCTAGATCTTATCTGTTCACTGTGTGTATATGCTATGCTCATTGTTTCGTATACTACTGTACAGCCTATTCTTCTGTACTGCTCTATTGTTTTACTTACTTGAAAACTGAAAATAAAGAATTAAAAAAAAAAAAGTATGGCAGAAGTATCACTCAGGCATATCCTGACATACTGCACCTGATGTCAGAATGTGACCAATTCTCCATAAATTCATTCAGATTTTGAATCTATCCAGCCTAGGCCTCTATAATGTGATTGGTTGATGAACAGCTAGAAGAGTACAGGGCGCTTAGTTGATGACTGTCACTACAGTAAAATGTATTTAGGACTTTTTCACTTAAAGACTTGTCTTTAAAACTTGTTTTACTGTAGTAAGCTTGTATATTGCTTTTCATTTTTCTGAGGTTCTACTTTAAATTGGGAGCTCAATACAGCATAAGAAAAAGTATAATTAAGGAGAATTTAGGTAATGCTCCTTGGGAAATACATGCAAATAAGGCATTCCAAAAGGAGGAGAGACTTCTAGGTAAATGCTTTCTCCTTCAGCAAAAGGCTTATCTGTAATATCCATTTATGTCAAGTTTTTTTTGCGCAAACTTTCATTTAATTTTATGTTTAATATCCATGCCTGTAACTGTGCTTTTCAGTCTGTACACTGAACCCAAATTAGATTTTTAAGCCTCCAATTTGTTGTGGTCCCATTGCAAGGATTTTGCATAATTTGAAGACTCATAAAGCTGTTTATATGTTGAGTCCTGTGCAAGCACAAAGACATTGCTTTCAATTCTTTCTTCTAAATCACTCACAAACAAGTTAAATAAAACAGCTACAAGATGGAAAACGTCTGTACACAGCTTCAGTCTAGGTATGAAACACTGAAAACTGGAACTTGACAGCATTCACTGCAAGTATAGACAGCTTTGTTGATACAAAAAAATTATGAAATTACTTGACAGTCATCAATGAAAATATACATTTCATTAGGTTTTATCTTATAAGATTAGCAAGTAAGTTTCTTGATGTAAGAGTCATTATTAAAAAGCTAAGACTACTTTCACAGTCACCTAACTAAGACCATATTTTTGTGACAAAAAAAAGTGATAAAAACGTTTTTGGAATTGTGAGGTCTTAAATTAACTAATACACTATATGGCCAAAGGTTTATGAACACCTGACCATGACATCTACATATGCTTGTTGGACATTCCATTCCATGGAAATTAACATTGAGCTGTATTTTAATTTAAAAAAATCTACTTTGCTAATTATTTGTAGAATATCATGTAGCTCTAACTCCCTAGCGAGCTGCTAGATCAATGTTGGGTTCTTCTGCTCTTGCCAGTGGTGACCCGCCCTAACTGGACCCAAAACTCAATGACACACCAGCAGTTCTGAGTTGCCTTTATTTTAAAGGGGATAAAATTGACAAAGGAAATTTTTTTCAAACAATATCAACAATAAAAGTGTTAAAACTAGTACTAAACACTGCAAAAAACAGTATCAGTACAAATTAAGTAACAATATAGTGAAACAAATACATTTAAAAGAGAACTAAGTGGAAGGCAACTATCAGTATGGCCTATCCATAGAAGTATGGATATGAATCTGCAGGCAGTGTGGCCCTTAGCATTTGTGGGAGCACTCACTCTCATTGTGGCAGTATTTGTAACCTAAATGGGGTGTTCTGGATGGATTCTCCAAATGGTAGCAAAGTTCCAAGGCAACCAGCAAGTCTAGAATACTGGCCCTTGGTCCCCACACACAATATTCTTCTGCACAGCACATTCCACTGCCTTGTGGCTAGAGTTCCCCAAGCTTAAATTTCCCCTAGCACTTAGTCTTCCTTCCCTATCCTATGGGAGGGGCTACAAATCTGGCCTCAGATAGGTGGCCAATCCCAGTCCTCCTCTGGCCACCAACAAAATGGACGTTGCACCTTATAGACTGAGAACAGTTTCTGGTGCCAATGAGCAGGGCTAATAGTACAGTCAGTGCTATTATAGTCTCAGAGGTTTTTTATGCCGTTTTTTTTTTAATACTTATTTAGCAATTGAAAATATAGGTTTCAGGCACAGTAAAATGTCTAGCACCTTCAGGGGACAAGTACAATTCTACCTCTACAGTCTTTGCAACCAGAAGGCTACAGCTGGGTGGTTCTCCTAGATCACACATGTGCTGCCGCCTCATTTATTCATATGGATGGCCCGTACTTATGGTGGCCTTTAGTCATTGAATGGGGCTGCATTGCACACTAGAACTATTAAGTGGGCTGGGGGGGCTTACATAAAGGATGTTAAAAGTGGAGCTGTTCTTTAAGATTATTTTAGGCTTAGGTTAAGGCTTAGTGTTAGGATGCAGGTTAAGAGTTAGGATTTAACTTTGTTTTAAATTATTCAGATAAGAGAAAAGTCAGTTGTTAGTGTAATGTTAAGACCTACAGATAGGCTGGATGTCAGACATCTAGGGAAACACTAGACTATATTTGTTTTCTACACTGAACTACCAATGCAAGGCTCCCGACTCCAAAAATCAAGTTAACACAAGTTGTGAAGTCCTGCTGGTGAACCCCATCTGATGCCCACATTGCTATTGCTAGAGCTGTGTTTATCCCACTGACTTTAATAAGGAACCTTCTAATACATTAACAGGAACAGCAGTGATAGCAGAAAGGGGAGATGAAAGCTGGGCAAGCTTCACAGTAATTTGACAGTAGAGCACTAAAGGTACAAAGATTAACACATGTCTCTGTACAAAAGCAACAATGGTTATTTTGGAGCTCAGCTAACAAGAAATGTTTTAGTATGACTGCATCTAGCTAATTTGATTGCTATGTATGCTTATTTCTATAGCAAATGTAATAATGTGTATACAGCCAATTACTGTGCATTGTTTAGCTTTGAATATCTCACTGCAGATTTAGAATTGTGATAGAAAAAAATTAGAACTGTTGTTGGGGGCGACAGGTCCTTGTTACACATACGTGGCTTCCAGGTGTTAGAGGCAGCTTCCCAGACATGATGAAAATCCCAGGTTATTTGCTGGATTTTTGACTCATTGGGTGGATTAGTCACATAAGGTATGGTGCAAAACATGTGTGAGTCTGGAAGTGACTCAGGGCAGCTGTCTGTTGCTGTCTGACTCCCATATGGAAGAGGAATTCCATGCGTGGAAAAGGGCAGTTAGGTATCTATGGTGATAGGATTTGTAGTTTCACTACAGCCTGTAGCAAGTTGCTTCTGATCTATAGTCTATAATGATACAGGTTGAGCTACCAAAGAATAAACCTGACCATACATTGCTCCTATTACAGTCCTGATGAAATCTGAGCAGTGTGTGGCCCTCCTTACATCCCTCCATTCAACAAAAGTACATTTTTAATCGACTTTTGTCAAAGGAGCCAACCTGAAAATTCTAGGTCAATCAGAGACCACAGAGGTGAATGAGAAAAAAGCAGTGTATGGCCAGCTTTACATTTTTTCATATCATAACATTGGGTAATCAACTTGTGGTTATTATGTTTCACTTATATTCATGAAATCATGAATTATTAGATAATTAAATGTTAACTCTAGTTTAAAAACATAGCACAGAATTTAATATATTCAGGAACACCAAGCAACTTTGAAGTTAAAACCTATTACATCTGTCTTTTTATTCTCGGTGCTTTGAGAATTGTCATGACAGGTCAACAAAGTTTACACTGAGCTTGTCTGCATCACACACTGTAAGAGCAGACAAGGACAGAAAAAGGCATTCACTGCATTCACTCCACATACCCGCTTGAGTTAATGTTTTAAGTGTCAGGAGCCATTATTCATGATTTCTATGCTGCCGTTTCCTCATGCAATGGCCTTAGATCATAAACTGCTATAAACAGACAAGCCCAAATATACTGTATTTACCTAGAGTGCAAAGAGTGTCTATCTCTGGATCTGACATCAGGAGAACAAGGAAGGCATCAGTGATCCATTGGAACGTGCATTTTTTCTATCTGCAGTTGGCGTTCTGTAATTACATGGTATGAGGGGACATAACAAGCAAGCCCTAGCTAACGTTATACAAGGATTGCCATCATCTAGCAGTCTATAATCTCCAGGGATTGCATCAGTTCACTACAGCATTTATGGTGACTGGTACTAAACACATATGAAGCACTTGCCTCCTTTCTTTTCAGTCCTTGTCTGCAGTTATAGTGCAGGCACACACAAGCTGAGTAAAAAATGATACTGACCTTTGCCTTTGTTGACAACCCTCAGAGCAAAAAGAAAGACTTTTTACTATTTGATGGGATTCTAAAAGCATTATTTGTGGTTATGATTAAATATATAAAGATTTGCACTTCAATGTTTGTTCTGTTTGCAGGCGTAATGTTTATGGTTATCGTGGAAGGCTATATTTGTAGGTACTTGTGTTATTTTTATCATTCATTGTTTGCTGATTAATTGGCAGTGTTTCCGTAATCCAGCAGTCTCATACCATTTGGCAGCTATTTTTTTACCACTAAAGTAATACAATATGTATATAAATGACGCAGTCCTGAAGTGGTAATACCAAGAACATGGCTTCTTACTACTGTTCTTTTCAGCTGACTGTCGTCCTGTATATACAAGAGCTCTACAGCTGCCTGATCACTTGTATGCTGCCAAATAGTGTGCCCCCACCCCTCCACTGCTGGCTATGCTGGGCTCTGCTGCCCCTCATGCTTGCCTGGGATTGACACGGTGGCTGGATCAAAGGAAGATCAGTACACTTACAGTGGCTGATGTAACCTCCACTTACTGAAACCAGAAGCAACAATAATAGCATCACTTCCAGTTTCAGGCTGTCTTTTCTCTGGCTACTGTAGGTGGAGTAGAAGCTGGTAAAGCTTATCTGTGCTTTTTCAGCTTCTGTTGGGTCCATAGGTGGTATTAGGGTCTAATATGTCTCCATAAAGAGGACCTTTCACTTACTCTTTGCTATCACATAAGGGGCGTGTGAGCCCCTTATGTGATAGCAATAAAGTTAAGTGTAAAAAAAAGTTTAAAAAATGATAGTGTCAAATAAAGAATAAAAAACTAAAAAAATTTTAAGCCCTCTACTCCATGTACACACACATACAAGTGAAAACTCGCTGCTTCCAATCAAGATACCTAGATGACACATGCTTCTGAAATGCTGTGTGGACATTGTGGCCTGGACAGGAATTTGAATAGCATTGTAATCTGTTAATACGTTTGAGTCTTCCTTCATAAATCACATGGCTGCTCACTGTGGAAGTGCCATTTGAGCCGGTAACCCTAACAAGCTCACTATTACGCAACACTTCTTATCTGTCTTGCCACAGCACCGAATGAGTTACCCTGACAATGTGACACATAGCACCCTCCTTCCCAGTTTCCCCTGAGCTATTCATTACTGGATATTTCGCTGGCACCTTGCCTCTTTGGGGACAAGTGTGTCTTAATATTTTAGTAGCAGCTAAGCGATGTAATTATCTGTTAATAATTTAGCATCTATTATAGCCACAAGGAACCCAATCACTCATAATAGGGGATCACACGTGCACCGTTCCCTGGCTCTACATTCTTTGTGCTTTCCAGCTTGTGGTGTATGGCACAGTAATCTCTCACTGTGCACCTGTCTGTATCTCCACCTACTCTTTATCATGAAATGTGCAGCTGTCATTCATATCACTCTGTGTCGCCATTCTTTGTGCGGTCCTTTGGCATTGAAATGTCACCTTGATTTAGGAGGAGCCTGGATTCTATAAACTTAGTGTAGTTCCTCAGAAGCAGCAAAATCTACTATCATATCAATTCTGCATTTCTGATCAGACAGAGACGTGATCTATGGGCTCAAGGATACATTAGTCACTCTGTCCTGGGAATGACGGAGCAGACCAGGTGTGGTACTGTCACTCTGCAGGGTGTTTGGTAGAAACATATTGAACAATTGATACATCTGTCTCTGTGTAAACTGGAGATGTGTTAAAAGGTCAGACAGGACTGCTGACCTTTAAGAGATGATGAAGTATTGACAGGCAGCGTGTTTCTTTCTAGTATGCAGAGCGGACAGTGGGTTAAGGCCAGCACAGAGCAATCAGAGTTTTCATCGCTGCAGGGACAGATGGCTGTGCTGGAATAATGACAGAGCAGAGAGAAGGCTTTTCCTCTACAGGTGAAACTCGAATAATTAGAATATCGTGCAAAGTTCATTTATTTCACTAATGCAACTTAAAAAGGTGAAACTAATATATGAGATAGACTCATTACATGCAAAGCAAGATAATTCAAGCCGTGATTTGTCATAATTGTGATGATTATGGCTTACAGCTCATGAAAACCCCAAGAACCCCAAATCCACAACCTCAAAAAAGTAGATTATTACATGCAATCAATAAAACAAGGATTGTACATAGAACAATATCGGACCTCTGAAAAGTACAATCATGCATATGTACTCAGTACTTGGTTTGGGCCCCTTTTGCAGCACTTACTGCAATTACTTTTGCACAATATTCTAATTATTCGAGTTTCACCTGTAAATGGAGTGCCAGGCAGAAGGTGAAGTTGGATAAATGACAACTGAGGAACAAGGGATATTCCGAGAGTCAAGAATATAAAAGACTAACAGTTGTGTGCAGCACCTCTATTCCTACTCATGGCAGACCAGAAATCCTATTTTGTTGATGCTTCCTATCATGTAGGATCTCTTTTAAATTATGTTGAGGACCTGCATTTCAATTTGACCTTACCCATTCTTAAAAAAATATGCTTAAAGTGAATCTTTCCTCTAAACACACAGGGCACAGTAAAAGGCTCCGCATAACTCCTTCCCTACCCAGCAGCATATACCAACCTGTCCTTGCTCCCTCATTTCTCCATTCAGCCACCAGAAATGTGGGGAAAAGCCCTGTGTAGGCTCCAAACTACCTTGTCAGAGCTTACACAGGTATATGTGACAGCATTGGGTCAATCTAGAGGTAATAGCAAATTTTTAAGAGGGGGGGGATCATATGCCCACTTATTAGGTTTGCCACCTGTCCAGGATTCACCCGGACAGTCCAGGTTTTGAATACTGTGTCCGGGTTTCATGGCAGCAGAAACCCGGACACAAGATGTCAGGCAGACAGGGGCAACCAAAATTAAGATAGGAGCTACTGGCCCCCCACTGAAAATTGTTGCAACTGTGATATTTACATATAAATGGGTGGTGCTATTTACATATGAACATGTCACGGCTCATTTTTCCCAGAAAAATGTCAGGACGTCACTAGATTGTTCGGGTTTGGCTTGCAGAAAAAGTGGCAATTCCCAAACAGTTCAAATCCCAATTTTTTACGCCACTTAGCTACCAGGCAATTTGTTCGCCAAGCCCTACCACTTATACCTGTAAGTGCTTGGTATTCCACTTTGCTCCTGGTGGCTAAACAGAGGGGATCAAGGAAAACACTCCTTGGGAAGAGGGGGCTAAGTGAATCTTTCACTTTCCTTTCAAAAGTTCACTTTAGAGAACCAGTCACAATTCAAGAAGAATCAATCAGAAATTTTGCAAGATTCTGTATATTCAGTATTAAAGTGGAAATGTACTCGCCTCCCCTCGCTCTATTCCTGACACCAACATCTTCATCTGACCTTCTTCCGGGTTCAGGATCGTCTGCCATCTTGACTGGCCAGGATGATGTGGCGCTCGTTCATTCTGACACCGAAGTATGGAAAGAATGTACACTGACATACGCATGCACAGCACAGTGTACATTCTAAAGAATGTAGGCAGGTTTGTTTCATTGCAAAAAGACATAGCATGTCTTTTCTGCAATGAAGAGCATGTTTGCTCACAACTTTTTTCTTTTTTTTAAGTTTATGGATTTCCCACAAGGCCACTGAGGCCCGGCCTTGGGGCTGCAGGGAGCACAGGGGCGCCGGGCAGGTAGTTGTTTTCTACATTTAGCCTTGCTTTGGGCAAGCAGAGCTAAATGTACAGCGGGGAAGCAGCTTGTTCATTTACAATTGATCTCAGCGATGTCGCCAAGATCACTTGTAATAAGACTGCACTTGTCCTGATTTGATCGTGTACTGATCTCTCTCTGATCTCCGGTCACAGAGCCGATGTGCCGGTTGTGGGCTCACACCGTGCAACGTGGAGCTCGGGATCGGTGGGGGAGGGGGGGCGCCAACCCAAAAGCAAAAAAAAAGCGATCGGGTGGCTCTACAGGTGCGCGGAACGCTTGTGTTTAAACAGCCATCATTGGCTATTTCAAATTTGAGCAGTTTTTCCGCTTGTGCATGGACTGGACGGCGCGCATGAGTGGGGGCGGGGAAGGGCATTTTAATACGCCCACCCGCATCTAGCAGTCTCCCGTACGACAGTTTATTAATGGTCGCTGGATGGGAAGCCATTAAATAACTTTAATTGTTTAGCCTAACTTTGTCTGACTCTTAAAGCATAACTAAACTCAAAAAGAAAATGTAATATATTGCAGATTATCAGTCCTTAATTGTGGTTACACCTGCTGATCCTGTAAATAACGCACTAGCTGTCCCTTTATGACTACTCTCATTTCTTCACTGTATTTATGGAAAAAGCCATGGTTGTCACACAGGTTGAACCTCAGACTTATGTGCCTTAGTTCATCTCTATTACATGGTGGATTGTAGGGTTGCCACCTGTTCCGGATTCACTTGGACAGTTCAGGTTTTGAGTCATGCAAGTTGAAACCTAGACACAAAATGTCATGATGTCAGGCAGACAGGAGCAACCACGGGGTCCTGGTATTCAAATTTGAGTGAATTTTGGATGTATGAGGTGTTTGAAACACAGGGTACAGATAAGTCTTGAAGGGCACATTGGTTCTGCTTCAGGCAGACGTGTTGCTCGTTATCTATCCTCACTTTATTCCCTGGCTGTCTCTACCCTCTCTCTCCTCGCTCTCTCCTGGATGTCTTCCATCACTCTCTTCCCTGGCTGTCTCTTCTTGCTCTCTCTCCTGGCTGCCTCTCCTCACTCTCTCCTGACTGTCTCTCCTGGCTGTCTCTCCTGGCTGTCTCTCCTGGCTGCCTATCCTCGCGCTCTCCAGTCGCTGTTTCTCATGACTCTCTCTCTCTCCTGGCTGTCTCTCCTTGCTGTCTCTACTGGCTCTCTCCAGTATATTCTCAAAAACAAATTGGCGTGGGGCGCTAGAGTGTTTGCGTTCAGCTAGAAGAAAAGGTGGCAACCCTAGTGGATTGATGGAATTAGTAGTTTACACTGGAATGATAAGGATGTTTGTACTTTATTTTAAAGTCCATTTCCACCTTTGTAAGTGATTAGCATTTATTGTGGTAATGAAGAGGTGCTTTGATGATGTATGCATATGCAAATTTTAATGATTTGCATTTTAGCCTTTCTTCATTTTTTTAATGAACCTTTTATTAGGCCTGAAGCCTAAAAACTTTCTCCCCAGGAAAATCAGTCAGACATCAGGGTCTGATTGTAATTAAGCTGCCATTATGAATACTGATGAATGGGAGAGCTCAAAAATGAGCTTGCAAAATGCCAGCATTTCTATTGGAATGTGAAGAGGAAAGCTAATAAAAAATGTAAGTTTCTGTTTTCATATACATCAACTGCATATGCCTGCTTCATGTACAATATGGGGGGAATTTATCAAAACTGGAACAGACAAAATCTGGAGCAGTTGCCTATGGCAACCAATCAGCTTCTCTCTTGAGTTTGGTCAGTTAAGATTTGAAAATGAAAGAGAGAAGCTAGATGGTTGCCATGCACAGCTGCTCCAAATTTTATCTGCTCCAGTTTTGATAAATTCCCCTCTCTGTGTTCATGGCTGGCATATGTTTTTTCTAGGCTAGGTTCACACGTAGGTGATTTATCGTGCGGGTTTAGCCGCGCGATATCACCCAAAACACGGATTACCATTGAAGTCAATAGGGTGTGTTCACACCTTTGCATTGCGACGTGCGGCCAAAAAGGTGCAGGAGCTGTTTTCAGGCAGTTGTGGTCCAATAGACATCTCCATGCATTGAAAACCGCATGGTTTTTGTTGCGGTTTTCAAAGCAGAATCGCGCAATGCAATCACACATTTTTGTGCATTGTGGCTCATTGTGATAGGCACATGGCAATTTCATGTTTGTGTTTATTCTTTCCAGAGGTATCTGTGAGCCGCACTGAACTGACCAGCAGTGACAAGCAGGTTAGGAATTTCCACAACAGCTATTAACATACTGCTCATCCAGGGCGATAGCAGCACATGCTGAATATAGATTGGAAGAGACAAGATACAACTAAATGAAAAAGATTTTTTGGCAAATGCCAAAGGTTAAACTGGTTAATGCTGACTAATTGTTATTCCGAATTTCTTTGCAACATGGTGACTACTTACAGGAATACTTTCTGCCACCTCTTTAAATGACTTTCTGTTCATCGAACAGGCACATAGAATGTAAAATAAAGGGCCTCGGTGCTGATAGTCACTAACTCGTGACTTATTTCCATTTGATCTCTCATAATCACCTGTTTCCCATGCAGCGCGACACCCTCTTTTCACCCGTTGCTAGCCTGTTTCAACCACGCTATCATCTCTTGGTAATGTACTGTCTTTCCTGCCCGCATGCCCCCATCCCCGAGCTTTTCTATTCTCAGACAAGCTGTCTTCTATTTGCAACTCTGCACATTATGCAGACACAGCATACAAATTACATGTGCATATATTTCATATTCAATATTGTGTTTACAATGCCACAGAGCAACAAAAAGATGCTTAAAATGCCAGAACCATAACAAATGAAATACAAATGAATGCACAAGAATCAATATGAGCAAATATCAACTTCCCTAAATTAATTAAATAGGTGACAGTGAGCAAATGGTAATAAAAGAGATATAAAAAAAATGCAGTCATAAAAATAAAATATCCATTCATTTTTCTGTGCAAGCGGCAGTTCATTTTCCTAGTAGAACTTTTAACTCGTTGTTTCATGTGTCTACAGCAAAACTGTTATATAGACTCGAACATTTGCCCATTCTTATATAAGATGCTTCAATGGGTAATGATGGCGTGCAAGCATGGTAATTACTGGCAATAAAGATTTCAGTTTACTGTTATCTGTTCTTTCAAAATTCAAAGTATATATGAACCCAGCCACTAAAATATTATATAAGCTTCACAATCTAGTGGAATGTTTAAATCAACAAAATGCATTCCTAGTGCTTCAAAACAAAAAGTGTGCATAGTCTAACAGTTTGTTTTCATTTGACAAAATTGACAACAACCACATCCTGAGTAGAAAAGCCTGTACCCAGACAGTATACTGCAAAGAAGGATCTGTGCTCTCTGTGGGGAAGAGTGGTCTCTCTGCAGAGGTCCAATATTCCCCCTACTGAATCACAGCAATAGTGTCACACTCAACAGAGTTAATGTTCTCTGCCAATTGGAGAGCTCTAGCTACATGGGGTGTGTTGGACCTCTAAAGAGAGGCCACTGCTTCCGCACAGAAAACAAGGGTCATTTTATAAAGCATGCTGGCAGGGTAAAAGCTTTTCTACCAAAGATGTGGCTACTTTCTAAAGTAAAGAACTGTAAGACTTTGCACACCTGTTGTTCTGATACATATGGAATGTTTTGTTTTGTTTTAGCATATTTGTTTATTGAAAAGATGACATACAGAGAAGTAGGAGATGCAGTTACATTGCAGACATGTAATATGGCAGTTACATGCAATATGTGTATCACACATTTTAAGTAGTATATTCCGTAAGGTCAATGCAACTCAAATGAACATGACATAACATCTTAACGCGGGTAAAGGTCAAAACCAGGGTGTATTTTAGTGGTTAAATTGCGTTCTAAAGATATATATAAGGTGATATGAAATATGTTAAGGCACTCAGCAATATTTCTAGTATTTCTAGTATTTCTAACCAGAATATCCATAGGTGAAGATCAATAACAATCAGTTCTCATTATCAACATCAAGCGGGGACATTGCTTCAGAGGATATTGGGTGTATAAGGTCTAAGGCGGTGTAATGGTGTGGTAAGTAAAGGTCTCAATGTGGCATTGTGCGGCCTGTAGTAGCCATAATAAAGGTGTTCATTTCTGATTTGTGATGAATCGAGAGGTCTTTGTGGATGAAGGCATCCCAGTCAGATATGTTGTGACCGATGTCAGGGGTTGTGGAATATGAGTCTAGCAGGTCCATGGAGATGGAATGTTTTTAGTGGATTTAAAGTGAAAGTATAGTTGGGCTTTAACATGTTCATGCAATTTCAAAAGGATTTTTCAGTATTCAGTAGTCTCCCAATCATGTGCCTGCATTATCACCCAGGCTTCTTGTCATGGTCTGGTAACCATAGACACTGGGGACGCTTGCTCCAGGGATCAACTGAGCTGGATTAATGCCTGGAACACTAGTCACATGGAGGATAGGGATAGAGTGACTTCATGCTAGTGGGGGTGTGATAGAGGCGCAGAGTCTAAGGAGTGCCAGGTCTTTTCTAGAGCTCCTGATGGTGGAGATGTTATGCTGCAGGACAGCTCCCAGGCTGCGACCCTCTACCACACCCCTGCAGACACAGCTGACAGAACTGACATGAAGACACAGTGCAGCACTGAGATAATGGATTCAGTGGCAGGCAGGGAAGGGATTTATAACAAGGAGAGTGTCAGATGCTTGTCTGCCCAGCACCTGTTTTGTGGCTGTGGGGATTTGAACCTGGGTCTCTGGGGTGGAAGTGCTGAGGCATTGCCTTTCAGCCACAAGGAGGACTCACCTTTGCACTGCAGATTTCATTTCAGCAGCTTTTCTCTGGACTCTCTAGCCCCACCTGCTTGCCAGCTGCAGTCAATCCACAATCATCTCAGCCTTTAAATACTGAGCACTCCCTGTGATCTGAGCCTGTTTATTTGGGTTTGTTCCTGTGTGTACTGCTGCTGGATTGATCACTGAATATTACTGAGACTTTAGCCTGTTTCTTGACTACTCTCCTGGATCCCGATTTTGTACTTCACTGCCCGTCTGGTGCTGACTTCACTTGCCTGACACTGCTTAGCCTTATCCTCAGCCTCACTCCACTTCGGACTCTACCTTTCCCACAGGTACCTTACAGAAAGGCTGGATTGTTGCAATGACACTTAAGGAAAGTCCAACACAACACAGTGGCACAGGACACACTGGTGCAGGATACACTATGGAGTTGAGAACGGGTTCAGTGACACACAGGGAAGGAGACTGGTTCCACTCAGAGTATGTGATACTTGTGCATTATTTTATGATTCACAGGAGGATGCACACAGGGAAAGTGTGCTGCACAGTGAGTGATTCAGGATACACAGGAGGATGCACACAAGGAAAGTACGTTGCACTGTGGTACAGGCTATATGGAGGATGCACACAAAGAAAATGCATAGCACTGTGGTATAGGATACACAGGGGGATGCACACAAGGAAAGTACATTGCACTGTGGTTCAGGATTCACAGGAGGATGCACACAAGGGGCCAAGCCTAACCCCTGAAAAACAACCCCACACTATAATCCCCCCTCCACCAACTTTACACTTGGGACAATGTAATCAGGCAAATACCGTTCTCCTGGCAACCGCCAAACCCAGACATGTCCATCAGATTGCCAGACAGAGAGGCGTGATTCGTCACTCCAGAGAACACATCTCCACTTCTCTACCCCACTGCATGCAACGCTTTGCATTGCACTTGGTGATGTAAGGCTTGGATGCAGCTGCTCGGCCATGAAAACCCATTCCATGAAGCTCTCTACGCACCGTTGTTGTACCAATCTGAAGGACACACGAAGTTTGGAGGTCTGTAGCTATTGACTCTGCAGACAGTTGGCGACTTCTGCGCATTGTGTACTTTAGCATGCGCTGACCCTGCTCTGTCATTTTACATGGCCTACCACTTTGTGCCTGAGTTGCTGTTTTTCCAAGTTGCTTCCACTTTGTTATAATACCACTGACAGTTGACCTTGGAATATTTAGTAGCAAGGAAATTTCACGGATGGACTTATTGCACAGGTGGCAACCTATCACGTACCACGCTTCAATTCACTGAGCTCCTGAGAGCGACCCATTCTTTCAGAAATGTGGATGCACACAGGGAAAGTGTGCTGCACAGTGAGTGATTCAGGATACACAGGAGGATGCACACAAGGAAAGTACGTTGCACTGTGGTACAGGCTATATGGAGGATGCACACAAAGAAAATGCATAGCACTGTGGTATAGGATACACAGGGGGATGCACACAAGGAAAGTACATTGCACTGTGGTTCAGGATTCACAGGAGGATGCACACAAGGGGCCAAGCCTAACCCCTGAAAAACAACCCCACACTATAATCCCCCCTCCACCAACTTTACACTTGGGACAATGTAATCAGGCAAATACCGTTCTCCTGGCAACCGCCAAACCCAGACATGTCCATCAGATTGCCAGACAGAGAGGCGTGATTCGTCACTCCAGAGAACACATCTCCACTTCTCTACCCCACTGCATGCAACGCTTTGCATTGCACTTGGTGATGTAAGGCTTGGATGCAGCTGCTCGGCCATGAAAACCCATTCCATGAAGCTCTCTACGCACCGTTGTTGTACCAATCTGAAGGACACACGAAGTTTGGAGGTCTGTAGCTATTGACTCTGCAGACAGTTGGCGACTTCTGCGCATTGTGTACTTTAGCATGCGCTGACCCTGCTCTGTCATTTTACATGGCCTACCACTTTGTGCCTGAGTTGCTGTTTTTCCAAGTTGCTTCCACTTTGTTATAATACCACTGACAGTTGACCTTGGAATATTTAGTAGCAAGGAAATTTCACGGATGGACTTATTGCACAGGTGGCAACCTATCACGTACCACGCTTCAATTCACTGAGCTCCTGAGAGCGACCCATTCTTTCAGAAATGTTTGTAGAATCAGTCTGCATGCCTAGGTGCTTGATTTTATAAACTTGTAGCCATGGAGGTGATTGGAACACCTGAATCCAATGATTGGGTGCCCATTCTTTGTTGTCCAGCACCTCACTGCATTCTTGGAGCCCTCCTACCCCCCCAAAAAAACGTAAAACACCCTGCACCCAAAAACACATACCCTCAGGTTATTAAAATGCAGTTTCTCAGTAACACAGTAACCACGGGCTAGTACCCAAAGTGCATGTAGGGACACTTCCAACCACTGGCCCTGCATGGACAACCAGTAGTTAATGAATGTGATTGGTAAACAATGTACTACTAAACAACTGCATACCCTCACCCTAGGTTATTAAATTGCAGCTTCTCAATCACAAATCCAAATTATTGCATTGAATGCCTTCTCTGACATGACACAACCAAAGGACAACCAAAAGTCAATGAATGTAATCCTTTGTAAGCTTTGATTTAAAGCATCCCTGACCAGGCAGGGGTGGCATTCCCCCCCCCCAAAAAATAGAACAAAATATTTTTCATAATAAAAATGTAAAACAGTAAACAAATGCTTGAAATATTTTAAAATATATTTTGGAATATAATTCTAAATAAATAACATACAAAATACTGTTGGAGGAAAGTAAAGCAAGATAAAGCAAAATCACAGACATTCCTATCTTTACTCAAACCAACAAGGTGGGATTCCTTGAAGCCATCACCTTTAAGTGGAAAGTGTCTGACCCACAATCCTTCAATTGCAAGGAACACCTTTCTCCCTTTTTGTATAGGGATATGGTGGTATTTAGACCTTGGACTTTTATTTTTATTTTTTAAAGTTAGCTATCAGGTTACATTGCTGTCCCTGCCCGTGTTTGCTTCAACTGGGGAAAGATGGCTCTATTTGGTTTTGTTTTTTTGTTTTTAAAAGAAATGTAAAAAAGACTTTAGAAAAGGACAGCTTTTCTGTGTAAGGAACAACCAAATCCAACTTGTGTGAGCGCAGCCAGCCTAAGCCCTTTGGTTTTTCCCCTGCAGCTATGTTAATTGGAATCAGACACCAGATTAAATACACATAATGGCAACTATGACAAAGGTGGGGGAAAAAGAGTGCGTATTTTGGAGCATACCTCAAAAATGTGCTGCCTCTAGTCCAGCCACCATGAGGAAATGTATTACTTTGCACTGCCTTCTCAAAGTTGAGCATTTTGTTATTCCTCCTTGGTGGTGGCAGCAGATTATACAAGAATTTCTTCTTGTATTGTGGAGGTTTACAGCTCATGGAGTGCATTTTGGCCCTTCCACCTTGGGTGTTCAAGCACCTTGTCCTGACACTGAGTGTTGGCCTTTTGCTGCCAAATGGTAGCATTGAGATGCTTCTCTCACCAAGCTCTTTGCAGAGTCATGTGTTTCCTCATACATGTGATACCCAAATGGCTAATACTTTTACCATGACTGATACGCTGCAGACCACAACTGTCCTGTCTTGACCTGCCAGAACCGCTTCTACTGTAAAGCCAGCCACTCTACAAATCTGAACAGAGTCCCGGCGGCTTTTCTGTTTAACCCCTTGAGGATTCATGACGGGATTATCCCATTATGGGCCGTGAAGGGTTTAAGGCTATGTTGTGGTTTTGAAGTGTTTTGGTGCACTCTGTTTTGACATTTTATTACGCTTTTAGGACAATACAGTGCTGTACTGCAAACAAAGACGCTGTACCACTGGCTAATTTGTATGAAGTTGAGGGCTTAAGCTTTATTTTTTGAAGAGTACAATTTCCTATAGTTTTTAGATCCCACAACTCCCTTTTTCCCTAATTATAATAATGAATCACACTGTGGCTCTGCTGCTGATATATTAAGGCCATGCAATAATATAAAAGTAAGAAAATACTTATACTTGCAAATTAGGTGATGCCAGCATTTGATGTGGCTGACGCGGTCTGTAAAGGTGCCCATACACTGCTCGATTCTCATAGGAGAATTGTGGGAAATCCCGCGATCGTACGAGAATCGAGCAGTGTGAACGAAGACGTGCGACCGTTTCTACTGTACAGTCACACGTCTTTTGTCTAAGGAGCACGCTAGAAATGGTGCTTTGAATGATGCTCGGGAGACAAATGCCGAACGGGCCGGTGTGCGCACGCGCACACTGCCCGTTCAGCATTGCGGTCATCGTAAGGCCGCCCCTCAGGGGGGCGGGCTTGCGATGATCGAGAGTACGATCTGCCTGTCCAAGATGGGCAGATCGTACGTTTTTTTTTTATTACTTTACAACCATCGCAAGACTAAGGTCTTGCGATGGTTGTAAAGTGTATGGCAACCTTAAGAATCATGCTGCTCTGTAACAGCACATACAGGCATCTCCCAAGCATGTAATTGAAAGGATCTGTGTTTTCCTATGTTGCCCTTGATAAGGAGGATACTTGTTTTCAAGCAAGTTTTTTTTATGCAGGAGAAGGACCAATCTAAGAGCAAACTAGCTCGGGGGATTGGGTGAATATATCTTTTTTATTTTCCTGCCTAGACCCAAACGAGAAGTTAACCTTTGCAGTGCAGGGGAACCGCCACTCCACAGGTTAATACAAATTTTGCCCAGAGTTCTTTAAAAATTTCAGGAGTTGCTTTATCAGATTCAGCCCCCATTGACTTCATTGGGGTTTGGCTAAAGTTTGCAATTTCTGGACTGTATGATGAGTTTTGTCCCCTCATCCCTATTTGACACAGGTAACATCCAAACATCTTGCGACTGGCTGTCCAGAAATACCACCAGAGATGAGTCACAGACACAAATTGTTGCAAATCCAATTTATCAAACGACAAGGACTGATTCTTGGTTTATACGGTTTCATTGCTACAAGTTGACGTTAGGGCCCGTTCATACCAGCCCACGTGCTTTATTCACGGGTGATAGGCTGACTGATAGATATAAGTGCTGCGAGTTTGCTGGAAGATGCCTGATTCAGTCTGCATCATGATGATTGCTAATATCCCTCCCTCTCCTCAGTCTAAATGTTGGGAAAAGTATGATATATGGTGCTATAGCAAACAACTACTGCAATGTAATCAATACATATTTCATTCTCCAACAAAGACTGTTTATGCAAAATTGATATTTTACTGTTGAAATGTTAATTTATATAAATATTTTTCCTCCCTGAAGGCTCCATGAGAAAGATGATGAAACAAAGGACAGTTGTTACACCATACATCTGGGTCATGCTGCCGCCATTATTACAAATGTTTTTTTTCTTGCTCGATTACTGGATCCAATTACTTATTTATTTTATGTTGCTGATAGCAGAGCCTGCAGCTGCTTTAGGAACAAGAACTGTACATTTCAATAGAGAAATATTTCTGTTAGAGTGGTTAATGGTCCTGATTTATAAAGCTGCAATGATACTTTAAATTCTATATCCAGGTAAAAAAAAGGAAAAACTGCTTGTTTTTGTCTAGTGGACCTGTGTAAGGGACTTTTACTTACTTGATTCCCACTGCTGGGTCCAAGACAGGTGCCTGCAGCTTCTTCCACCCTTCGCTCTGGTGGCCGGAGGCCTGCTGACCTCATCACGTACAATGCAAGGTCCATATCCCTGCATTATATGCGGAGACGCCGACGGGAAGTCCATGAGCCTCAGCGGATGGGGGAGAGGTGAACAACGACTGCCTGGGGAGCAGCAATCAGGTAGGTAAAGATACTTTACACCATACCCTCAGGCATAAATGAGCAGTTAACCCTTGCAGTGGGGGGTACCCCACACTATAATGGTAAGGAGTTTTTTTTTAACTGTTCTTGTCTATGCAGAGCAACAGGTTTACTGAAATTCAGACCCCCGCAGCAATAAATATTTACCCTCCATGTATTCCTCTTGTTCCTGACTCCCCTTGTGGTCATGCTGATTTAGCTAGCGCTGTCACATTGAGGGAGTCACATGTTCCTCCATAGCCAAAAATACCGGATATTTCCTTCAAGTCTTTCTGAATGGGGCAGCAGAAGAACAAAGGAAAGCTAAGTATATGCTTTTGAATGAGCAAAGCACAGGTACACAATGCTTACATCATGCTGAAATAGCATGCATTATTGACAAGAGGCCACTTTAACATGCCTTAAAGCCCATTTCTGCTGAAAGCAGTAAAGGGTTAACTGCTCTGTGATGTCTATGGGAACTCTGTAAAGGACCTTTACTTACCCAATCCCTGTTCCCGCTGGCTTTAAGTGCTTATGTATCTTGATGAGTCAGAATCGGTGCATTCAATCCACCAGTGTCCAACCTAAAATGACATATTTGTCTTGGTAGAGTTGGTCTTTCAAATGAAATTTTGGGTTTAAATTCAGGAATTGAACTCTATTTTTGGATATGATTTATCTTCCCTGCAGTTCAACCGCCTGAATACATCATGTAAAAAAGTTTCAGATGTATTTTATGGTAATAGATTATCTAAGAAAAGCAGCCCTGTTGTCATGGAAATGTAGCTCTTTTAGTTTGAATGAACACACTTTAGTGTCAACCAGTCATAAAATACTGCCATTGCAGTACTAGTAGTTGTGATACTTTATTTTGAAAAATGTCAAAACTAGATACATACTTGGCAAAAGTAGCATTTTTCTGTGTGTATGAGCCTAACACAATTTGCACATAAATAGCAACCTAAGCAAGCATTGATATTTGTGTTACATTCATTTTACAAAGACTGCAATTTAAAGTCTGAGTGTTGGCATACAGCTAATAAATAGTTGAAATACATATTTATGCACTTCCTTATCTGCTAAAACAAATTATAATTCTGTTCAGCCAATTTTCTAATACAACCCCTCCGC
>NW_017306412.1:1749684-1800304 GCF_000935625.1 Nanorana parkeri | reverse complement strand
TTCCCCCTGCCCCCCTCCCCCCGCCGAACACTGTATAAAGTCATCTCTTTTTTCTCCACAGCAGTCAAAGCACTACAGTCTGCTCGAGGCTGTGTTTGGATAGTAAGGGAATGGCAGCTCACTAATGGAGTGCTCTCTCCTTCAGTCAGCAAGCTCTGTTTATATGTAATGCAATAAATCCTGACTATCCTACAGTGTTTTCCCTCTTGAATGCTGATGTACAGGAAATTACATGAGGTAAGTACAAAGGCAGATTGAGGTACTCTTTCAAATGCATTTAATTAATAGTTTTTGTAAATTGTAATTTTGGTACAAAGCATGTTTTGATTGATTTCCATTAATTTTACTTACAAGCAAATGCAGGAGTAGGGGGGGTGAGGGGGGCACTTGGTTTGGCAACAGCAGCAGAGGGACAGGGCATGATATATTATTTAGGTATATTCAATTCACCCCTACTATAGACAAAACTACTATAACAACCTGTTCTATAAAGTTACACAGACAGCATACCTTAGTGTGGTGGAGTGGGATAAGAGTTACCAGCAGGGATGATTCACAGAATACCTGGTTTACAACAGTTTTGCAGCAGTATACTGGTACTACTGGTTTGCAGCAGTATACAATGTAGTGTGCACAATTCCAGGATGACTAGACACAAAGAATATGATGGAAAGGATACGGAGTGCAGACCCCTCTTGGCCACAGGCCTCACAGTGATCCAGAAGGAAGAACAATGTCAGCAAGAATTTGGAGATACAAAGAATCAGAGATTTTTATTGGGGTATCCCAGTAATAATATCTAATGGTAATCATCTTATTTAGTAATCACTCAGGAATATTTAGGGCATTTATCTCTAAAACAGTCTCCTGTCCATCTGATTCATGTTTGACTAATATAATAGTTATTTTAGAACTGGTAACTTTCATCATATTAGTGGAGGCGTGTGGCTAACTACTACTATAAGTGTGGGAAGTGTTATCATAGTCTGGCAGTGTTGTTAAAATCACCCACTCATGATATAATTAGACCCACTCATGATATAATTAATTAATGTAATTTAATAAATTCATGAAATGTATACAAATTGGTTAATGCTGAGCTTCATTTGTAATATCTCTGTGGTCCGGAGATGCAGGTATTGCGGGATAGCCCATTGAGAGGGACCTCAGCGGTAACCTGCACATCCTTTGGGGGACACCTCATACTCCAGCTATCCCCCCTTCAATCATGCTTTGCTGCCCCTCCGGGACCACTTATGAGGGGCTGAATCCCTAAACCACAATGTGACCTCTTTTCCAGTATGTGCACCCATGTGATGCCATGTTAGGCGCCTCCTGGCTGCCAGTGTTACTCATGGTGGGCTTCTATGGAAAACATTTTTATGAATTCAGAGATGATTTTAGGATCTACAGCCGAGTGACACACAAATAAGATACATTTTCGTTAATAGTTAAGGTACTTGAATGCATTTTTAAGATTTAACTCCTGAGGTTAGTGTCACCTTAAGTAAGCTGATTTTAATAGCATTTATATATAAGAAAAAGACTGTAAATTCTTTGTATGAAGTAGGTATATCCTTACCAAACCAAAGCAGCCAAACTGAGGTGGCATCACGTAAATTAAAAGAGAACTATTGAAAAAAAATATACCCAGCCTAGCCATACTGCACAGGCAGGGCTGTAGATGTTCGATATCATGCTACTCTAGCAACAACTGGATGATGATGATCCTGAAGGCAGCATGCCATTTTCTTTACATGCAGAGTAGGGATGATCAAAGTTCGGTTCGCAGGAGGTTCAGTGAACCCAGCAGAAAGTCTGCTGAACCCTACTGAAGTCTACTGAAGTCTATGGGAGGCACATTTTGCTATTTTGTTTTGGCTTTTTTACAGGCTTATTTTCAAGTTATTGCAAAAAAAAAAAAAACCAAGGGTAGCTGGGTACTACTGCATGAGGGAAATGCACCAATGCAAAAAGAGAAAAACTGCTCAGCAGGGAGAGGATCTTTTAATGTGGCTTAAAGGGCAACATTGGAAATACCCAAATCCTTCATATAACATGCTTTGGGAGGAGGGGGGGGGGGTTTAAAAGAGAACATGAAGTTATGAAGCAGTACGTCCTTTAAAAGTGAATTGTTGTGTTTGCAAACAGCAGCTGGGGACCTGTCATTTGGCAGTGGTAGCACAGTGATGTCAATGTCCATATTTGGCCAGTGACATCACTCAGCCAAAATGACTCAGGCAAACTCATGGCCGACCCAAACCCAAACCTCATCCCTAGTGGCCAGGCTACGGACGGTCAATTCAATACATAATTCTAACTAGCAGTAAAAATGCTTTAAACAAGCGCTTCATGACCTCTATATCAGCAGGTACCATGGAGTAATTCATCCTCACATGTCTGAGAAAAAGTACTTTCACTTTAATTAAGCCAGATTATTTTGTTCCCCTCTGCCAGCAGTTAGTTGGCTACCTAATCTTTCATCTCTAGCCTCTAATGTAAACACAAAGTAGGTGCACAGAACCAGAAGAGAGCAGAATACAGAATACTGACTTAAAGGAGAACTATGGGGTTCTATCTTTTTTTTTATGAATGCATTCCTTAGGCTAAATAAGTAAATAATGTAATTTACTGTAATTAGCCAAAATGCACAGGAAGGCTGTAAAACCTTATTTTAGGTGGTGGGCGGGGCTAAGCGCCGCAATGAGAAGACATCCCGACGTATCTGACGGATTCCTCCCCACTGATGATTGACAGTGATGATTGCGCAGCAGCTCTCTCCTTACCTGCACGTTCCTGTGTGCCAGCTCCTTCCCCACTCTCTCTCTTTCTCTCCCTGCTGACAGATCGTGGATCGTGGATCGCTGATGACAATCTGGAACAAGCGTGCAGCCCGTGATGATGGAACTCCTTTACTTGTTTCAGGTCACACGTCCCCCGTGTGCCAGCTCCTCCCCCCCCCTCTACTGTCAATCATCAGTGGGGAGGATCCCGTCAGATACGTCGGGATGTCTTCTCATTGCGGCGCTTAGCCCCGCCCACCACCTAAAATAAGGTTTTACAGCCTTCCTGTGCATTTTGGCTAAATACAGTAAATTACATTGTTTACTTATTTAGCCTAAGGCAGCGGTGGTGAACCTATGGCAGTAGTTGGTTTAGTGATCCAGTTTGGGCACTCCGGCTCAAAAAGGTTCGCCATCACTGGCCTAAGGAATGCATTCATAAAAAAGAGATAGAACCCCATAGTTCTCCTTTAAAGAGACACTGTCATGCAGGGCAAAGTGACAGTGTCTCTGCAAAGGGCTCAATCTGACCCTCTTATACTCGCCTTTGCAGCACTTCTTCACCCTCTCTTCCTTGTCTACATACAGCCAGCACTTGACTCAACAGTTTCCAGAGAACAGGTGGAGCAGTGACCTCACTCCCTCAGTCAGTTGATCATGCTGGAGCCTAGCGATTAGCTGCTAGACTCAGGAACTGCCAGGAGGAGGTCATTTGCTCCTCCATACTCAGAAGTGATGGGTAGTGACACTGGCTGCAACAGAGAAGTGAGTGGTGGGGGAGTGTTGGCAATGTGAGTATAAGGGAATTGGGGGAACCCTTTGCAGATGCACTTTTGCTTTGCGCCCTGCATAAGCAGAGTGACAGTGTCTCTATAAGTAAATTTAGTGGCATCTCTTGAGCATTTTGAGGATGATTTGATCAAAAATGTTTGCAGCTACAAAGGTTAGTGAGGGCTTGCTGCTTGTTAGTCTGGCCACAGTTCTACTTTATGTATAGGTATTGCTGCAGCTCACACTCAAGAAGATAAACACCCGATGCAGCTAATTTTGCCAATAGGTAAGTTTACTAAAGTTTGTTATCCTGACTCCAATGCGCTTTGACTTCTTGTTTGTTAGCTGAAGACTAATTCCAATAGTCCATTGCTTCCTTCGGGCTTTTCAAAGCACCTAACAACATTTGGTTGAAAGATAATTCAGGTGATGCTTCCTCTTCATCATCTAGCTAGTTTGTTCTAGTCAATATAAGAGATATACTGTATATAATGCTAGGGGGAAAGGGTGTAATTTTTCAATATTTCTTTAACTTTATACTTAATTTGTGCTGTTGCAGCAAGAAGTTTGATTATGAAAAGAAGCATACCTGCAGTTTTTCTCTAGTCATACTGCTCATCCCAGCTCAACAGAATAATTTAGACTCAACATGTTTTATCAGTATTAAGATTTTTATCTACCAGTTTTTTTATTTAAATATTCTCTGGTGAGTAATAGTTGTGGGTGTCAGCAAGGAAGTTCAGTTGCAGGATAAAAGTATTTTTAGTTCAAGATAATGTAACATCGCTATTCAACTACAGAATCAATTTTATATCTCTGTATAAACAGGGGTTCAACTATAGCGAAAGAAGCCCATGTAGCTTTAATGGTCCCAGGAGAAGGGTCAGATCATTTTCCCCTTCCCTATGCTGTCCTCCAACAGTCCCAATTTGCAGGAGATGTCCCAGATTCTGCCTAAACTGTGTGCTGCGTATTGCTTTACCTTCTCTGCTCTGCTTCCTGGCTGCATCATCATTAACTTTCTACTTCCTCCCAATATATCCCCACAGTGATCTATGTTCCTGTGGGAAGGAGAGACACAGAAAAGGTAGCAGGAAAAGATCTCTTCAGAACCCGCTGTAAAACCAGTTACTGAATGGGAGCCGAGTATCAACCCTTATGGTCCATGCTGCAAGCTGTTCGAAAACCTCTTCATATGCTATGATGCACTGCATCGATCCAAGTAAAACTGATTGTTATGATAGTAAGGTTTGATGATATCCAAACTGTGTGGAGTGAATTGGGGAACCGTACTGAACACATTACCACCCTCAGTTTCCCCAAATTTACAAATCGGTAAAAAACATGGTCGGCTTTAAAGAACATGTCTGTGCTAAGCATTCATGGAAGGTGACACATTTGGTGAAACACAGCCCATCTTAAGGCACATTTTATAAACAGCACAGGTATGATACAGTAGAGCCCCGCTAGCTAGGGTCTGCAAAAAAAACTTTTAATTAGGCCCTGTCAGCAAATGGCTCTGTTGTAAATAGTCCAGCAGATCCTGAGTCTGACCAGAGCCAAATTTTATACATAGGCCGTAATTGCTGCTGTGATGGAGTTATTTTCATAAAAAGGTGTTTCATTAATGTATACCACGATTACAATCACTAGACTGACACTAAACACGCCTATATTACAAGGTCCAGAAGGTTAATTACAAACATTAGCACTACTAAAGCTGGCTATACACCTATAGATTATCTGCAGATTTTCTATGGTCAGATGGAAAAAGTGCAACAGATTCCTCCTTCTACACTAAACTGTTTGGCTGGAGAATTCTCCCACTGGGCCAAGCTTCAGTAGCTTGCTAGTTGGCCCCGCTGGCTGTCAAAATACCTGAATAATGCCTCCATCCATTCAGATTGTTCAGGTATTTTGACAGCCAGCGGGGCCGACTAGCAAGATACTGAATCCTGGCATAGTGGGAGATTCCTCCATCCACACAGTTTAGGGTAGATGGAAAAATCTGTTGCACTTTTTCCATCTGACCATAGAAAATTAGCAGATAATCTATAGGTGTATGGCTAGCTTCAGAGAGAGAGACATGTGTAATCTCACTATAATATCTGATCTCTAACAAATTATAATTTAATTCTGTATAATAATATGTTGGTTGTCGGACAGTGAAACCTTGTCATATGGAAATATGGATGTATTTAGGATCAATGGAATTAAGGGTGTGTCCACTGGAGCATATTAAACCACTCCAGCACTCCTACATTACATCCCTTAGACCTTTTGATTTGATGGGGGTTGGCTCTACAAAGTCTTTTGGAGGGTTAAGGAAAAGCTATTGCATTGGCAGATCTGGAGCTCTTGTTTTACTTTTGAAAGTTTAAGTAATTTATGTGAGTCACTGGGGGTGATTTACTAACCTAAACACACGCACGCACTAGGTGCGTGTGATTTTTACACAACAAAACGTATTTATCAACCAAAAAGTCTCTAAAAGCATATTTCCACTAATGCCATACATGGAAAAATCATGCACATGATGCATATATAATGCTGCTTCACAGTTTAGACAAAAATGGTTAGCTCATGCATTTACATTCCTGCATTCATCAACGCAAGCAACACAACGTAGAGCTAATTTACACAACATCACCTTACAATTCATGCAAGGCTTTGCACAACACACCTGCTGGGTGTGTACACACTACAAAGGTGTCTAGATTCCACCAATAGATCATGCTGGGAGGGAACACACTACAGAGGTGTATACTTGTTTGTGGCGTGTTTATAAGGTTAGTAAATCAACCCCACTGACTCTGGATTATTAGAATGGATTTGCATGGAACCAAACACCAGGTAAACTTTGCTTAAGTATTTTTCACTTTTAATGCCTTTTATTTTACCGCTGTGCATGTCTGTTCTTGCACCATGTGTCTTTTCTTTCAGTAAAGCAAAATTTAAAAATGGTTAAGCTGAATCTCTGAATGATCTAATTAGAAATTAAAGAGCTGTGCTTCTTTGAAAAAGTTACTGTATTGAAAACTTGGTTACATTCCTGTCTGGATGTGACAGCAAGTGATACAGACATGTTCTGACAAGATCAGGATTTCAACAGCAGATGCTTTAAAAGGTGTGTGTTTCTGTTAAAAAACATAATGGTGGCTACCGTGTGTGTGTGTAAGGATTAACTGCAGTTAACAGTTAATCTTCCCCAGTGATGTTCACTCTCACTCTGCTGTTGATTAGATTGTTATCCCAGAGCTTGAAATCCCTGTGCAGGTGGAGTCTGAGTCTGTAGCGCACTCTGGTCTCAAGTGTTAGTATCTGAGAGTGTAATCATCACATTCTGTTGACAGTAAAGGGATCTGAGAGTGTAATTGCCACACCGATTTCTCCAGAATGTGGACTTAGATGGAAAGGGATTACATAGAGTCTCCTCATGTACAGTCAAGACAAGGTGAATGACGGGGATGTATTTAAATTAATGTTGCATTATTCTTAGCTAACAACCAACTTATTTTCATATTCAATTTTCCATAGAATGAGAGAAGCTCACTGGATTATATAGACAATGCAGACAATTCTTCCTTGGAACATGACGTTCAGCATAAAAGGTCTCCTGATGCATAGATACAATGGGATAACCATGGCGAGCATGGTAATATCATTAAACATAAGCCATAACCTTTTATGTCAGCACTAGGATGCATTTATATCAAATTAGACATGAAAGCAGACTTTACATCAAAATACAGCTTCCTTGTTATTGTTAGAACCCCACACCCCCATAAAAAAAACACTGCAAGTTACATTAAAGAAAAAAATTAACCAGAGGAGAAAAATAACACATATAGTTACCTTACAATCCTGCATCCTCTCATTGTGCCTAGGCAAGAGTGTAAACACAGACCTTCCAGTGAAAACCCAAGAACATGCAAGGAGTTTACAAGAACATACTTGAACACAGTGAAGAAACATCTTCTCACAAGATTTAGAATCCTCAGCATTCCCATGATCTCACTAGAAGGTTCATGACATCAACCTTGCCAAGGTGGTATGGGAAGAAGGGTCAGTAAGTATATGTGTATTTTTTCAAGGGTTTTTCAGATAGTGTCTTTCTGATGGTCGAGGTCCAAAAAAGGAAGTGGAAATTGTATCTTGATGTTCTGTTTTGACTGCATAGCCACTCCTAAAAGACAGGTCCAGCACCATATGTATTGGAACTTTTGTAAAAAATAATAGACTTATACCCATGACTGATCCATACTCACCCTTGAAAGAAATAAAAATGTTATTGTACCGTAATGTGTGTTGATTCATAATAACCAATCGAATATCATATCTGGGCTGATTATACCAGTGTTTCCCAGACCGTGGGAGATATACAACGGTCACTACAAGTCCTCACTATGGATAGCGCTCACAGTAGGGGACATTAATGTGCAAAATAATGTGAGGATGTAGGCACTGCAAGCAATTCCAAAGACTGTGTGTAAGTTGTGAAGAAAAGACAGCCAAACTAGTACTTAGGACCCATTCACACAGATGTATTGGAGCTGCGTTGGCCGTTTTTCCAATGCAGCCCCAATGCAAGACAAAGCAATATGCCTTGTCACAGATGGACACTATTCACACCACTGTGCATGTGTTAAGTATGGCACGCAGTACTTTTTTTCAGCGCATCGGGATGCACGTTGAACTGAAGGAAATGACACTTGCGCCATTTCAATAAAGTTCTAAAAAAAAAAGAAAAAGTACACTTTGCGACGTGCTGGGATCAGGGCATTTTAGTGCAGCAGCTGGTGTGAATGAGCCCTTAAGGTCCAGGTATAAAAGTTCACACATGTATCAAAAAATGAGCAATAAATAAGAAATATATCCCCTTCACCACGGCTCATTAAGACATTAAAAACATACATGACTTTAGAGAAAAAGAGAGAGATGAGAAATATATATTAAAAAATCTGTGAACTATGCAGTAACAATATAATAATGGTCAAGCATGAGCAACACAATTAGGAAATAAAATTAAAACATTTAACGAATCTCATCAGGTATTATTATCAGATCAGCATGAAAGTGCTATACTTAATCTAGTTGAATTCATAATTGGTCTAATACAATTAAAGCACTGCTTGGTGATAAAAAAAAAAGAGCTGTATTACAAAGTCGTGAGTGGAATAGCATTTGTACATACAACGGAGTTGGGACTGTAGAAGTTAAACATATTTGTAGAAACACTGTAGCAGTAGAAAACAAAATAAATCACAGGTGTCATATCATGTCAACAATACCTGATAAGATTTGTTCCATTTTTAATTATGCCTCCTAAAGTACAGTTGTACTTTTTTTTATAAAATGCGTTCCCCCACTCCCCTCTAATCTATTATACCTGAACACAGACCTCAGATGCAGTGTGAATGGCAAATAGCGGCGCTAAGAGTATAATAGTGATCTAAACAGTAGACTAGCTGCAACAATCTGTGATTGAGTAATCGTGTGAAGTGCTGCTATTATGTTGCGCTCAGTCTGAATGTGAACAAATAAACTAATGAAAATCACCTCAACAGGTGAACATGAGTGAAGTCAAATGGATAATGTCTCCGTGCAACAAACCCTAAATTGTAAAACTAAACACGTGGAATCAAATTGTATATAAATCTTGCCATCTGTGTCCTAACCCCAATAGGTGTGCGAATGTGGATACAATAATATGAATTCGTGCTATCACTCCAATTAATGCAAGAGCGCTACAAATCTTATACTGGTGTAGAACATATAAGTTGTATAACAATAAACAAGTGCATCAGAAAGTGGTTAGCTGAGGTGGCACAATAACATTATCCCTCTGCTCCAATATATAAGTCCAAAATAACCGCAACAAAAAGTCTAAGGAAGAGAGAAAAAAATGGATTTACTTTCCTTTCCTAGAAGGCATCGATATGTCCAAAAAAAACTGTTCAGTCTATGTTCATACTGAGCAACGATGATAATCAAAACAGCGATCTGTTATTTTCCTAGTGATCGGCCGCCTCCTTATTCCCACATGGATGGGCTAGCCGTGTACAATTTCCCCCTTCCTGTTCAGTCAGATCACACCATCGTTGCTCAGTATGAACATAGACTGAACAGGAGCATGTTTCTAAGCTTATAAAACATGTTCATATCTTAGTCTCTGCTATTGTGTTAGAACTGATATCAGTTGTTTCTATTCTACTCCCTAAATTACCTTCAAACTACAATTGTAATATTAATGAGATTCCTACATAAACATGTAAAAAAACTCTTGAATCAACTTTAGAAGAGTTTGCTACGTATCCTGTGTGGTAGTGTCTCTGTTCTCACCACATATACTGCAGTATATCTAAGCCAGTTTGGGTCATCATAATAATAGGTACCAGGAATTTAACTGGATGAATCAATCCATTCTCCACAATACTTGAAGATGCAGGTGATTCTGAACACTGCAAAGCATATGATGGTGGTACATGAAAATTACCAGAATTTTGTGTGACCTTAAATTATTCTAATCTGATGTAATTGAAAGTTGATTGCTTGTTCTCCCCTATTTCCCATCATTGCTCTTGTTACACCTGTATATAACTGATATCAAAACTGTTATTTCAGGACCATATGTACACCTGTGAGTTAAATATCCAGATGACTACTTGGGAACTCGGATAGTAAAATGTCCCCTTTCTAACTCCTAACTCTGCTCAAACAAAAAAGACATTACACAGGTGTCACATCCTCTTTGCTGGATCATATAGTTTACTTAACCTACGTCTGAAAAATCAGCAACAGAAAGAGTTACACCTTCCTGTGGCTTTTCAATCACAATGGTTCGGAGATGCTTCCAAGCTTTTTAGCTGTTTGATGCGCTTGAACAATGAGCTTTGACAACATTCAGAATTGGCCATACATAAATGCAAGTTATGCCTGGGGTTTTCAAATTCTGCTGGTTAGGAAGTCCTAAAAGAAAAGAGCTGTTTAGGAGATTTCAACCGCTCATATTACTTAAAACTAAGTGATATATTAGTTTTCGATGGATTGACCTTTAAAAAAGTTCCACACATCCATAAAAGCATACCCATAGAGAACAGTTTTCTTCCCCACTTAAATAAACCCATAGCTTTCCATTCCTGTAATTAAAATGTAAAAAATGTATAAGATTTAGAGCTGGAGAACGTCCAATGTACTTTGTTTAGCCAGAGATGTCTATAGTAAAAAGATATAAATAGAATATTAGTCTGGTTGTAATTCTCTTTTGTCCATGAAGTGTTAAGTGTTTATTATCATTACTGTTCACTATATTCTTTTCTGGTCTGCAATTTTGTGGCTGCCTCAATCCTCGATAATAACATAGCTCATATCTGTAGCCATTTATCTTCCAGCACAGCAGATTCAGCCATGCCTGATTGCCTGAGCTCTGGCTCTCGACATTGCTTGGATTCTTAGTCTTACCTGCTGTCAGCACACAAGTGCATGCCGAGGACAAAACAGGAAAGCAAGCGCCAGAAAACAAGACAACCCAAAGATGACGTTCACAAGATGACATTGATGAAGCCTCTTCTGTACTGTAGAATGTACCAATTAACATCTGTAAGGATTAAATGTGAAACAGGAGCATTTGTGACACGGTTGCTGTTGTTTTGTTTTGCTGGAATTGTGCCTTTGCATACCTAAATATACAAGATCTGCAGAAGCCTTAGTTCCTATTGTATTGTTTTGAGAGGCTGAATTTTTCACTTTCCAGATGCATTTTTTACGGCAATCAGCATTTTTATGGGCGCTTTTAACATGCTAAAATTATTAATTTATCTTGTAGCATACAGAGATGTTTACACTCAGGATTGTGGTTTTCTATAGAAAAAAGTGAAATCATAATAAAGTAACTCTGGCCATAGATGATTAGATACTTCTATAAGAAAGATGGGCAGATAGACAACAGTAGCACCATGGCAAACCTCTGTTTCCTGACTGTGTTGTCAGACAGACTGAAGAAGCATGTGTATGGTTGACACCTTTCATTCCTCTGCTCATTAAGAAGAGGTAAGAATCAGTCACATTGCTCACAGTTGGAAAATCTTCATGTGTTATAAAAAAAACACTTCCGGCATCAGGCAGTTTGAAGCACAGAAAGAAAACCCCAATTGGATGGACCTTTGGTGTGGCATTCATTTTCAATTTGTTTCTATTTCACTAAAAGAAGGCTAGGAAAGACTGAGTAGCCCATTTTAAATTCTAAGTATTCCCAAATCTGGTAATTTAGTTATAAGAGGACCCTGGTGGCCTAAATCACTCACTGCCTTCATATATCTCTCAGCAATGTAGGAATTTACCCCATCCGTTTTCACAAGGGTTGTATGATTCTACCCACTGACATTTAACCAAAAGTGAAAAGGCAGTTTAGTGTGTGCTAACCTTTCAAAAATGTTGTAAGGTGGAATTTGTTAATAGATATAACCCCTTCAACCTAGAATTAACACATCGTCAACCTGGGTCTTACAGCTAAGCAATCATTTTCAGCAAGTGTATACCACTTAAGTATAGATTCTGGTGGTGGGGCTCAATAAGTACAAGGGATTGATGCAAGCAACATCCACGAGAGTTTACATTTACATATGCTACTTACACACTTCCATACATGGATGCAGCAGAGCTAGAATCAAATATCTAGACTTAGTTTCCCTGAAAAGCAGAACAAGGACTAAAGCTAGGGGTACTACTTCCAAAGGTCCGGTACTGTAATACTATAATATAAAGTCTCCATTCGACCCTAGGGTAACTGCACTGCCTATCTGTCATTGAGATTCTTGCAGTGTTTTACAATTCCAGTCCTCAAGTATCCCAAGAGGTAATTTTTAGGATTACCTTTTACAGGTGATTTACTTTGTTACTGAAGAACTTAGAAACAGCCCTGACCTTTTAGGAGTACTTAACGCACACCTGCAATGAATGACACGGGACTGAAATTCCTGTCCTCCTTTTCCAAATGCAAGTTGCACAGCTGTGCCTGTCTTCTTCTAGGTCAAAGCCTCAGAGAGAGGTGAAGCCAAACCATCATCCAGGCAACCAAGATTCTTTCAGCAATGCCAGGCTACATCATTCTGATAGGTGTACTTAGAACTGGATGATTGAAAAACACTGTGCTTGGGTATAGTATATACCTACTCTACTGAAGGAAAAAAAGACTAGCAATTAAGTATCTTTTTAATAAATAAAGTGAACCTGTTACTGTTTTTCAAATCCAAACTTACTGCCCATCTATGTGCAGGGCAAATAAAGATGACTATTTTCTCTTTCTTTGGTACATCTGTTATTTCTAGTAAATATAGTAGTAAATATTTTTATGACATTAATTATCAGGATGCGGTACTTCTCCTAGATGCATACCTCTCTGTATGAATATTACTATTTCTATTAAATATATATATATATATATACTGCATGTCCTGATTTAAAGAATAGAATGACTGCCTCCAATTCATCTAACTCCACACTTGGATTCTCAGTCAAGAAGTTATGGGAAAGACTGACAACCATGTAGAATGTTTAAGCAGCGTGAATAAAATGATGAATGAAGAAGGTATAGGGCGTTAGAACGTTTTAAATGCTGGTATCTGCTTTTTTAACTGCGCTTTTGTTTTGGGTAAACAAGTAACAATTTTGAATCTCCACCAGGGGCCAATAAGTTGCTCATAAAAACCTGTTCAATCCTATTGGGCAGAAGAATCCAGTATAGCTTAGCACTGAGCTGGGACTTAGAGGGGTGGGCCCCTCTTTTAGAACCCATCTCCTTAAAAAACCCAAACAATAAAAAGGGTACAAAGCGGGGTATCGACATTGCAGAAATCCTGGGTACCTGTGATTCTTTTAGTATGGGATTTAATTGTCTCTATGTTCAGTGTTCAATTGGTATTATAGAAGGTGTGGTGGGTGTGCTGAATGCCAAAGGGGAAATCATGTAAGGGTAACCATTCAAGGGAGGCAGCTCTCTGTTGGACAGGTTATCCCTAGGGTACCCAGAACAATTCTACACAAAGTATAAAGGTAGAGATCGAAAATCCCTCTTCATCAGGAGCTTGAATGCTGCCTGTAATAGAGGTTTGTACTGGGCACACAATTGCAAGACAGCAAAAGATTTTATAACTGCAGTGCAGTCACCAGCTGATACTGTTCAAGTGTGGTGAGGGTACTTGATTGGTGTACAGATGTAAAAATGTTTTCTTATTTCTAACACTGAGCAAAACTGAATCCTAATTTCAGTTTTGCATAATTGCAAAAGATCCTTTCCAAAACTCCCATTCCATTTAAATGCTGCAGCAATTACAAAGCCAAATAATGGTTTCTCAATCATCGAGTGCCTTCTCTATAATACAGCACAGTGCACTTAGTAGTGAGCCAACAAGGAAAGTGGCCCCATCAGAACTGGTAGATACCCTGTTTCCCCGAAAATAAAACCTACCCCGAAAATAAGACTTAGTGCTATTTTTGGGAATTGCTAAAATATAAGACCTACCCCGAAAATAAGACATACTTGTGACCATTCCCAGGGACAGTGGTGGCATAAGGGGGAACATGAAGAGCCGCAGGAGAGGCAGGAGCGAATCAGCGGTGCCAACGAAGCCAGAGCTAGAGGAAATGAGGCGGCACCGGAGGGAGCAGAGCCTTATAAGCAAATGCCTCCTCTATAGCGCTGGCTCCTGTCACAGGCGCAGTGATACCAAATGCACTCCGCCTCTGAGGAATCGATAGTGAAAGTGCGCTTCGCTCATTCTGGCCAGCGATTGGTTAGCAAATTGCTCGTTGGAAAGGTACGGCGCCCCTGATTGCCCTGATCCCCATATTTTTGTACATGAATACATGTAGAACCTTTCTACATTAATAAGTGTGGATTGTTGTACATTAAAAAAAAGACCTACCCCGAAAATAAAATCTAGTGTGTTTTTTTGAGCCAAAAAAAAAATAAGACAGTGTCTTATTTTCGGGGAAACACGGTACATACATTACTGCTTGGCAAAATCTTGCCAAATTGAGTCTCCAAAAGATAGAAGGCATCAGCATGTGGTTAAATCATTGTGTCCACCCTAAAAAGAAACATCTGTTTTGGTTTGAGCAGGCATTTAAAATAAATTATAAAAATTTAAAAAAGTATAAAATGTAATATATACAAAACGCAAATTTCGCTCCCCACCATCTGCAGTCCAGCTTTATGAAAATATGTGCTTACAGTAAGGTGTAAGCACTAGCTTAGGTTCTATCACTGCCTCTACACCTTCACTTCAACTATAGCAGCCAATTTTCAAAAAAAAGTATGTTTATGTACTGGTATTTGGGTGCCTAAAGGAACATGTTGCAGATAATAGAGCCTAACCATTGTGACTGCAGACCCTCAGGGGCAAGCTATAACTATCTGGTGGATGAAAAATGAAACAGAAGCATAACTGAAACTAGGACCAGGAGTTGTTGAGAGGGGTAACTGGAGATGTGCATCAAAAAGCAACTCAGGTAAAGCTAAGATGTAGCAAAAAAAATTGCAATCACAAGTTAGCAAACTCTATAATAGGCAACTTGAGAGTGGAACAAGGAGCCTGCCCAGTCAGGGGGATCACCAGCATGGAATGGTGTTTGGAGATACACAACCACATCCCACAGCATAGATATTACCCCTAGGGGAAAAATAGAATACTTATATACACATGTAGACACAGGGGTCCAGGAAAACCCAGCAGTGGGGTCTAATGAGGAGCAACCTAAGGAGAGAACCAGAACTCAGTGCTAGAGGAACACCATGGAGAGAGAGAAGAGGAAGAACTGTAAGCGCAATGACCTCAGCTGGACACTCTTCGCCAAAGCCTGACTGTGACACAAAAGACTATGTAGTAGCATGCAAGCAAAGCAAGTAGATATTCGACTTTTGTTCTGACATAAACTGTGCCTGCTGAATTCCCACCCTCTGTTCCTTTGAAGGTAATTCAATTTTACTTAAAGGCTGTCTAATAACTAGGAGAACCTGCAGACACTGCTAGTTGATACCACTTTAAATGTCAATCCAACAGGTCAGAAAGCCTTGTCTGATACTATTGCTTCCTCAGTGCTGACAGCTTCGGTCTCCTCCCCTCAACAATGACCTAAATCTGTTTATGAAAGGGGTGGAAGAGACACATGCCTTATGTTTATCTAATCGTGCCTGCATGTCCAATCTCCCTCAAGCAAAATGAACATCACAAAGGGGCACAATCATGCTAATCTGGCTTGCCTGCATTGCAGTGTACAGACTATAAAGAGGGGAGGGGGAGGCACACAGTTGCTCAGCATTATAGCTCAAGTGCTGGCTTATCTAGAAGCAAACAGTTATAATTGGACAAGGATTTTTTAACCTGTTTGCTCCATCTTATCCCCAACAGGACAGTCAGCTAAGGCTGTCTGAGAGCACAACAGAGAGAAGATGGTTGCCTGATCTGGCTGTTTGTAACTGCATCAGAACACACCTATTGTATGGGTACCCTAATAATAAGGCCAAATGGCTGTTGCTTAATTAGATTTCATAATACCTGTCATTACAAAAAGCAAAAGCAAACAGCTGAAATATGATGAACAAAAATGATGGTACCTATAACTGCCTATTGACATGAGATGAAATGTTAACTATCCCGCATCATGATGATAAATGTCAGTATCTTGGGCTCACCATACACATTATGACAATACAATTAACTGTACAATGAACTTTAGATCTACCAAAACTGTGTAAAATGATGGCCTACCCAATCTTCTCAATACATTTTTATCTAATCAGGCAAGCTCATGCACTGACTGTTGCACACACTTAGATTGTAATGTGTGTGGTGAGCTTTACAGCTACTCAAAACACATATCAGTATGGAACATGCCTTTATTTAATTTTAAAAAAAAATAGCTACTGGGCTGTTACTTGATCCTGTTAAACACACTCTGAAGCTGTAAGACAGCATGTATGAGGTCCAACACTTCACAGACCAGTTACCGTGTTGGCCTCTCACCTCTGGCTCTCAGCTCCAGAGTCATCCTCATACAAAATACAAAAAGCTAAATTAGGGGGCAGTAAAAAATGTTAATAAGTAAGCGTGAACAATAATAATATTTTAGGAAAATGTGTTTAAATTCTTGCATAAGCCCAACCATTACTGGTTCTTTTCTTTTTAAAGGCAATTAAAAGCATTATGTGCTTAATGATTGTAGAATCATTGCTACAAACTATATTTTAAACAAAGATCTAACATCTAATATCTCTATTATTTCTACAATAATATAGGTGAAAACTGTGGAATGCAGGAAATTAATATAAGGACAGAATTTGGGCATTTATACTCATTTGGGGGTTTTAACAACGTGTCCTGTTCTATCATAAGGCAGCAGGAAACTGGAATGTGCCAGAGTAACAAAGCGGAAAGACCTGTTTCACATTATCTGTGTCACCCCAAGTGAAAAAGAATCAAGAGTGGGTTGCACTTAATTAACAAGGGATTGTAGCAGTTTTCAATATAGGAACCTGCCGCAAACCCCTACCAGATTGCACAGTATGTGAACTGTATGGCGGTAACCAGGCAAATAGCTCACATGCCTCTCCAGGCCCATGGAGTGAACACACTACACAGGCAGAGCATGTGTGTACAGGGAAAGCTCCTTTCACTGCCTATATGCCCAGCTGTTAACCCCAGCAAAGGCAGTGTATATAGCCTTCCTCTTCACTTTCAGCTAAATGAGGGGAGTGGACAGAGGGGAGAGAGCAAGCAGCTCCAGCTCTCTATGCCATATATGACATAGATGCAACATAGACAATGGAGCAGATCTCTCCCCCATTTTACTGAGGGGCTTGTGCCTCCTTTCTTAATTAAGACTAAGAGCAGGATCTGCTCCATTTTCTCAGTTTAGAAGGGCATAAAGCCTGTGCCAAGCTTTGTTAATTCCACTAATCTATTTCAAAATACGTTTAATAATTTTATCCAACTGAATTATTAAAAGGTATTTTTTAAATATCTGCTCAAAGTTTAACTTAAAGCTGAAGTAATCCGTTGTGAGCCATGTGGGTTTTTGTCCTGCAAGTACACTTGCACAATAGGGCACACTTACCTTTCAAGTGTGCTCTTCTCTAGCGCTGTTGGATTAATCATTATCCCAGACATCCTCTTCAGCCATTGGGTGGCCACTGATGATGTAACTCCTCCGCATGCACACAGGAGTTGCATCCTCCCCACCACCAGGCCAATTCACATGCTGAATGTGTACACTGCGCAGAGCATGGACAAAATAAAAATTTGCTAGGGGGGAGTGAGGAAACATTTTTTTGGCAGAAGAGACTGTTCTGACTGTTCTTGTTTAATGACTCTACTACCACATTCAATCAGTATTATTAGTTTAATTATAATGTTGCTACAATTATTTTGAAAAAGATTTTTAAAAAAATTCTCATGTTGGTGTACTGAGCTTGTTTGTTCTGCCTTAACTGGAGATAAATGGTATGCAATTTTCATAGCTAAACTAAGCCCAAAATGCTTCACTTCAACTCCAAAATATCACTGCACTTTATCACCTTCCTGGTGGGGAGGAAACTAAACTGATTTTACTTGTGGGAAAACCCAAAACACAAAGGTCTGTGAATTATAAATGAAATAAAAAACAACATTCAGTGAGTCTTGGCAGCTTTGCTCATTCTTTAGTGTGTACAGGTAGCATTGAAGCTCCTGTGCCCGGCCCATGAAGCATCCTCTCCAGTTGTCATGACAACAGTGAAGGTGGGGAGAGAGTCAGGCACCGCATAGATAGATGAAGGTGCCATTAATATTTCTAGAGTTTCCCATGACAGTTTTTACATACTGGGTAATGCGGTGCTAGTACTCGATGTTAGTATGTAATAAATTGTGACCAGTGAAGATGCACATGACCGATCCCTAAATGCCAAATTGTTGGTCAAAACATTTTCCAGTGGTGATCTGCTTTTTCTAGGCTGTTGATCGGTGTGTAGGAAATGTACAGGTCTCCTAAAAATAAAAGCTGCAGTAATATGTGTGTGTGACATCTTTATAACTGACATCAATATCTATATACTCTTTAAAATCATGATAAACCTTGAAGCCTCGGGCCAAGAAAAAAAAAAACCCTTGCAGTTGCTCCCCCTTTCCATGCACTGCCTGTTAGGTTAGGCTATATGCTGACAGCGCAGAGCCGTGCTGCAGCCAGGAAGGACAATATTGTCAGGATTCACCTTGCTGCCTGATTGACAGCTCTCTCTAGAGCCAGCTGTGCCCGCCCCCTCTCCTGTTTGTCCCTCCAATAAGCACTGGAGGAACAGAGGGGAGGGGAGAATCCTTGTGGGTTGTGGTGACTGACAGTCACTGCTCTCGCAGGGAGAAGCTGTGAGTGAGCGATCAGTGGTCGGTCACATGATCTCCCAGCTCTCGGTATATGGAGCCGGCGTGTGACAGCTGCAGTTTCCCAAGCTGGCTCTATGTAGTGAGCAGAGTATGTTTTACTCTCATAATACTTCTTTAAATAGCTTGGAGGCCTATACTTGAAGTGTATGTTATGCCTACAAAATAAATAAATAAAAATATGTACATCATCGTCAGAGCCATTTTTGCTTCTTTTTTTTCACACATGTTATAATCCACAATATAATCACTTAAACTCTCCCAGAATTATTTATTTCCTGAAACTATAGAACCTGTCTAATAAAATGGTGGCAGTTGCAAATTTTGATGATGTTAGCGCAACTCTTTATCAAACCCCAAATTTCAGTTAAAAAAATGTGCAAGTTATTTTTAGTGCACAAAAACACAATATAATAAAATAATTTTTTACAGTAAAATACCGTAATAGAGGAGGTTATGCCGAGTAAATAGATTCCCAACGTGCCAAGCTTAAAAATTGTGTGTTCCCATGAGATAGTGAAAAGGTATGGTACCCCCAAATTGCCCCATCAATTTAAAGTTAACCATGAATAATGGCCCTAGAATTATTGCTCTCACTATGGCATACGTGGCGATACTCAACATGTGTTTAACAATCATCGTTTTCATATGAAGGCGCACCTGATGTGTGTTTGCGTTTCTATGTGCATGTACAGGGGGACATTAACAAAATAATTTTGGGGTGTTTGTTTTATTTACATTTTTTTTACAAACTTTTTTTTACCCAACTTCATGTACGTGATAGCATTTTAGTGATGACAGGTGCTCTTTAAGGTGACATTAGGTGTTTATTAGACCCCTAATGTCACCTTTTTTAGCCCATTAAAGCTACATGCTTGATCGTGGTTGATCAGCTTTTTTCTCAGCCTCTCCGGCTGGGGAATGGCAGCTCAGAACCGAGAAGTAATGAATTCGTCATTGCTTCTAGTTTCATTTAGCGGGCAGGAGATCAGCAAATGGATGTTTGCTGGTCTCTCTCCCCTCTACTCGCTGACACCCACAATGCCAGTTCTGGGCATGCAGGAGGGGCAGCAGAGCCCGGGAAGTAAGGCCGTAGGTGTTGGGTGGAGGGAGCACATGTTTACTGGCCCCTGGAAGAGATCAGGTTGCTTTATAGCTGCCGAGAGTCCGTTTACAGGGGCCTGCTGTAGTATGACATATGTCGCTGGCAGCAAAAGGGTTAAAGTCCCTGTACATAGAGAAAAATAGCTGTTGACCTGCCAGAAATGCACTCAGTTTCTAAGTCCTACTGTGGGCTGACAACATGCAGCAATTTCATGGACTAAGTGGTGTCAGCCCAGCTTGGTTGTCTCAACAACATAAAGGCTAATCATTTTGTAGTCCAAGATAAGGACTAGGAGGGCTGTTTGATATAACACGGGAAACGTGCAGAGGACAGTTCTGGATTTCTGACATATCAAAAACATATAACAAAATGCTTCTACTGCTTTAACTTAACAGACCAAAGGGGAACAAATAAGAGAAGTCCATTGTTAGGGTTTACATCAACTTTATGGCCTCATTCACACTGGCAGTGTCAACCTGCGTGTATATGCATTCTGCATTAGGGAACTTATGCCCGCGTGTATACCTATCCATACAAGCCTATAGACAGAAAAAACGCAGCAGCTAGGGCTCCTTGGAGCCACCAATTCAGGCGTATTTTAAGCTGTATGCCTATAGGCCTACATTGCGTATGCTTGAGCCTCAGAGCACATTTCTAAACGCATATATGATTTTCAGTGGTATCATTCAGAGGGTTATTCACAAAAGGGTGAAGAGTTTGGAGAAGGCAGGAGAAGTGAACAATCTAGGCCAACATAGCTGAACTGGAAAGTGAGCTGAATTGGAGAATTTTTGCAAATCAGCTCTTTTGTCCTAGATTGTTCACTTCTCCTGCCTTCTCCAAACTCTTCACCCTTTTGTGAATAACCCTGTCAGACTTCATGTTTACCTGCATTCTGTTTAGCTGCGTTTAAAGAAAATAGAATTCTGTGCGTCCAGGATCCAATGGCTAGATCATGTAAATGTGGCTTTAAACAGGAACACCTAAACGCAGGAAAAAGTGATCTGAGAGGCATAAAAGTTGTTTATAATGAGGCCTAAAAGCTAATAAATAACATGTACAGATATATCTGAAAAAAGAGTTAAGAGGCTTATCAAAGCAGTGAGTAGAGATAATATTGGCGTATGGGGGGTTTAAACAACCCTGCCATTATTATGTTATGTGTGGTGTGTGCTGAAGATATTTTTATCGCTTAAACTTTATTGATGGAAATATATGTGTGTTTATTTTAATGGTGAAATTATTCTTTAAGGGGAATTTATAAAAACTGGAGCAAATGTAATCTGAAGCAGTTGTCAATGGCAACCAGTAAGCTTCTATCTTTCATTTTCAACGCTTAACTAAACAAACTGAAGAGAGAAGTTGAGTGGTCGCCATGGACAACTGCTCCAGATTACATCTGCTCCAATTTTGATAAATTCCCCCCTATCAAATGTAAACAACTGTTTACCTTTTGTTTACAGCAGAGACTAGCAGTAACGATTGCTTAGCAACCAAGTGCTGCAAGGGTGTGAACTGCCTAGGCAGCTTTACATATAGTTACATAGTATTTGAGGTTGAATAAAGACATTAGTCCAGCTTTGGCCTAGCTTATATTTTTGGTCACTCTGGAAGGCCATAGAGAGGAAGCAGGCTGTAACTGATGCAGACACTGACAATTAAAGGTGTTGGAGATAGCAAGAAGGAAGTGCATACATTTCCCATTAGTGTCTGAGAACAAGAGTTTGTCTGAGGCCTTGGCAGTGCCAATCAGCAGAGGACGATCTGAGCAGAGGTCCACCTCTGCTGAATTGACAGCAGCAGTGGGCAGGTGCAATAGCTAGCCTGCTTTTGGCTATTGAAATTTTGAAAAAGCAGCCTAGCTATTCATTCGCCTGGTATCTGTTGTTTTTTTTTTTCTGACAGCGGCCGCTGTCAAAAAAAAAAAAAGAAAACCAGCTAGCAGGGGATTCGCCAGGGAGAGTAGAACCACCAGGCATCCCGGAAAGGTTTACTCTGCTAGCTAGAGCAGAGTAAACCTTTCTGGGATAAAATGTTAGTCAACATCAGGGAGCCGTTATCTTATAGTTGGGATGTCTGACTTCTAGAACAAGCCCAAACAATAAATATGTTTTTTTGTAAGAATTTCAACAAAGGCTGTCTCTTCTCTATGATGTTGGAATTGTGGGAAAGCATGTTTTACTACAAAAAGTAATCCTATGAAAGGGCCCTGCAGTCATCTTCATTTGCTCCAAGAATGGTTAGCTGCAGTGAATTATAGAATGCACCAACTGTTGTCAAGGTATGGGCATTTGTACAATCATATTGGAAACAGTGAAATATTTTGAGTAATGGAGTATCTTCAGGGCTGTCCCTGATTTGGTCGGTGACTGAGGTGGCCAGGAGAAGGGGACTGAGCTGTCAGCCAGGCAGGAGGTGGCAGGAGGCCGAGCTGTCCGCTGGGATGGAGACTGCCTCATTATGGGGGACGCCCCGGAGTATCTGGTTATATTTTACATACAGGACATGGTTAAAATATATTCATGGCCTTTTTTTCTAGTCTTGGATGGATATCTAAGGGTTAGAACCATTATCAGGGCTTTATTGCTTAAGAATCTTTGTCAGAGTTCGATAGATTCACCCTCTCTGATTGTTCCGGTGACTATTGTATTTTTTATTTCAGCGCAGTGGGGTGCAACACAGCACACCTGAATCATTCTGCGTTTTACTGACTGAACTTTATTTAAAGCTCTTTTTAAAAAAAAGGTAAACAGTGTGATGTGCCAAGATCAGCAGCACTGTGCCTCCCATCACTTGCCATCACACACCAGCAGCTGTGCATTCAGCATGGCCTTCGGGTGTGAACGGGCCCTAAGAGTGGTCACCAGGACAGAGAAAGAGGGGAAATCTTTCTATGGGGACACCTGTTCTGGTGACAGCTGTCTACCAGGTTTTATAGGGCTTTCCTCTCACCTCCTGTTGTGTCTCCAGGACAGGAAGTGATAGGAAGCCTCTGCTACAGGTCACAGAGAGCAAACGTTTTAACCTGTTTCTACTCTATTCCAAACCCCCAAAAAATAAATAAAAAGCATAGCTACGCACACCTTTAATGCACTTTAACCCCTTCCAGACTGATGACAGGATTATTCCGTCACGGTCTTTCAGTTCCTTAACGACCAGTGATGGAATAATCCTGCCTTGTGGTACAATGAGCGCTGGTCCGTGCATGGACCAGCACCCTTTGAGTTAATGCTGTTGATGTGTCCCTCGGGGTCCGAGGCAGACACTCAACAGCAATTTAGGTGGTCACAGCACTATGATCACAGCGACAGGTAATCGCTGTGACCACCATACTGTGACAGGCACTGAGCAGGCTTTCAGCTCACTGAAAGTGTTGTGGAGCTGTACGCCAGCTTAGTGTATTACAAAGTGATACAAAGTATCTCTGAGGAGAGTACAGTATCTCCTCCGAATACTTAGTATTAAAAACCCCTGTAAATTAAAAAAATAACCCTTTAGTGCCCCCTATTTTTAAAAAAACATGTAAATAGTTTTTAACATTTTAAAAAATTAAAAAAAAAGGCAAAAAGTTTAAAAAAGTAAAAATAAAAATATATGTTTAATAAAAAAATTATAAGAAAATATACTGCTGAGAAAGCTATTAAAGTTAGGAGACAAATATACCTCATTCTAAAATTGTTCCACACTAAAATTGCATTTCACTAACAAAATAAACTGAAATTCCAGACATGATAAACCGTATAAATCAGGACAAATAAAATAATTTAATATTAATTACTTTGTGTTAGCTAAACTAATTATGTAGACATTATTATTGCCAAAACTATGAAAAATGTTATTCCATTTTTTTTTATTATTAAAAAAAATAAGAATTTATATATGCATATGTCACATCAAATTAAAGCCCATTTGTCCTTTAAAAGGTATAAATATGAGGAAGATGGAAATTATGGTTAAACAAACACATAGCAAAAATAGCAACATTGCTCCGGTCCCTAGGAACAAAAACATTTTCTGAAGCTGTTTCACTAAGGAGTTCATATGAATCCTCTTGGTTTATGAATTTCATATGAGGTGCACTCGTTTTGTTTACTCCATTTTTTAAAATGTTTTAAAAGCAGGTTACTTCTTTTTTGTGTACTGTTTTATTAATGAGTATGGTAATAACACTGCTGGCTTTTTTGCTATTGAAGTACCAGCCTATATGTTTGATGTGATATGTTTACCAGGCTGGTATCTTGAAGTCTGTTATTGCTTGTTAATTTTTTTTTAATGAAAAAAGTCAATGAAAAAATTGTAGGTTTGATCCCAGACTGGGGGAGTTATTTTTATATTTTTCACCTCTCTAATTAGTATGTAGGCCTTACTTTGGACAAGCAGAAATAAAGACTAGGTTACCCTAACAAGGCCCTTATGACACAGTTGCAGTGCTGTACCAGTGGACTGCTCTTTCCTTACACTTGGGTGCCATCTTGTGTTTAAATTGATGTATGCGATTTTGATTGTTTTTCCTGGCTACATTTTACAACACCGATATTTTTTGGTCTTGAAAATAGGGGTTTGTTCTTGCATAAACTAAAGGTTTCTTAAAATAAAATGAGATGTTCAAAGTGTGTTATATGGGGATCCTGTTTATTCTGAAATTTTGAAAAATGGTGTGAGAATGGTAGCAAATAATAGTTGCCATTATTCTATAGGTAGCTATCTGTCCCATAATATACGGGTCTATTCACTAAGCTGCCGAGGGCAGCCGAGGGAACAACTGACCCCAAGTGAAGTGAGCCGAACACTGTTCGGCTATTCACTTCAGGCTTGTACGGCTGATTTCAGCCGTATATCGGCTGAAATCAGCCGTACATCGGCTTGCTTCGCATGGCTTCGGGTCGGCCGAACATGCTCAGCAACATGCCCAATAGTTTTCCATATTTCCGGCGGCTCTGCTGCCCAGGAGAGAAACACTGCTTTTTCTTTTTTTTTCTTTATTCTGACACGGAGCCGTGTCAGAATAGAAAAGAAAAACCTGTGTTTGCCCATTGAAATGCATTGCTAGATTCCTATTGGCTATTTCCATTTGCAATAGCCAATAGTAAACTAGCATTGTACCCGCCCTCTGCTGATGGACCTGATGGAGAACTGCAGCAGAGGGCGGGTACAATGCTAGTTTACTATTGGCTATTGCAAATTGAAATAGGCAATAGGAATCTAGCAGTGCATTCCAATGGGCAAAAAGGAGGGAGAGTTTGCTGTTTGGAGATCAGTGTCCCTGGTTAGCAGGTACCCAGGGACGCTGATCTCTCTGCAAGTGGCCGGAGCCAGCCGTAACATCACGGCTGGCTCCGCCCAGCTGTCAGAAGCAGGCTGTCGGCCAGCTTCGGCTTTCAGCGCGGCTCAGCCGAGCCGATGCATATGCGTTCGGCTCGGCTGAGCCGCTTGGCCACGTTCGGGAGCTGTACGGGCTATAGTGAATAGCCCGTACAGCACCCCTTCGGTTCTACTGAACCGAAGGGGTCCTGGGGCTGAAGCTAGCCGAAGGATCGGCCGAAGCTACTGCTAGATCCTTCGGCAGCTTAGTGAATAGACCCCATAGTTTTCAAAAAGAGGAGAAACGCTACCTGGCTAAGTGTTAAGGACACAAATTTGGTTGTAAAAGTCCTTGTTGCACACATATAAAAGTGAGTAAAGAGTTGTTGTCCACATTTGTTAACAAATAGCTAATGATAGTAATACATGTTATATTATATATCTGCTAACATGTGTGGAATGCAATATTCAGTATGTAGGTGATACAGCTAGGAGGTTATGAGATAATGCATCTAAACTAGGGGTCTCAAACTCAATTTAGTCGGGGGCAACTGCACACATTTTTTAGTCCCGTGGGGGCCGCTACTATATATATACGGTACCAGTTTTAATGTAAGCACATGTTACAAGCGGCAACTGTCACCGATTCAAATTAATGATTGGGTGACAGCTGCTGCATGTAAACGCCTCCACACCGCATGTAATCATATGTGAGAGGATTACATGCAGTTAGGAATCAAACACTATCCCTGGATACACGATTGTTTATCCAGGGATAGTTTTTGTAACTGCATGTAATCATATCACATATGATTACATGCGGTATGTAGGCGTGTAGATGCAGTGGCTGTCACCTGATCATTAACTTGAATGGGTGACAGTTGCTGCATGTAAACGCCAGATTAGGGATTCCTGCTGCAGGAAAACGCAAGTTTGTGACACAGGAATCGCACCTGAAATGTAGGTGACTCCCCCCATTCCAATCCCCCCCACACACATAATAATAGACTCCCCCCATTCCAATCTCCCCTACTTCTCCATGATCAATTTACACAATTTGAATGTAACTCCCTTAGTTATATAGAGTATAGTAAAGATTATATGAGCAGAAAAAGGTGGAAATACATGTTCCAAAGTGTGCACGAGGAATTTATTTTGGATTTTCAAACTAACCACTTCAGGACCGTAATATGTATATAAACAGCATGGTCCTGAAGTGGTTATACCAAGGTGGCTGGAATGGAAGGAGATCAGCACACTTCGAGTGGCTAATCCCCCCACTGCTTAATGAAAGTGGAAGCGACAATGATTTTGTCACTTTGATGTTAGGCTGTCATTTCTCCAGCTGCTGAAGCTGGTGAAGCCTCATCAGTTTCTGTGGGGTCCATAGGTGACACACAGGGGGTCCATGTGCGATATTGATGTACCAGCACAGCTTACATATCACCATGAATGTTGTAGTGAGAGCAATCATCTTAGCACCATCACTCACTGTGGACTTTAAATTGATGAATGGTAAAGGTTTTTCAAGCATTGCCTATGGGCAATTTTGGTTAACGTAGTTTTTTTTCCATTTCACGGGCGCATGCAATTTTAAAGTGTGACATTTTTGACCATGTATTTGGCCATCTTTTTATTTTATCAAAAAAAATGGTGTTATATTCTGTTTGTGTGCACATCATTCTTTTTAGTGTATTTTTTCCTAAAATTATCAATTTGATAAACATCTGCGCAAATATTGTGCATGATGTAAAGCATTTCAAGTAGCATTTTGTTTATTCTACAGGGCCTTTGCTTTCAGAAATAATATAATTTTGGGTGGTTTTAGGCTATTTGTAAGCCGGAAATTCATTGTGGAATATTAAAAAATTGCTTTGGATTTGGTTAAATACCAGGATTGCAGCTTGGTTGAGTTTTGAATTGGATGTTACTCACTACTTAGGATGAGGTAACTCCCCCCTGTACAGCTGGGATTAAATGATATATGTTAAAACCAGATATTGAAATATGTATGTGTGAACCTTAAATGATGATTGATTTTCTATATTTTAATCTATCCAAGTTTGGAGATTCAGTTTTTTACTGTACTGCTGATTTTGAGTTTACAATTGGTAATCAATCAGTAAGCCTGACAGGCAGACCTAAGTATAGTTGAAACAGTTGTTGGGAATGCCCAAAGAAGACTTGGCCTTTAAAATGAGTTTGAAGAATAAACCACATTACTCAGGACATAGACTATGATGCCCAAAATGGGATAGAAGGAGAACACATGACTCAGCTACTAGAGTATGGCACTCCCTTATGCTAATCAGAAAGACTTTTAAGGTAAACATCACATAGGTTATTTTAAAGTAAAAGCATGGATAAAAGGATGAGGGATGATCCTTCAAGGGACACTCATTCACACATTCACACACGCACACACACTCACACTCATTCCCTACAGATCCACACACACACGCACAGCATCACAAAGACACGTCCACACCCCCACACTCACATTGAATAGACAGACACCTGTTAGGATTATTTTTACTTACTACCTAGCCACGTTTCTTAAGCATCTTATAGATTTCTGCTGTAAGATATACTATATTTTGTAATCATCAAGCATCTTATAGACTCATTCTGTAAGATATACCATATCCTGTAATCATTTGCAACTTTTAAATTAAACACATTATGAACTTTATGCAACAACGGCAACAATCATCTATTATTGAACTTTTCCCATCCTATGCTTCGAGAAAAGGAGTATGACATAAAAAAATCATATTTCGTGTCATTTTTCTTACAATATACATATGTTTTTTTTCATATCCTATTTTGTTGCTTCTTCATTTTCTATTTTAATTAAGTTTTTCAGATCTTTTAATGTCATTTTTAGGTCCCTGAGAAGCATATCTTTATCTGTGATGTCTTTATAAAGGTGCACTGTCTAATGATAGTTATTATTGCAAGTTGTAATTTATCAGTTCTTCCACTAGATGGCATTATTTTTTTTTTTTTATTTTTTTTTTGTAGCAGCACATGGCAATGCCACAGTGTAGTTTGGCAACTTTGGAACCCAGGACTCTCAGCCGGAGGGGCTGAGAGGGTCTAGGGGTCCAGAATGTAAACCATGTGATAAGGAAGAACCTGGCTTTTCAGATTCTTTCAGGTTTTCACAATTGTAGCTGGCATCTGGTGCTCTAGAGATTTCTTAAGGCAGCCATACACTGTACAACCATCGCAAGACCTTAGTCTTGCGATGGTTGTAAAGTGATTAAAAAAACGTACGATCTGCCTATCTTGGACAGGCAGATCGCACTCTCGATCAGCGCACACCGGCCCGTTCGGCATTTGTCCCCTGAGCACTGTTCAAACCAGCCGAAAATCGTACGATTCTCGGCTGGTTTTCTAACATGCTCCTTAGACAAAAGACGTGCGACCGTACATTAGAAAAGGTCGCACGTCTTCGTTCACACTGTTCGATTCTCGTACGATCGCGGGATTTCCCGCGATTCTCGTACGAGAATCGAGCAGTGTATGGGCACCTTTAGAGCTCTGGGTAGGATGAAATCTGCAATCCTGGAGTCGGGTGTTGCTAGCGACCAGTCAAAACTGATTTGATCAGGTGGGGGAGAACAGCCTCATTAAGAAGCCAGTCCAAAGCTCAGGGAAGAGGTGGTGTGGTGGAGCCACACAAGGAACAGCCAGGAAGGCTGGAGGATAAAGCTGGCCATACACCTATAGATTATCTGCAGATTTTCTATGGCCAGATGGAAAAAGTGCAACAGATTCCTCCATCTACCCTAAACTGTGTGGATGGAGGAATCTCCCACTGGGCCAAGCTTCAGTATCCTGTTAATTGGCCCCGCTGGCTCTCAAAACACCTGAATAACGCCTGCATCCAATCAGATTGTTCAGGTATTTTGACAGCCAGCGGGGCCGACTAGTAAGATACTGAAGTTTAGCCCAGTGGGAGATTCCTCCATCCACACAGTTTAGGGTAGATGGAGGAATCTGTTGCACTTTTTCCATCAGACCATAGAAAATCTGCAGATAAGCTATAGGTGTATGGGCAGGTTTAGACAGGCTGAGAGATCCATGCACACAAGATGTGTGGAAAGCTGCTGGAAGCAGCTAAGGGTATGAAGTACCACAGAGATGTTTTATTTGTAGCAAACATTAAAGTCCTGGACCTGGGACACTGCAAGTGAACTTTACTTTGTGTTATACACTGAAGTTAAGCCTTCATTTGTGTTTTTCACCTGTGAGTTGCCTGAAGAGAAAAAATACAGGCTTTTGGTTTATGGAAAAGCCCTGTGCGAGTGCTCTGTGAGCTCCCCAACATTACAAGTGGTGTTCGAATGCGGGCAAGACGCTAGCTCTCGCAGAAGCTGTTCAAACGCAAAGAACCGACATTAAAGGGACAGTGTATCTATTATATTTTATGGGAAGAGACTGGAGTCCCTGCAAAAGAAAAGTTCATGTGAACTGCATTTCTGTGCATGAGAGCACATTATGTGTGCAGGTGAGGAGACCTTACAAGAGTCAAGGACTGAAACCCAGTACTCCATGTTTTTTTCCTGTGGATTGTGAAACGGAGTGACTGCAAGTATGGGGCGCTCAAAGCAAAAAGACTACTATGCAAAGTTGGGTGAAAGAGGCTGGAGGAATGGTCAATCCCTGTGGAAGCTGCATAGGTGCCAGAAAAAGCTGCACCAGATTGTGAGACTGCTGTGGACTGGTGCAAGCGACATTTGGCAACATTGACCCCAGCTACTATAGCGGAGAAGCCCGCACTGTCACCCAAGAGAGAGAGTAAGGGGCTGAACAGAGGCCCAGCAGTGTTGTTGTTGTCATTGGTAGCAATGCCAGACAAGTCAGGTGTGCTGACTGCATGCCATGGAGGTTGCTAGCAGAGGAGTGGGGCCTAGCAAAGACACCTGGAGAGAGATAATCCAGCGTGACCAGGAGAGTCTAGAGTGAGGATGCCAATTCCCAGAGCAACTGAAGATGCATTGTTCAGTGGGAGAGGGTTGTCTCCCATAGCAACCAGTGAAACAGTGTCACCAAGAAAGAGAAGCAGGGAGAGAGATGTGGCTCAGTGTTCTGTGCAAGCTGTGCGTGAGTTACAGTCTGCCAGGAGTTGTGAGGAGGGAAACTCCTTTATGAAAAGTCATGCAGTTCCTTGCGCAGCATGTGGCCAAAGGGGTCATGGGGTGGTGACATGCCCTGAGCTGTGCGGTCTACCACAACCGTCTCCCTGCCTGGAGTGTGGCCAATGAGGGAATGGTATTGTAACATGTTATGGGATACCACTGGAGGTACTGGTGGGCATAAGATCAAACCCACCAGCCTGCATTATGATGTTAATGTTTCTGCAGTCAACCCTGGCAACACAAAGAAAAGGTCTGCTGAGTCTTCAGGGGGTGCCAGAGAGAAGGGGACAATGTTGTCACCAACCCAGCGCACTCAAGTGAAGACAACCATGGTGTCTGCAAGGGTTGGTAAGACTATTGTGAATGAATTGTCTGCTGGAACTGACAGTTTTGTAGTGTTGTAGTCAAATAGACTGCAACCTTGTGTGTGGGCTGGGTGTGATGCCAGCTGAGCAAACCAAGGGACCTTTTGTGAGAGACATGCCTCTACACAGTGCATTGAATAGTGGGGAAGCAAGAGAAAAAAATGCATGCAATAATATGCTGTTTCAATCTAATGCCTATTTTTATGTGCTGTACAATAATAATGTCCTGCCTACTGTAGCAACCAGGGTGGGTAGGGTTACCACCTGTCCAGGATTCACCTGGACAGTTCGGGTTTTGAATGCTCTGCCCGGGTTTCATGGCAGGAGAAACCCGGACACAAGATGTCAGGCAGACAGGGGCAACCAAAATTAAGATAGGGGCTACTGGCCCCCCAATGAAAATAGTCTCAACTGTGATATTTGCATATGAATGGGTGGCTCTATTTACATATGAATAAGCCACGACTCATTCTCCCAAAAAAAATGTCCACTCATCGCTATAGTGTTCAGGTTTCGCTTGAAGAAAAGGTGACAACCCTAAGGATGGGGGCAACAGAAGTATCCTCAGAAACCTCTGAGTTTTAACATATTGGAGCCACAGGTTTCCAAGGATTACTGTGGTGCCGGCCTTTCGGGTCACATTGTTCTGGAAATCTCAAGTGACCAGGCTCAGGGGCAATTAGCTCATGGTAATGAGAAAAGGCCTGGGCCTAGATTAACTGCAAGAACATTTGGCTTCTTGATGGTACAACCTGTTGTGGCTAAACATGTAATATGTAAGGATGACGTTGCTTGAAAGAGTAATCCAGATAATGTTCAGCAGGATGATATAGTGCCACCAGCACAGAGTAATATAGATGTGGTGAAGCAGAGGGGTGTATATGAAGAGGGGGACACTTCAACTGTCTTGGCATGCGAGGAGTTAATGGGTAAAGTGATTAGTGTTCGGCTGTCAGAAACTTCTGTGCATCCCTCTCAGACAAATCCCAAGTTGCAATGTGCCTTTGAGGGGAGCACAGATAGGATTGACTGGATTGGTCTGACAGAGAGAATATTGTCAATGTTAAAGGGGGTCTCTGGGTACAATACAAAACACAAAAATTCCCCAGCCTCAACCTGCCAGCCAGCCTGCAACCAAACAAGTAGCCCTGTCAACAGTATGCGTTAAAATCAGAGGTTTAGTTGCACAAACTTTTGGCCAAAAATATGTAGAAGCCACACTGCCGCGTCAAGGCACCTCTGCAAAGTGTGGTCCTAACTCTATGTATCCGAGTCTCCAAGTGTGAGCATATTAATGAAGTTGATAAATTACATGCAGGTGTACCTGGGAGGTGGCCTACTCCTCCTAATAAGGTGCAGGGACGCACTGGAGGCCCAGCAACCAAAAATGCACGCTGGGACTCCAGTGCGTCCCCCTAACCCAAAATAGTCAAACTAGAAAAAATGGTACATGCATGAATCTATAACCGGCCTTTATAGCAGGGCGCACATTGGGAAGGCTTACAACAATACAAAACACAAAAATTCCCCAGCCTCAACCTGCCAGCCAGCCTGCAACCAAACAAGTAGCCCTGTCAACAGTATGCGTTAAAATCAGAGGTTTAGTGGCACAAACTTTTGGCCAAAAATATGTAGAAGCCACACTGCCGCGTCAAGGCACCTCTGCAAAGTGTGGTCCTAACTCTATGTATCCGAGTCTCCAAGTGTGAGCATATTAATGAAGTTGATAAATTACATGCAGGTGTACCTGGGAGGTGGCCTACTCCTCCTAATAAGGTGCAGGGACGCACTGGAGGCCCAGCAACCAAAAATGCACGCTGGGACTCCAGTGCGTCCCCCTAACCCAAAACCTAAATACAAAACACAAAATTTTTTGTGTTTTGTATTGTTGTAAGCCTTCCCAATGTGCGTCCTGCTATAAAGGCCGGTTATAGACTCATGCACGTACCATTTTATCTAGTTTGACTATTTTTCAGAGGTGCCTTGACGCGGCAGTGTGGCTTCTACATATTTTTGGCCAAAAGTTTGTGCAACTAAACCTCTGATTTTAACGCATACTGTTGACAGGGCTACTTGTTTGGTTGCAGGCTGGCTGGCGGATTTTTGTGTTTTGTATTGTTGTAAGCCTTCCCAATGTGCGCCCTGCTATAAAGGCCGGTTATAGATTCATGCATGTACCATTTTTTCTCTTTTCTGGTCTCTGGGTACAACACTAGGGCAGAGACAATTTCTGCCATTTCTGACCAAGGGAATGCTAGTCTTGTTGAAGAAGAGAAAGCTTGTGCAGCAGCAGTGGTTTTCCCTCAGGAGGCCCAAGGTGGGTGCCGCAGAAATGTTACATGGAACCCCATAGACATACAAAATTCTTGCATTACCAAACAGAATTGAACAGAAGTGTAATTTTACGAATGATGATTTGGATAGAGCTAAGAAAGGTCACTCATCAGAGCAGTTGCCGTTGGGGTCCTGTGAGATAACTGTGGGAGATGACCGCTCCACGGAGTGTGATTCCCCTACAGACACTACTCCATCTAACAATCGCGATATGTGCCAAACTGGGGAACATTCTAACATTGCTGGAAAATATGTATTACTGAGTTGTAATGATCTGGTTACCACGGCTAACCAGGAAAAGGTTGTACTGTTGGTAAAACATGGTTCTGTGTTAGACAGTGAGAGTTAAAAATAGTGACAAAGCAATCCGGTCTGTAACCAAGAAAGGGGTTATAGAGGGAGGCTTATGTAAAAAGGGTCTGGTGTTGGGGTCAGCTTCTGACTGAGTGTCTTACACCCGCGGAGTTGGTGAACAGAGAGGTTGCCCTGGGAGATGTCCATTCCACTGGGAGTGATTCTTTTGCAGTTGCTCTGTGACCTGACGCTAAGCAAAGAGGTACTAACAAAGATGAGACCTGTAGTTCACTGTCATTTGTTGCTTATGATGTCATGATGTGGTGGTAAATCATGATGGGATAGTTGCCGTCGTGAGGACTGAGGCGGCCAATAATGAGAAAGTGATTGACAGTTAATCCCCTATTCATAAGGGCAAAAAAAAAATACATTTATTTTCTTTATTTATATTTGTAAGCGTGTGGTTCCCCCTTCCAAACAATACCAGACCCTTTAGGTCTAATAGGAGTGTTAGGAGGGACCCCATTTAAAAAAAAAAGTGTGTTGGGGTTTCCCACAAAAGTCATAAAAGACCCTGAGGGGGGCCACTTGGGGTAACCCCTAAAATTTCCAACCAGACCCTTGATCCGAGCATAGGCTTGGCAGGACCGGAAAGGGGGGGAACAAGCGAGCGCCCCCCCCCTTCCTCCCATACCAGGCCACATGCCCTTGGCACTGGGAGGGTGCTTTTCCAAGGTCGCCCCTGGAAAAGCACCTTGTCCCCATGCCGATGGGGACAAGGGCCTCTTCCCCACAACCCGTTGTTTGTGGGGGATGCGGGCAGGGGACTTATTCACATCAGGGCACCCCTTTAATAAAGGCGCACCTACATGCGCCCCCCCCCTTGTAAATGAGTAAGGGGTACTTGTACCTCTACCCATTCACTAAAGGGTTAAATAAAAGTTTTACAAAGGAGGCCACACTTTTTAAAAAATCATTTATTTGAAAAAAAACAAGACATGATTTTGACAAGTCTTTTATTTAAAAGAATAACAAAAATGGATCCACTGACGTAATCCAGCGTCAATCACGACGTCCAGTGTTGTGCACGACGACGACTACTCAACGAAAAAAAACAAAACAATAGAAAATAAATAGAAATTCTTTTTTTTTAAACCCTGAAGCCCGCCATCCAGTTAACTCGCGAGGAACACCCGCCGCAAAATGGCATTTTGACAGATGTCGGTAACATATAAACATTTGGGCGGAGCTAGCAGTGACGGCTAGCTAGGCTCAACTGTTTACATTTATAACAGGTGAGCCATGATTGGGCAGAGTCATCATGACTTTGCCCATTCATGGCTCTCACAGTTCTCTATGCCCTGATTGGGCAAAGTCTTGCACCTGACCTGTGGTCAGGTGCAAGGCTTTAGCCAATCAGGGCTCGCAAGGCACAGTGCCTAGTGCAGGGTGCTCAGCAGGCGAACAGCCAACCGAATACCGACAGTTCATGTGTTTGCTGAACACACGAACTGCCGATGTTCGAGTCGAACTCACCAGCCATGTAAACAGATTAAAGCATAAAAGTCTCTCTTCCAAAAACAAGTACCTATGATTGGGCATAGCAGTGATCGGTGCATAACAGTGCTAATACTAAGTTATCATACAGAAAAAAACATTAAAATGGTATGATCCTAGTCAAGGAGAAGCTAATAAAAACATGATACCAAAAGTAAATTAAAGTGTATGTTACCCCACAAATTAATTTTTCATATCGATTGTATCTGCTTTTCTTTCTATGTTTTTGCTATTTGTACCATATTTTTACTTAGTTCAGTTTACGGTCAAATACCTGGTGATCCTGCCAGTTCTACTTTCTACAATTTGACTATGCCATGGACAGAAGCAGAGGTTCTGTCCTAGCGTAGTAATTTTCGTCACTGCCTTCTACATCCATTCAACTCGTTTATTCGCTGAAGGCATTAAGATTTTATACCACTTCAACGAATAAACGAGTTGAATGGACATCGAATTGGAGTGCGAGTAGCTTTGTCATTGGTTATACATTGTCCGCAGAGGCATCTGCTGCTACTCTGGCACCTGCCATGTAGATTGAGATATTTACCGGTAAGGAGTGCAATGGGATCAATTGGATTTTGAACTGCCTTCTACATGGGGTCTACAGGTCGCCATGCGCATGCATGCTGAGCCCGTTCTCCTGCGGTCCAAATCCAGGTGACAATTCCTTCACCCCATCTGATTATGCACGGTTTGACAACAGCTGGGAGATGGTGGCTGTACTTGTAAGATCCCTGCCTCCTAAAAGTATGGCCCAACCATCTCCTTGTCCTGCAGGTGCCATGGGTCAACCATGGACATCACCAATACTCCCCTTATCACTCGGGTCAATCTCCTTGATCACCAATATTCCCCCACTTATCACCCAGGTCAACTATGGACATCCCCAATATCCCCCTTATCACCAGGGTGAACCCCCTGGATCACCGATGGTTCGGTCTGGTTCGCATATTTCACTATTTTGGGATTTTGATCGGAAATTCAATTCGTTTTGGATTCCCACACAATCTGAATTTTCTTTACTGTTGGATGAGTTTACGAATATTCTTTGCAAATACCACAGAAAATCCACATACAGATATTATTATTAAAGCTCCTAGCATTCGGGAGTCCGAATTTCCGAATACCATTCGGAAACTCCAGAAAGCAATACGGCTCTGGGAGCCATATTAAAGCTGAGGCTTCCCGGGAGCTCCCGTATGCAAAATTTAGGTCTAGGAGCCTCATCTTTAGTATTATATACAGTATATGGTATCCATGTTTTGAACGAAAATTAGTATTCAGACCCATTCAGATGCATTAAACAGAAAAACACATCTGATTGGCCAGAAGTCACATGTGCGATTTTCAGTTTTGTTTTTGAATGAAATTCGGATGAAATCCGAAATTCTGAAATGGAAATTCAGATGCATTAGGATTCAGAAATTCGAATGTGTCTGAATTTTGATTTGGAACAAAACAAATCGCACTTGTCTACTCAGCATCCTTTCCCGATCGAGGCTCTCTTTCCCCATAGGATCCAAGTAATATGACTTAACAGCTTTCAGAATCCCTGACCTGGACTTTGTCAGAGATCCTGTACTGTCCTGCAGGCCATGAATCATTTTAACTGCTATGCTCCGTTTGCAATTTGGTTGAGTGAATGGTATTTCCCATAATCCCTCTCCTGAATCAAAGAGGCGTGCCAGTCATATTGGTATCTTCTCAAGTGACATTTCACCTCACAGATCGCCCCAGAATCTCCACTATTCGAGATAAGGCAGTCAAGATATGCGTAAGGCGATATACTTACCCTACTGTTTCTTTCTTCCTATGGCCTTGAAAATCCTGACTGTACATTGTTTCCTGAGCTCCCACCATTTTGACTTATTGTTACAAACGTCTAGTAAAGTTACGTGTGCCTGGAAAAATGTTTCAAGTATTGTCTTACTTTCTCGTCGTCCAGGAATGCCAAATTCAATCTCCAGATTCCCCTCCCCTTAGGTGGTGTGTCTGAGGCATTCAGAGTCACTGACTGAATACTGTAGTCGGAAAACTCCACCGCTCCACACTCGGGTGCTGAGAAAGCAGAGTTCCCCTTTTAAAAAAAAAAAAACTATCTATTCTACTCTATTACATCTCTAAAAGGTGAATGATGTGCTGTCTGGGCAGCACTGAATTTGTGCATCTACCAGACCTGCCTCTCTAGCTATTGCATTCAAATATATGCTGTCATAACCCAGCCTGTCTCTGGAGCCTCTCCTGTCTTTAGACCTAGTGACGGTGTTAAAATCACCTTCAAAGACAACTTGCTGGGCTGTAAAAAGAAAAGGCTTAATCTTTGCAAAGAGGCATTTCCTGTCCCACTTTGTGCCCCATAGATGTTAATAAGGCACAGGTCCTGCCCCCTCACAGAGACGTGACCTCACAGAGACCATGCATCTCCTTACTTCAACCTCAATCACCTCCCGTTACGTTACCATACCAGTAAAAAAGCACCGCTATAAGGCTCAGCCGCAAAAGACCAGAAGGAAGGCCCGCACCTCCACTCCTTTGCCAGATGGATATCGGCTAAACTACTCAATTGGGTCTCTTGCAAAAACAAAATGTCAGCAACATTAATGGTTGCAACAAGCTGGCAACATTAATGGTTGCCACCTTCAAAAGAGTGGGAACTACCATCAGGATGATTTAGATAGACGTTTCTTAGCCTGACTACTCTCCTCGCTACTCGGAGAGCCAATATGCTTAGCAGCACCCTGAGATTCTTTTTCAATAGAAGAGAGTGAAACTTTGCTCAAATGGTCCTCCTCCTCGGAAAGGACCCCAAACCTATTGGACAAGGACACAGTCTCAGAATCAGAAGAAATAAAAAAAATGTTTCCTCCTTTTGCCCTTCCTCTTCCTATCTTCCAGTCATTCTGAATCTTCTTTTGTTAGAGCAGAATTTAATGACCCTTCCTCCCTCTCCCTTTCCATCCCCCTCTCCTCCCTCCTTTCCAACCACCTTCCTTCCTGACTCCATATGGCCACTAATGGAACGCCTGTGACACCTTGGGGATTGGCATCACCACCACAGACTCCTTCCCTCTATCAGCTTCCACCACCTTACCTGAGAGACAAAGAAGGATCAGACATGGGCACAAGGCGCTTAAAGGACATTTGAGGTACAGCAGACTGAGGTGGCACTGACATACCCTGGGAAGGTTCTGACAGAGACATTGATACATTCAGGATCACAGGGTCAGACATAACAGAAACTTTTGCTGCATCCCCCGGAGTAACAGATTTCTCCATGTCCAGCTCAAAAAAACCCTGCACCAACTCTGGCAGATTATGCACGGCCTCAGGACACTGGCTGTAAGGATGAACCACTTCATTACAAAGATTGCAGAGTATGATGTTGCAGTCTTTAGCCAAGTGTCCCTGGCCCAGACTCAATGAACACTTCACTTTAAGGCTAGACATGAAGATGCAAAATGCCCCTTGGTACTGCATTTATTGCACAGCTTAGGCTGGCCAGGGTAAAATATTGTTAATCTGTCCCTTCCAATGAATGCATATGAGGGTAGATGCTGGACCACATTACCAATAACTTTTAATTTCAGCTGTACTGTTTCTTCATGGGACTTAGTACCTCCCCACACCTCCTAAGCCACACTACTAAGACTCCTTGTGTTATGGATTTGTTTCCACCAGTATTGTTACAGTATGTTCTTTATTAAAGCCTGACGAGAAACCAATTTGGGCATAAGCCCCGGCCAGTCCAGCAGACCCCTACAAACATGTTCATATTTTTCCCCAAAAATATCTAACGACTCAGGTCTAACAAAGGATAAGTCATATTCATAGGAGCCCGCCAGCCTGATCAAGGCAAAAATCTCCTCAGCCTTCAGCCTTGAACTCTATTGCCAAGAATATGTCTAAAATAGCCGATCTAAAGGGTGGTACACCTCTACCCTCCCACCTCAATTGAACCACATTTCTGTGCTGAAAAGAAGTTGGTACAGAAATGACATTATCGGAAACACACTTTGTTGCAGGTTTGCTACCCACCCCTGCAGCAGCATTTGAATAGCTTCTCACAGCAGAAAACACCGGCATAGGAAAAAAGAGTCATTGCAAACCTCAGCAGACATTTGCCCCTCTGCCTCCCTCCTCCCTATCTGCATAGTGTCTTTCCCAGGTGCTTCTACGTAGTCAGCAATTCCACCCCCAACAGTCACTTGTTCCAAAGGTATCTCTTTAGGCATTAATGTCTGCAAACCTTCACCTGCTGTATCCACCATTTTGATAGCTGGCTCTTTCTGATGGAAAAAATGGTCCTCGTTTCTGTATTTCTCTCTGAAAGGCACGCCGATTTCCTTCAGAGAGTTCAACAATTCATGTCTGCTTTCTAAAGGCCTCCTCTAGCTCCTTCAATTCAGGCTTAAACAAATGCCTTCTGTTGCTCCATGCCTTTATCATTCTCTGTATTCTGCATGAATGGCAACCAATCTTCCTCCTTGGAGATTCACAGGTTTTTTTCAGCTATCCTGTCCCTGAAAGCTGGAAGGGTCTCCTCTTTCTTGGAACCATATCCAAGGTCCTCCATCTCTCCTCCACTAGGCCCAAGCCTCAGCCTTCCAAGAGGACCACCTCCAGGGTCCTCCCCAAACCTCCTTGATCATCAATGCCCTCCCTTATCCCCCAGGTCAACCATGGGCACCACCAATAACCCTTGGTGATGCAATACTCCTTGTCATCCACTAGTATGAGGACATGTAGGTCTTCTGATGTAAGAAAACATTGCTGATGGCTAATTAAAAACATGGCTTATTTTTAGTTTTAGTTTTATTATTGCATAAGCAAAGCCCCATATTATTCTGCCTGTACATGTCATGGATACATTCAAATCCAAATTGCTGTTTAGGTTTGTATGAGGAAAGGCATACCTTCCTGAAACACACATGTTCATTTGTAATCTCCCAAAACTCTGATTTGCTGCCCTCCAGTGGTGTTTGTCACAAAGAACATTAAAAACTGATGCAACGTCTGGCCTGAGACATTATACTTCATTTAATGAAATGCCGCAGTACTGTTTATTAGCACTGACTAAAGGAAATATAATTGGATCAGCAATTACATTTCTTCTGATGTATTGAAACATGTAATAAGGATTGAAAACAATTAATTTTATCAAACATCGATAAATAAAGCTGTGCCCTGTTCTGAGGAGGGATGGGGGGTGTATGACAAGCTTTGCCGTGTACTAGGGTTGCCACCTGTCCGAGATTGACCCAGACAGTCCGGGTTTAGAAGGTTGTGTCCAGGTTACATAGCAGCTGAGATCCGGACACAGCATGTGAGGCAGACAGGGGCATCTAAAATTAAGGTAGGGGCTACTGGCTCCCCACTGAATGGGTGACGCTATATGCATATGAATAAGCCGGCAAATAATTTATATCCAAATGATGTGGTTAATCGATATGTAACGTGTATACACCTCTGTAGTGTGTTCCCTCCCAGCATGATCTATGGGAGGAATCGAAACACCTTTGTAGTGTGTACACACCCAGCAGGTGTGTTGTGCAAAGCCAAGCATGAATTGCAAGGTAATGTGGTGTAAATTAGCTCTATGTTATGTTGCTTGCGTTGATGAATGTAGGAATATAAATGCATGAGCTAACCATTTTTGTCTAAACTGTGAAGCAGCATTATATATGCATCATGTGCATGATTTTTCCATATATGGCATTAGTGGAAATATGCTTTTAGAGACTTTTTGGTTGATAAATACGTTTTGCTGTGTGAAAATCACACACACCTGGTGTGTGTGTGTGTTTAGGTTAGTGAATCACCCCCATTGTGTCTCATGCCTTTTTGCAACCCTCCAACAGTTTAATTCACTTTGAATGAGACCTCTGTATGCTTTATAATTTCTTACACATAATTTCTGCCACCACAGAGCAACACAGAGTATGTAGCTTCATATAATTTTGTATTGCTGTATCATGTATTGCTAGGATTTGTAGTCCTCTATAGCAGGTCTCCTTACTCCCTCTCCTTGCTCTCTCTCCTGGTTGCCTCTCCTCGCTCTCCCCTCTATAGTCTCACAAAAAAAAAAATTGCCATGCGCAGGCAAAAGTGTTCAGGCCTGTGTCAATAATCGTGGCAATCCTGCCATGAAAAATTTTAGTTCAGGCATTTCCTGTTAGACATCCCAACTCTCCCGGATGTTTCGGGAGTCTCCCTGATTACCCAGAGAGAAACATTTTACCCTGGAAAGGTTTACTCTGCTCTATCCAACAGAGTAAACTTTTTCTGGATCCCCTGCTATCTAATTTTCTTTTTTTTTTGTATTCTGTATTCACCCCCATCAGAATAAATAAAAAACCCAACAGGTAGCGGTGGAATGAATAGCTAGAATGCTATTGGCCATTTCAAACTGCAATAGCCAATAGTAGACTGACTATTGCACTCGTCCACTGCTGCTGTCAATCAGCAGAGGTGGACCTGAAGTATTATTTCAGGTCCTCCTCTGCTGATTGACAGCAGCAGTGGTCAGGTGCAATAGCCAGCCTGATATTGGCTTTTGCAATTTGAAATGGCCAATAGCAGCCTAGCTATTCATTCTCTTGTTATATGTTGTTTGTTTGTTTTTTTATTCTGAAGGCAGCAGCTGTCAGAATACAAAAAAAAAAAACCAGCAGATAGCAGGGGAGCTAAAGCTCCCCTTGTTAGCCATATTTTCAGGGAGCTGCCCTCTATGGAGTACATATAGACAAGAGTGTCTGCAAAGAGGCTGCAGAAGATTAGCAGTGCTTAGATGCCACAAAGAGCAATTTGTATGTCCAGAGATCTAAAATAAGGTTTGTAAGGAAGATACAAAGGTTTTGTTTAGAAAATTCATTAGCATTTTAATGAGAAGAGAAAAGATGAACCAGAAGTATGAACCAAATAAAAGGAGATGAAATTTCAGCTTTAACTCTTAATTCAGTTTTGTCTTGCATGGTTTATATACCGCTGAACTAATATGTTAAGGGAGATACTTGATTTCTTCTCATTATCTGGTATCTCAGTAATAGAGTTTCACAGTGCTAAATGTGATTAAAATATCCCCAACAGGGACAGAGACAACAACAAAACCTCCTCTCTTTATATAGTATAGAGTACGGAAGGGTTCGAGTCTGCATCTTGCTGTTCCATTGGCACCTTTTGCCCTAATATCTTGTCCTAGTCATGTAATTAAAATAAAAAGCTTTATTTAAAATGAAGGGAAATCTTCAATTGGGTCACAGACAATAATTAAATCCTGGAAGCATCTGTACCCAGTGGTGTAACAATCGCCATAGCGACCCAGGCGGCCGCTCTGGGGCCCGGGCACAGTGGGGCCCGGCCAGGTCGCTATGGCATGTGGGGGTGCTGGCTGTCAGACATAGCTCAGCAGCGGCCACGGCGCATTTCCCCTCATAGCTGCTGCGGAGCTGTGTCAGTGACAGCAAGCCGCTGCGGCAGATGAGGGCGGTGTTCGGAATGGAGGAGGTGGGGCCCGCCTCCTCTTACATCACTGGCCAGCGACCTGAGAGCAGGTGGGGCCAGTGATGTAAGAGAAGGCGGGGCCCGGGGACGGAACAGGAGTCGGGGACGGAACAGGAGTCGGGCCCGGGGACGGAACAGGAGTCGGGGTCCGGTGACCACAGAGGCGCTGACGGGTAAGAGATCTCAGACCCTGCAGAGCCCACTATAGAGAGTCTATGGTGGGCTCTGCAGGGTCACTCTCCGCTGGGGCTCTGCAAGTGGCATGACTAGCGATCACGGGGCACCATACTAAATTTTGCTATGGGGCCCTGTGATTTCTAGTTACGCCCCTGTCTGTACCCCTTTCCCATGCTATCCAAAACTAAAACAAAGCAATGAAAGAGTTTTGGCTAGGTTTTGGTTTTTAATAATAAAAAACTACTGAAAAGAACTGCGACACACATGTGAGGAAGTCTCTTAGCAACTGTTTAGTCTGATTTATTGTTAAAGCTGCCACAACCCTGCTATTAAAAAGAAAACATATTCCATTCGATGGGAAAGCTCTGGGTGATAGATGATTTAAATATTTTTCAGTACTGCTGAAAGATCTTCGGGGTCAATTCATAAATCTTCCGCCTAGCCATGCGGGCATGCTCCTCATCTCCATCTAGTTGCGGGAATGCCGTGTGAACAGTAGTATGGCTGAGCAGAAGAATTATTCATAGACCCTTATGTTTAAAGAAGCTACAAAGTTTCTTCAAAACTGGAGCAGAAACACTGCTCCAGAATCTGTCTGCTCCATTACTGATCAAAAAACTAATTATAGTTTTAATGAGGCTTTTAAGGTGCTATTGACACAGCCAAACAAAAATGAATTTAAAATTAGGGATGTCCATATACCAGTTCAGATATCAGTGCCGATACTTGGCATTTTCACAAGAACTACCAGGGTTGCAGCGGTTGAAGCTGGGACCCAGCTCTGGCACTCCACCACTGTCCTGAAATCATTAGTCTGTATTGTTTTAGAAAAACTGTCGCATGACAATAAACAAAAACGTATCAGTACTTGTATCTGTGAGGATTTGGGCAAGTATCAGTACTTGTACTTGAAAAAACGGTATCGGTGCATCCCTGATATATATTTATTAAAAACAAATCATACATTAAAACACGGATGTACAAATCCCAGGAGCTCTGCATGCTCCTTACAAATGACAGCTGCCTCCTAACTTTTTTGAATTTTTCTCTAGTCCAGTCTTGGAGCTGGAAAAGTATCTGTACTTGTAATTGTACTGAGTACTGTACCTGGTATATGAACATCCCTTTTTAAAATCAATGATATTTATTATTGTTACATCATGTAACATTATACATTAGATAAAAACATTCATAGTATCGCTCAATAATATATTATTTCAAATCTGACTGCATTAAAATTAGTAAAAGAAACATGGCATTAGATTGCGTTTTCACATCCGCTTCTTCAGGAAGGAATGGAGGTGCTCAAGTTCTGAGGGAAACCTTAATAGTGGATACAATGCTGGCGTCAAGGTCTGCACACATAGGGAACAACTCCGGTCACAGGCCAGAAGGGCCAGAACCAGGGAACAAGAGACCAAGTTAAAAGAGATGTCACTTTATAACAGGGGTAGCCAAACTCCGGCCCTCAAGCTGTGTTGGAACTACCAATCCCATGAGGCATTGCAAGATTCTCACAGCCACAGACATGACTCCCGGAGAGAGATGCATCATGGGATTTGTAGTTTCACCATAGCTGGAGGGCTGGAGTTTGGCTACCCCTGCTTTATAAGATCTCATACTAAATTCTTCCATACAGTCAAGGGCTGATATAGAGGATGGAAGGCCAACAGAAGACCAATATAGGTGGTGTCCATCTATATATCACCACGCTCTATGCCCCGGACGCGGCTGAGTGCGGATCTAACATGGTGGCGGTCACCAACTGAAAATAAAGTTAACAAAAGCCTGAAAAAGGTAAACTAACTAGCTCAGCCACCACATCTAAGGACTGCTAAGCTGTAACACATTTACATGTTTGTTCTTGGATTTAGATACCCTTCAAACCTTACATATATCAGTCTGCTGATAAAAGTGCTGGTAAGGGACATATTGGCATCTTGAAAAGTGAAATAGAACTAATCTGCAATGTATGTAGTTCACCTGGATTGTCAGTGGGGGAGGGGTTTCTCAGCGAAACAGAAATTTACCTTTAAGGGTTCATAGCCACTGAACATGCTTTAAAATCCATGAAATAAAGCTGGTTACTACATGGGCATTTAAGTTGATTTTTACCAACCTTTAAAGGACATCAGACATGTTGGCTTGACTCTTAATTACACATTCGCTCAGGTCATCTGGATTGAGAAAGAGACACTGAATTAAAGTAAGTGATCGCATTTTATAATAGACAATCCTGGAAAATTAAATGAAAAGGAAACAGATGAAATGCCGTGAAAAATGCGGGCTATTCAAATATTTATTATGTGTTTTGTATACAGGAAGAATAACCAAACTCAGCAAATGTTGACAGATGACTCTGATATTCTATATGCTAGAGATGTATTGCGCCATGTATGCATATTATCTGGGTATTACTCTCTCTTCACACATAAGTGTCAGCTCATGAAATTCCCTTATGGGGAAATGGATTTGAGTATATGCGGCTATGAAGCGCACAAGGCGGAACTACGTATTGCACTCTTGAATGCTGGAAACCTCCTCTTGCCTCATGTGTTTAGACATGATCTGTTGATCAGTTTCCCAGCATAGGCAAAGGATTAACAGACAGCTGCTGTCCTGCAAGAGTTGATGACAGATAGAAATGATTCAGTACTTACTGAAAGTGAGAATACGTCAGTCAGATTTAAAGACTTCATTGTGTCCCTGAGAGGCTTACTACGGAAGAGCAACAGTGTGCTTTGCCTTTTAAAAGGAAACATTTTCTTAGGTCTACTGAAAAATAAAGCCCATTAGTTAATAACTAAAGGTCACATTCAGTTAAAACAGATTGTCCTGACCAGAATATTTATTAAATCAGTGTAACAAATGAAAGCCATATATATATTCTTTAAAAAAAAAATGGAAAATTATTAAGTCATAGAATTGTTGTTAAGTAATGCAACAAAGAACATGACATAATGGTTACAAAGGGTTTAAGTTAAAGTGACATTAAACTCAGGCGTTAAATCTTAAAAATACATTCAAGTACCCCCAACTATTAACAAAAATGTATCTAATTAGTGTATCACGCATCTGTAGACCCTTAAATCATTTCTGAAATGGTGCTGACACTGTCCTTCTGGAGGGTGGCTACTTTTGTCCCTGTGTGTGTTGTAAAGTAGCCACCATTCCGAACTCACTCCCGTGATGGACTACAATCTCAATACAAATTAAACTAAACATGAGATTTTAGTCCATCAAAGGAGCAAGCTTGGAGCGGTGGCTACTTTACAACACACACAGCGACCATGGAGAAAAAAAGTAGCCACTCTCTAATGGTTCTCAACAGTGGTTCTCAACCTTTCTAGGGCCGGCACCCCTTTGGTTACATTTGCCAAGTTGTGGTGACCCCCAACAGAGCACTGGACTCAGGACATAGCAACACACTGGACTTAGAAATAAAAATAGAAGCACACTCACAAGAATGCAAGCCCTCCCCAGCCCTGCTATCTGCTTGCCTGCTCTGTCTCCATGCAGCCTGCTCAGCCCCAGCAATGCTAAGATGCCTGCCTCCTGCAGAGCCCGCACTGTATGTGAGGCAGGAGGACAGCAACGGCTGTGAATAGAAAAGTCCTGCTGTAAACACTAGATGTCACTAGATGTCGCTGCAGCAGCCAGGGAGTGTGTATAGCGGCACTTTTATATTCACAGCTGTTGCTGTCCTCCCGCTGACTGACACTGCTGTGCAAGGAGGAGGCTCTCACCCAGAGCAGCAAAAATGGACGCGGCGACCGACTCAACAATGGGTTGCGACCCACTTTTGGGTCGCGACCCACAGGTTGAGAACTGCTGCTCTAGAAGAAAGGACCGTCTGAGAGTGATACATAAATACATTTTTGCTGACAAATGTAGGGTTGTGTTAATGGTTATGCTATAGTGTTAGAAAGCAGTTTAAGTGTTGTGTTCATTTTAGACATTAAGTGTTATGGTTAGAAGAAGGTGGAGTTAAGTTAGGTTATGTATAAGGGGCAGAGGTTAGGTTAAGAGCATAGGTGTCCACAGGGTGATTCATCTTTGGCTTTGGCATCAAAAGCCAAACAACAAAATAATGTTCTGCCGCAGGCTTCCAAAGCTGCAAATGCAGTCACTGTTCAGCTGATAATTTCCCCTTCGGCCCAGTCAATTTTAAGGCCTTGTTCACACCAAATGCAGAGCAGAACCAGTCAGGTTTCTGCACACGCAGTGCAGTGGGTTGTGCCGCGTTTTTGATGCGTTTTTGCCACGTTTTTGATGCGTTCCGGGCCGTTTTTGCTAAAAACTTTTTTTTAAAAGTTTTTAACATGGGCTTTCAAGCACTTGCATGCGTTTTTTGCGTTTTTGATGCGTTCCAGAGCAGATCCAGAGCAGGTAAAATAGGGCTTGCCGCAGTTTTTTCACCTGCTCTGGATCTGCACGCTGCGATGTGAACTGGAGCTCAAAATACCATTTGGAATACATTGGACGAAGTTTTGATCCGGTCTGCACCTACTCTGCTCTGGATCTGCTCCGCGCTTGGTGTGAACAAGCCCTAAAATGAACTTTTGTCAATCCAGTTGGTGCCTGCAGGGCCACTCATGGGTTGAATTTTGGCCAATTCGGCATTAGTTCAGCTGACATTTGAAACGTCTAAACCCAGCTTTAGTTCAAAAAATGCTTTGTTAAGTGAAGCACACTAGAGTACTTGGGAAATATGGGCTTTATATAAAGAAGTACACCTTTCGAACATCATCATAATACTTCATCTAGCAAGAACAGGCATAATTACTAGACATGTTTATTTTGTTTCAGATCGATTCTAATTTATTTATTTATTTTCAGATTTGGATCTAAAATTCGATTTTGGTTGGTTATTCGGAATTCGGATCAGTACGAATCTTTTTTTGTTTTTTCGGTTCGGATTGATCCAAATTTTTCATTTTCGATTTGTTTCAATTCAAATCTATTTAAATGGAGTGTATTATGCTGTTAAATGTGGGGGGGGGGGGGGAAAGGGAGGGGTCCCACCAAAAGCAGCAGCATGGAAGAGCAGGAAAGGAGGGGGGATGATTGTGCAGCCCCCACGCACCATACCAGGCTACTTGCCCTCATGGGGGTTTAGGGTGTTAAAGGGGGGGGGGGGGGGAGAAAGTGAGGGGTCCCACCAAAAGCAGCAGCATGGCAGAGCAGGTAAGGAGGGGGGATGATTGTGCAGCCCCCACGCACCATACCAGGCTACTTGCCCTCATCAACATGGGGCAGGGCCTCCGTGGTTATGGGAGTCTGCGGGCAGGAAGGCTTATCTGATTTAGGATGCCCCCTTTCAAAAAGGGGGCACCCAGATGCTGACCCCCTTGTGAATGAGTAAGGGGTAGCTGTTAACCCTACTCGTTCACCAAATAAAGAGTAAGATAGTAAATAAACACACCACACAGTTTTTTCAAGCCATTTATTAATTTAAAAAAGTCCCATGATGTAAATACTTCGCCAATCACATCATCCAGTGATGTAGATCCTAGTCAATCAAAAGAAAAAATCCCTGCCACCATGTGCGCACCCAATAAACACTGGCCACAAGTGACAGCTCTGCTCTGGAATGTAAACAAAGGGGAGGAGTAAGTTATGTGACATCATTTTTGTTTACATTCCATTAGGGGACTGGGAGCTGTCACGGAAAGTAATAAAATGAAAAGTCCTGTGACGTCATTGGACTTTCGTTTAGTTCAGAATGGAATGAAACATACATGTCTCCTATTTACACATTAACATAGTTAACATCACTATTAATATACAATGGCACCTTAAGGTACATTGTAGCTAGATCATCACAATGCTTCATGTACCCAGAACAGGCCTATTTATAATCAATAATGTAGTAATGTAATTAATCACTATTATTTGTGTTTCGCTCAGCTGTAGACCCTCAAATAGTCTCTGAATTGGTGTTGACACTGTCCTGTACCAATTCAGAGATGATGTGAGGATCTACAGCCAAGTGATACACACACAAAAGTGCAGTTTTGTTAATAGTTAAAGTACTTGAATGCATTTTTAAGATTAAACTCCTGAGTTTAGTGCCACTTTAAATAATTATTACCATATTAACATGATAACAAAAAATCAGAGTTCTGTACAACAATACAATTGTACATGAGCAATGTCACACTGGGGAAGTCGAGTGTACCACAGAATGTGCAATTACCAACCCAGTATTGTAATTAATTGCTAATGAAGATTTTGGTGGCACATAACACAGGTACGTATGGCTTTTAGTTTGTATGACAAGTTTGCTTTAAAACAGAACTCTGGGGAAACTTTTATAAAACCCTTGCAGTTGGGCTACCGCTGCACAGCAGGGGTTAAGTGCTTGTTTTTGTCTAGGTGCAAAAAATAAAAAAGCTACACTCACCTGAGCCTCAGAGCCGGCCTACTCTTGAACCATCCCTGGAACCTCTCTCCCCCTCCTCTGTAGCAGTCTATGGTACTGAGAGTCATCATGCTCTATACACTGTGTATAGGACATGAGGACCAAGAGGAACATACCATTGTTGCAACAAAGGAGAGAGGCTGGAGGAAGTGCAGTAACAGCCAGCCAGCTCTGAGATTCAGGTGAGTACCTAGACAAAAATGAGCACGCAGCGTGGTGGTAGCCCCACTGATTAAGGGATTAAGAAATAGTTTGCCCGGAGTTCTTCTTTAAGGTACTGTAACATGTGCTTAAGGCATGCTAATGTATCACATCTATTAGTATTTGCTGTGATAAGTTTGTGGGTACAGCACTTACCTGAATCTGGTGACACCCTCAAAACCCTGTAACACAGTGAACTAGACAGAGCTACACATTCAATGTTTACAAATGTAGTCACTGTCTTGGGATTTAAACAACAACAAATTTAATATATCAGTTCACTTTCCCTATCTAGCTGGGGTAACATCAGTATCAGTTCCAAACTTGTTTGTTGGTAAGCCCACAGATCTGAGTTGGACCATGAACCACTGCAAAGTAACCAATTCCTTTCCAAAGCAACAAATGTACTATCTCTTTAAGATGCTACACATTGAAAGGAGTAACAGGTGTATGTATGGTCCCTTTTTAAGATGATTCACTTTGAAAGAAGATCTTCTCCCAGTCAGTTTACTTTAACCAGCAGACACTACTGTAACGCAATTGTGTGCATTTATCCTCAGCAGTTAGCGGACAGTATTTCATTGATTATGCAATATAGTCTATCACACTAGCTGTTTATGAGATGAACAGATATGGCAGTTCTGTGTTGAAGCAGAATAAAGGTAGCCATAAATGGCTCGAATCCTGACTGGCTCCTGTTGAATCAGATTAAATTCAAGCTGTGGTTGGCTCTGTTGGCACCACCTGGCTCAACAAACTTCGAATGAAGGAGCCAGGGGGAGAATTGTCGGCCAACCAGTGATTGCATTAACCAGTTGACATCCGCGGTGTTAAACCCCCTTCCCATCCAGGCCATTTTTCAGTATTCAGCGCTGCGGTACTTTAACTGACATTTATTCCGTCATGCAGCGCTGTACTGAAATGAATTTTATACCCTTTTTTGGGGACAGATAGAGCTTTCTTTTGGTGGTATTTATTCACCACTGGGGGTTTTATTTTTTTACTATATTAAGGAAAAATTACCGAAATTTAAAAAAAAAAACAGTTTCCCCTATATTAAATGATAAAACATTTATTATTACCCAATTTTTTGGTAAAATATAAAAGATGGGGTCACGTCGGGTAAAAAGACACTAAACATGTCAAGCCTTAAAATTGCGTGCGCGCGCGAAACCTCAAAAAACGATAATACCCAAAATTGGCCCTAGGCGACGCTTTAAAATCAGTTACCGCTCATCAGTTTAGTGTTAT
>NW_017306412.1:1702099-1749080 GCF_000935625.1 Nanorana parkeri | reverse complement strand
GGGGGGGATGGAGCCGCGAACGAGCACATATAGGCGATCGGCGGGCTATGGACCCGCTGATCGCCTATATGTGAAACACCCGATACCGGGTGTTCGCATTGGACGGGTCTTTTCTGCCCGTGCGTGCCCGCTAGGGGGCGCGCGCGAGCAGAAAAAAATTGCCGTCTGGAGACGGCAACCCGCAGATGTTGCAGTGCCGTCCGTCCGTTTTTTTACTACGGGCGGACGGCAACAGGTTAAATACAGTTACTATTGAATGTCCAAATAAAATAGCAGGAGATATTTCACCATCCATGCTGTCTAGAATGAATGTTGAATCAACTGATTTCTGTCATTCAGCCCATAGGATTGAACAAGACAAATCTAACTGTCTACAGAGACCATATATAGCTTCCAATGCAGCAGTCAGCTCTCCCCAGTCCTTTTGGATGGACAGAAGAAACAGGTGGAATCCAGTCCTGCTTCTCTATGCCGTCCTCTAGGCACCGTACAAACCGGAATCTGACTGAAAGTTCCCTCAGGATGTCTCTCTAAAGTCTTGCTCAGCTGTCCTCTTCTAGAAAAGTATCACAACAATCTTCATCTTGCCCAACTGTGTTGAAAAACATTCCCTACTTCTGATGTCACATACTGTCCAGACTGGTACACGTCACTCCCTTTTAAGTAGCCATCCCATAGGGGTGAATTGTGACAGCCATTTTGGGATAGTCTGAAATCCATTGCGGGTAAACTGTTTGGAAGAGTGTCTTCTAGTGGCAGAAAACTGACTGTGTAAAACTGTAATCGACTGCTACCCCATAACAGGAGAAAATGTCAGTTTTGCAAAGTGAAACAGTTCTGCTGCACACCTACACATGGGAAGCATAGCAAATGTCTCTGAAGTGGCTACACTTAGCCTGGTTGACACCTAGGCATTTTTGAGCAGTTTGAAAAGCACTTTTAACTGCCCAACACAAGAAATCCCATGATTTTCAATGTACCTGGTTCACACCTGAGCAGGAAAACGCCAGATGCCTGAAAAGATACAGGAGCTTATTTGGGCAGTTAAAAGCGCTTTTCCTCCCCATAGACTTCATTGGAAATGTCCAAAAACGCGCAACAGAAGCATGTTGCACATTTTCGTGAGCGCTGCTTACAATGGTTTATGAGCTGCCAATCAAAACGCGCGTCTTCATGTACGCTCGTTAAAACGTGCATACAAATGTGCACAACGTTCAAATAACCGCATGCTGCTAATGCGCGTACACACTCTCACAGTATTATCATGTGTTATTTTAGTGTTCCTTAAGAGCTATTTAGCATGCCTCAAGTGCCATTGTGGGTTTATGAATTCAAACCAATGTCCAGCTTTAGAAACCAATGTCCATCCCCAGCAGCATCCCATCCACCATAGGTAACAAAGAAACCATGCCCTGTCTAAACTCAAGTCGGATTTTAGCTCGAAGGGATTGCTATCTCCCCATTCCCATTTGATACGTCTTGACCAATCACCAATGCTGTCATATTGGGTGTGTTACATGCTCCTCCATGCCCATAAAAATAGGTGTTTCCATCACTCCCAGCAGCTGAAATGAGCAGAAGTGGAGCAAAAAGTACAGGTTCACTCAACCTTGAATGCATGGGATAAAGTTTAAAGTGCAGTTTATTTACAAATTTATAAAAGCCTCCTCTCATCTTGCTCTGTCGTATTTTAATTTTTACAGTATTCTCCTATCCATTGACATTACATCCCATTGTTATTCCCAGCCCGGATAAGATGTCACATATCCTTTGTTATCATACCTACCACCTCGCTGCTGTATTTGTAACGTTTATTTTACCACAAGGCACTAGGTTTTAAAATTAAACAAAGAGCCATTATTGATCCATAATCCAAACAGCAGTGGAGGATCACTCAGTCATACGTGCTTTAGAAACTAGCCAAACTCACGGTACCCTTCCATTTTAATACAAACTATGAACAAATAAAGTGAATTGATCAAACGGAATTTGAAATTAAATGATCCCCTTAGCTGTAAACTATTAGTTAAAGACTACCTAACCTGGCAAGTAAATCATGGCCTTGATGGGGGAAAAAAACACAATGTTTTCCTTTGTTAGTTCACAATTAAAATCACTAATAATTAAATTGCGAAGTTCCCACAGCATCTACTATTATCACGTACCAAATTATAATAGTTTTTTAAATAATTAATTTTGTTATAGTAAGTTGGAAAGTGTTAGCAGCGAACGTGGTACCTTTTACTGTACTGATTAATTAACATAATTACAGTAACAGTACATTGTAATACCTTAAACAAGAAGTATCATTGAATCACAATATATTTATTAGTCATCTTTAAATGTAATTTGTAATGTTATGATTCATTCCTGATTAGTGGAAGTTCAAATGTATTAAGTAATTAACTCAAAATATAGAAAAGTTCTAAACACTTCTGTAAATGTCTTAATTAACACTGCAGCAGTGACTCAAGTAGTGAAGAAGGTCTTGGTCCCACGCTGAACATCTTCTTGTAGGCATGTTTACGAGACCTTTCATACACGGATTAGAAAGCATTCAATAAAGACTTGCACAATAACACCGAAAGCTTGGTTTCATTTAATCTCTGAATTATCTCATGCTCAGCCACATTCAAAGTATTAAAAGTCAAGTTAACTTCAAGTAATTCTATACCCAAAAACAAATCCGCAAGCACTATTTTTGCAGATCGCACTGGAGCGGAATGCAGGCACTAATGTGCCTGCCTTCCGGGTGAGGGCGATCGCACTGCGGGCGGGGGGCATGGCTGCTGTGCCATTGACTTCAATGCACCACCACGCCCCCTCATGCCCCTGAACGCAGGGAGCCGGTCGGCATGCGTTTCAGAGGCTGAATGCACTGGAACACGGACTTTGTGTTGTGAACCGGCCCTAAATGATGTCTCTTTATCCGACCATGTTCTTCCTTCCATTCCTTTCATATATTTAGTGCTGGATTTAGAGTGAAAATATATCACCATAGCACAGGTTAATATCGTTTTTTGATGATACCTCAGCTGCCTATACCGTATGTCTGAATCCATTGATCATTTTAACATATGTCCAATGTTAATAAACCAGATCTTTAATGCCCCAACAGCCCTAAGTGCAGCATGCTTCGCCAAATCCTTACCTCGCTTCCCAGTTTAGTAATATTCCCTAGGTGGCCCTTCCCAGGGCCACATGGCCTTTCCTCTAAATGTTCTACACCACCCCACATGGACTTCTTCTTACTATATATGAGCACCATGGTTCTATTCATTCCTGGGGTTGAGCCCCACTGTATGACTAGAGGCTGCTGTGAGCATGGTTCAACCATAGACATGAATGGGGCCACAAAGGCTTTGTGGGGCCTTATAGTCAAACAGGGAGGAAAGTGGCAACGAATGAAGCACTCAGAAGCATTCATATCAATTTGTGTATACACATATGACATAAAAAGACATTATCAGCCTTATTCAATACAAATTTCATAGTCTTTATTTCAATTTGAAAAGAGTATAAGTGCCTAATGACAAGTGCTAAACAGTTGTTAATTCTTATTTTTCTACTGACAGATATTTTTTGAGGACTGACATTTAAAAGAATGTTCTTATTATTTTTTCAAAGACAATTCACTAATGTTTTAGGAATTAGCACCATGCGAAATTCAGTAAAGCAGTGAAACAAGCATTAACGAATTTGACAGTGTTAGTTGTCTAATGCATTATGTGTTAATGCTTAATGCAAATTCTGTTTGTCAGTCAGGTTGGAGTATAAAGCAAAATGGGCTCCCTATGTATGGGAATGACAGCAGAGCTAAAGACTGCATTATATTTTATGTAGCATGTTTTTCCTTCATCTGAAGTGACCTAATAAATTGTATTTATTGACATAAACTAAGCAAATATTTTCTGATAGGAAATGTAGAACTTAGAAGAGAGTCTAAAAAAGGATAAAGGTATTTAGATAATAAGTACAGCATGGTATAACAATAAAGTTCCATTATCTGACGTATGTGACTTTCTCTGTATGAACTCTGCAGAGGCATGATGATATAGTCTGTAGGGCCCCCTTCTCTGCCCCTTGAATGTCTTTGTAAGACCCTCTGAAATGCAGCAACTGAAATATTTTCTTTTTTACACGTATTGTATTGGGTTTGCAATACGTAGACATCAATAACAGTAAAGATGCCAAGTTAGACTTTGTAGTCATACAAGTTATTAAGCATGTACAGCATATTATGGCATTTACAGCATGTACAGCATTAACAGCATATGACAGCATGTGCAGCATAAGACGGCATGTACAGCATCCAATGGAAGTCACGATGAGGAGAGTAGTGTATAATAGGTAATAAATAGCAAAATAAAGTGATAGTACAATCATTTTTAGAACGTTTGTAGGGGGGAATATGTGGCTTTGGAGACTAGTAGAATCTATCAAGAAGAGAATGTTCTTTAGATGCATTTTCAAATGGAATAGACTGTCAGGGTAAGAATGGGTACAGTGGTGATCGAGAAGGTAGGTAGGATGGGAAGGACAGGGCAGACAGAAAGACAGAAAGGAGAGAGGAATGGGAAGAGAAATGGGGGTAAAAGAAAGAAAAAAGGAGGGGAGGGTACCAGAAGCCCTGAAGAGGATTATAGTGTATATAATAGATAGTAAGCTGGCAATATAGTTTGAAGGTTGAGAATGTGATATCCACAGTTGCTAGATTTTCAGATAATTTTCACGTGTCTCAGGTAAAATCGCAGCTAATTTTTACTGTCTGTAGTGCAATTTATGTGGTTTTTAACTGCATCGAAGCTAAGGAAGGGCATTTTCCAAATGCTTTCACAATGGTCATTTGAGTATTTGTTGGTTTCAGAGATGCCCAATATTGGTTTGGCATTGGTAATAATTATGAACACTGTCCCGTCAGCTATTCCACGCGACCAAGGTCCTTGTCAGTTTCCTGCTAGGTCTCCAGGGGTCAGACAGTATACTGCTCTCAGTGGGCACTCCTAACAGATAAAGGCAAAGTCATGTGGCATGTGATGGCTGCCCCTCTTACATAATGTCCTCCCGCCAAGCTGCAACTTAGTTTTGCAAAGTGCACTCTGTCTATCCGGATCAATCCTTCCCTGCAGTCCTCTGTGTCCATTGTGAATATCACCTGGAACGAATGAAGGCTTGGGGGGGGGTCGTCTGTAGTGCTTTGGTGGTACCATGGGGAGGGGGTGTCTAGCACTATCAAAGTGCAACAAACCCCCCTTTCCATGCAGCTACCATAGTGTCATATCATTCATCCCTCTCTCCCTTGTAGCCTGCCTACATTAGAAGGAGCTCTGCAGTATAGCGGTGGCTGCATGGGGGGGGGTTGTGGCTGTAAAGGAAAGAGGGAAGGCCTGTGGCACACATTGGTGGAAGCATGATAGGGAAGGGGAATCTGCAGCACTATGGTGTCTGCATAGGAAAGGAGGGGGTATTCTGTGGCACTCTAGTAGCTGTATGGGAAGGGATAGGGGTCTGCAGCTCTGGTGTGGCTGCAATGGAAGGGGGAGGGGTCTTTGGCACTGTGGTGGCTGCAGAGGTGGGGCAGGGTATTTATTACTGTAAGTGGTCTTATCTACCTAGCTGTGCTCTGTGAGAGGACTGTGTAAATCACTTGCCCCTCCCTTTTAAGATTGTAAGCTCTCATAAGCAGGGCCCTCCTAAATAAATTGTCTTGAATTATATTGTAACTGTACTGTCTTCCTTTATTTTGTAAAGCACTGTGCAAACTGTTGGTACTATATAAATCATGTATAATATAATAATATTATTACTTGATACTATTAAGGCCTCATTCACACTGATGCCCGCACCCCCGTATCGGGCCATTCCCAGGGAGGGACAGGTGCTGGGTTTAGCAGCCTGTTCTTCCCTATGGGAGGACATGGCCGTACGCTTTCATATGCACACCCAAGCAGGTCTGGGTGTTCGTACTCGGACACACAAGATGGATACTGTCTGCGTCCAAGCACAGACACCCAGACCCACACAAATGTGCTGTACATATGACTGCGCACGGCTGCATCCTCCCATAGGGAAGAACAGGCTGCTGCGTGCAATCATACGCAGCACGTGCCCCTCCTTGGAACGGTCTGATACAGGTGCACACCACATGGACGTGTACTGCCCGAGTTAACGCAGTGTGAATGAGGCAAAATAGTAATAATCTCAGAACTAAAAGGATATAAATACAAATCCTTTGGCAGGTAGAGCTGCTCCCATATGTATGCCATTTGTGTATATAGCTGTTTGCCTGGTGTTCAGGTCTAATGTCGTGTGTAAGTATCTATGAAGCATAAATTCAGGAGAGAGCTGGAAAACATTGTATTGGGGTAAAAGCAAACATGCAATTTACTTCCTTTAAAAAAAAAAAAAACTATGTTTGTAAACGGCCACACCATAAAAGTCTTTCTCTTGTGCTTGCTTGTCCACATAAATGAAAAGCATTTCATTTGTATCCCTTCCTATTTTCTAAAGCAGTGGTCCTCAACCTGTGTAACCTTAGGACCCACATTTGTCCTTGGTCATTAAGTCGCCACCCAAGTCGCACTGCAATGGAACGCACGGCATTAGGGTACCGCACGTTCTGGTGCAGGTGATTGAACTGTGAGTGGGAGGTCCGTTTGGGGTGCCATTCAAATGAATGGCAATGCGACGCACCTCCCACACCAGAATGCACAGTAGGTGTGATTACGTAGTACAGTGCATTATTCGCATGGGACTGTACAGTTAACGCACTGTACTAGTGTGAATGGGTCCTCAAAAACACTGACAGACACACAACCACAGACACAATTTCACACTCACAGACATTCTCTCAAACACACATATACACTACAAAAAAATGTACTTTAAAAAAAATAAATGTTTTGTATCCCCCCTGTCTCCCTACCTTACAAGAACTTGAGTAGATCCTTAACCTGGGGTCCAGTGTGGGCTGCTGTGCTGTGACGGAGCTTCATCCAGGAATGTGCATTGCTTGAAAGCTCCCATGCGTGCCTGTAGAGGTGTCGGGAGCCAGAATGTGATGTCACTCCAGTCCCGGCACCTCTACAGGACACGCGAGGAAGTTGTGAGTAATGCATCTATGGATGGAGCTCACTAACAACCATACCCTCTGCCCACCCCACCTCAAGTCGCCACTTGGTGCTGGGCGGCATTTTTTGAATGGGTGCTCGGTAGGAGAACTGATAGTGCTGCGCTAGGTGTAGGCTGAGGAGCCTCTCACCTAGAAAAGTGAAAGGCATGCGGCAATCCACTGAAAACGACCCACCTGTTGAGAACCAAGGTTCTAAAGCATTTTAACACTGCAGCCTACTCCAGTTTTGATAACAAATTGTTAATTACTTTGAAGTCAGCATAACAAAATTGTAGGTTTAAATTAACAAACTATTTTCGATCACTTCCCAAAAAAACTGCAAAAAATATTATAAATATTTGAGTGAAACATTAATGAAAATGCAAGCTGTCTAAAAAAACTAATCAAAAATGAAAACCAATTAAATATCCTGTGTTTTCTCTAATTTTGTTTTCAAGGAAGAAATTAATCGTTGTATATGTTAATAAGAGATAATAAAAGCAACATTTAGGAAATATTACTGCATTGTGAAAGGAAAAAAAATACTGTTTACAACCTTTTTTTCCATTTCAGTTTTGTTCTGCATGACATGCATATATGTCTATAGAGTCGCTTCTCCTGGCCTGAACTGCTACAATATCCATTGTAATACAGATATAAGATAACATAATAAATAAATAATAAATGGAAGTATACCCATTTAATTTAAAAAATAAAGTGAACTCCGGAATCTGTGTCCAATAAAAGGCAGGCAGAGGGACAAAGGAGCATTCATAAGTATATTACGGTCTCTCTACAGCTGATCTTTCCCTATTACTGACTTACCATATCTTGTTCAGCACTGTCTCTTTGTGATGATGGCCATCTTGGTAGAGGCAGCGCTTTGCTTCCTTATGCCATAGCCTCCAGCAAAGTGAACAGTAAGCAGCACAGTAATGACATCAATAAATCTCAATCCAGATCGTGTGAGACTGACAATCAGAAGCAGCAGTGTCTGAGATTTCTTACTGCAGATATATAACTATGAGTCTGTGGGCACAGAAGTTTCTAGGCACACTCACATACTAATATTTTTCCAGAGGAATATCAGACATTTTTCATGATACCGTTCAGGCACAATTAACATTTTTTAAATGTCCCCCCATAATAAAGCAAATCTTCACTTTTCGCATTTAACCAAAATTAGTGTTTGCAAATCTTAACAATTAACTTCTATTATTTGGTCTGTTAACTATATAATTGAAAGCTTATGGTTATGTCTTTTCAATAAGTGAAAAAAAATACCTGTTGATCCTGCAAGAAATCTAACAAGTTGACAGTGCAGCAGAGGCAAAGCACACAGAAAACTTTTAGTTACTATTGCTCTTAGTTCTTTCTGTGGACTATAGAACGCTCTCCATGTTATGGATAGGAGGTGAGGGGGAGATGTATTGTATAATAATACATTATGGCTAAAAGCTTGCAGGGGTCTTTTTTTGTTAACACCTTTACTTCCGCTTTAAGTTTTTTTTGGATCCACAACTGCTTAAAGTTGAACTTTAGGCACCAGACATGTGCCCGGCAAACAAAAATTGTTTTGGATGAAACAAATGAAAACAAAAAGCAATGTCATTTTTTTTATCAAAGGAAACAAATTTTTATGTTGTTTGGGATTTGGAGGCATTGAGCCTCGGAATCTGAAACTGCACACTGAAAATGCAGAACGAGTGGCAGCCATATCGGCCGCTGGTGCGTTCTGCTCATGCGCGCCGCCATCTTGGAGTGTATCTTGGTGTACACCAAGATGGTGGCACCTGCATGTTCGAGCAACGCCATCTTGGTGTATACCAAGATATACTCCAAGATGGTGGGGCACATGCGCAGAATGTGCCAGCGGTCGATATGGTCACCACTCGTTCAGCGTGTGACGTCACTGTCATGTGACGGCATACGCTCTGCCTCCAGGATTGCGGCGGGTATGCACAGAACACTTTAGCGGCCAATGTGGCTGCTGCACGTTCTGAAAACAAATTTATGTATGCCCGCATATAGTTTTCGTATATTCGGGCATATAATAAATTTGTTATTTCGGATTCAACTGAATTTCGTTGATTTGCAGGTTCATCTGAATCCGAATGCACATGTCTACTAGGCACCTATAATAGATGCAAATTAGCATACTTCTGTGTTCCATAATACATTAATAACTGCATTTTCTAAAATGCAAGCATTTATAATTATCTATATTTTAACTGTTATCAGCCTCTTGCTGTTTCCTGTACAGCAGAGCTCAGACTAGGAAATGGAGAAGCAGCACAAGGAGCCAACCAGTAACAGAGTCATGTAAGTCTCAGCACTGGATGGACAGAGCTAAAAATCCTTTGCCAGGTAAAACAGCCTTCATATATGTATTTCCTCAGTGTATTTAGCTGTTTGGCTGGAGTTCTGCTTTAAAAAATCACATTTGGGTGGGCTTGTCCTTCATATTTAGAAAGACTAAAGTGGAAAGTGTAACAGAAAGCATTCTGTTATTTTGACGTAAGTATAAGGATGTCAATCTTCAGCAATAGTAGAGTCTGCCACTCAGAATCGTATCATTCTGATTTTTTTCCTCACTGCAAAAAAAGGGAGGAAGTTCTCTTAATTCCATACATTAGCAGTTTGCAGGGCATCTGTTAGATTGTGACATTTTCACAGTTTCCGTCATTAGACTAGGTATGTGAGCTTGCAGTGACATAAAGAATTTCATAGAGATTAAAAATAGAAAATTGAAATGACTATATAAACTGCTATTCGAAAACTTTTCACAAATCATTTACATATTTCTCCCTCTCTCCCTCTCTCCCTCTCTCCCTCTCTCTCTCTCTCTCCTCCTCTCTCTCTCTCTCTCTCTCTCTCTCCTTCTGTGGAATATTTTTGGTAAAACATTAAATGCCCTTGTTATTCTGCTAGAAAACAAAATAAAATCTGCATAATTTCCCGACAAGTGTATGTTGCGTTCTATATATTTGTGAATTTATCCTTGGTCTACATGATTTCTAACACCATTTAAAACAGGAGGCTTTATTGTAATCCATATTTTTTTAAAGGAAAATAGAACTTTTAAGATGTCCATACATTAAAAGACAAAGAGACACAGCGCACAGATCTAAGTGCGCTTTTCTTTGACTTTATTCCTCATTGGGGTCAAAGGAATTCAATTACTAATGTACTCCTGTGACCCAAAGTCAGCATCTAGTGGACTACTGCCCGCTGTTTCCTGACAGTGCAGAGCCGCACTGCAGCCAGGAAAGATTCCAACAATATTGTCAGGACTCGGCCCGCAACTTGATTGACAGCCTTGATTGGCTCTGCCTCTCTAGAGCTATAGCCAGATGTGCCTGCCCCCTACCCTGTCTGTCCCCCCAATGAGGGCTGGAGGAATACAGATTGCGTTTCTGCAGTAAGAAGACCATGAGCTGAGCAATCAGTGGTTTGTGATCGTTCATCTCTCGATCTACAGAGCCTGCATGTGACAGCTGCATTGTCACATGCTGCCTCTAAGTACTTGGGAAGAGTACATTTTACTCTCCCAATACTTCCCCTTTAATAACGATAAAAAGTAATGCATTTACAGATTATTAAAAAAATCTCGCCTCTGTCACACATCAAATGGAAGTCCAAATCCAAGATTGTTCTCAGAAGCACTACATATAGAGAGCCCAGTCCAGAAAGTTCCAGATCACCTGAACTGTGAGACACAGATCTGATCCAAGCCAAGCTGTGCTCTAGTTTGAAGAACCAGCTACATCTGTACTTTTTACCTTTTATTAAATAGTCACTTTCTACTAAACTTAGACCTGAGTGCCGGGTTTCTTTGTTGTTTTTACAGTATTGTTGCATGGATGTTTCTCTACCCAACTTAGGCCCCTTTTACATGAGTGGTCCAATCAGATCCTCCTGTCACTTTTTCAGGCGGATCTGATCAGAAGCCCAATGTAACTCTCTATGGGGAGCTGGAGATAAACAGACCTTAGTTCCATTATGGTGGACCTGATCGTGATAGAATGGAGGTAATCAGACCAAAATGCACACAGGTCTGCCTACATCTGACTCACCATAGACCTAGCATGGGTCTGTACAGCTCACAAGATGTAGGAAAAAACTGAACAGACACGCATATCACAAGAGTGACATCAGTCCCATACTGCTCCAATCAGTAGGGGATCTATGCATGGAAAATTTGTAAACATTTTGCTAGGCAATTTCTGATCAGGACCGCCTGTCAGTTTTACAGGCAGACCTGATCAGAAGCCCAATGTTAGTCTGTGGGCAGCCAGGTTTAAACAGATGGGTGCCGTTTACATCCATGTAGCCCCGACTCAGGCCAGGTCTGGAAAAATAAATGGATCGGCGTTCTGTTTCGAGGGACCTAATTATGCTAGATCGGGGGTAATCTGATGTAAAGGACACATATTATCCATAGACCAACATGGGTTCAGTAATTGCATTTTTTTCCTCCTTCACAACATGGAGGAAAAACTGTATGAATGTGCACGGATCCCCTCCTGATTGAACCTTATGAAAGGGACCTTAACATTCTACTTACTGCTCCAAAATGCCATTGTGATAGAACAACCCCAGTAACCAAACAATGAATATACTAAACGTGTAAGCTAACTAAGATTTAAAAATGACAATATATATCCGACAATGCAGTCCAGTTTTTTTTAACTGGAAACTAGAAACATATTCTAAGCCATAAAACTACACTATAACTTGTTGGGTAGTATAGAAAAATATGTCTCATGTTTGCTTTCAATTGTATCAACTAAATGTACATAATTAGAAGCCCTATAAAATGACACTTACATTATAAAAAAGCTTTAAGTGGGAAAAATTAAACAAAGCATTATGTTTAATTGCTTGATATGTAGGAGAAACTGTGTTTTGTTTTTTTTTTGTATTTTTTTTTAATGCGTGCTAATGTCTTTAAAACTTCATAATTAAATGTCTAAGTAAAATCCCATATAAGCTTTCCTCCTAAATGGGCTTCATATTCAACTGTTTAAAATTAATTTGAATTTGGACACTTGCTTTAGTTTGTGCCTGTCTTGGCTACTTTATAAAGGTTTATGTAAAAGGTTGTTAACTATAATCTAAATCCAAATTGGTTAACTAAACGTGAGATTGTAGTCCATCACAGGAGTGAGCTTGGAGTGATAGCTACTTTACAACACACACGGGGACCATGGGGAACATAAGTAGCTATCCTTCAGAAGGAAGGACAGTGTCAGCACCAATTCAGAGATGATTTGAGGATCTACAGCAGGGACGTTCGGTCAGGGGAGGCAGGTGAGGCAGAGCCTCGCCAAGTATTATGAAGTTATGAAGAAAAAAAGGTGTCAGCTTCAAGTCTGAAGCTGACAGCTTTTTCTCCATTCAGATCGGCTTCTAACAGGTTACAGAGCAGGGAAAGCCTCCCCGCTGTGTAACCTGTCATGGACGGAGTGCTGCCTGCTAATTACAGGCAGCACTGCATCCAGCTTTTGACAGGTAGTTAGGTTACACAGCAGCGGGCTTCCTCACTGCTTGTGTAACCTAACTTGGTGAGGCAAGAGCTGTCACAGCCTCTACTCTGTGTTGGAAGCGTGAGCCCTGTGGATAGCTTGGACCAATGGCAAAGCGCCATTGGTCCAAGTTGTCCAATCCAAAAAAAAACAGTGAGGACATTGATCTCGATGCCTCACCAGTGACGAGCAAGTGAGGGACAGGGAGGCTGCTCACTTTCTCCTCCCCACACAGCTTGGTTTGGGGCTTCGGTGGCAAGGGGTGGGGCTTTGGCAGGATTGGGCGGCGCTTCAGCGGGCTGTAGGATGCCTCACCCAGCACAGAAGGCATGTCACTGATCTACAGCCGAGTGATGCACAAGCAAGATCCATTTTTGTTAATAGTTAAGGTACTTGAATGTGTTTTTAAGATTTAATTCCTGAGCTTCTTGTCACTTTAAGTCTATCTGACATTTTATTAAAGGTACATGTTAACTTCAGATTCAATATTCAGTCTTAGACCTTGTCTCTTTGTTACTGACCCATGGCATACATAGTCAATGTTATCTTACAGTTACTGAAAGTTTTTAGTTATAATGTTCCTTTGATTACCTTTTGCTATTGCCTGATCTACCCACTCCTTGATGCTGATAATCCTTGGTGCTGTGACTCAGGAGAGTTCACGTCACTCACTGGTGACAATACTTGATGAGTACACAGTGGCTAAATTGAGGCACAATATTTCCTCATAGAAACATCTCATTGACATGCCACGTTGGCTTGCTTTCAAGAGAAATAATTAGTGTTCCAGCTGTACTAATCACACTTCATAAGCATTAGCTGACATCAGTTTATAAAGCGGATTAGGTAGGAAGATGCTCTTTGTACAAGTGTGACAAGTGCCTGTATTTTAGCGGATAGATATTACTCCTTAATTTGTCTGGTTTGTGACGTATATGTGCCCAGAGAGAGAGATATTATTAGTGAAACCCCATATTAACTTTTCCATGAACATTCTCACTATTCTCATTTTTATTTATTTATTTTGTAAAGTAAGAGCAATGGGCATATTCTCTCTGTTAATTAAAATTTATGTTGATGAATAGTTGTAGTGAAAGAGTTGATTTTTCTGAGCCAATACATCCAGGAATACCAGTGGGTACTTTCCTAAGCATTTGCTTCCCTATGCGGCCTGCATGAATGCATTTTACATTATAACAAACTTTGTAAACACAAACCTTTCAATGTTGCTTCCTTAAAGTATGTGTAAACCCTAACAATAAATAACGTCTCTTATTTGCTCCATTTTGGTCTTTATGCATAACATTATCTCTCGTCTTGACTATTGAAACTCCCTCCTCATTGGCCTACCTCTACACCAGGCTCCCCTTCAGTCTATCATGATTGTTGCTGATTCATCCACATAATCAACCGCTCAGTGTCTGCAACCCCCCTCTACCAATCTCTCCACTGGCTTACAATCACCCAGGATAAGGATAAAATTCAAAATATTAACAACAACTTACAAAGCCAACCTCAACTCTGCCACCAGGTATATCTCTAACCTTATCTCAAAGTATCACTCTTACTGTCCCCTCTGCTCTTCCCAAGACCTTCTGCTCTCTAGCTCCTTCTTTAACTCCTCCCATGCTCACCTCCAGGCCTTCTCTAGAGTCTCTCCCATCCATTGGAACTCCTTACCCCAACCTGTCCGTCTATCTCCTACTCTGTCTGCTTTTAGACGATCCGTGAAGCCTATTCCGCCTCAACCCAACCACTGAACAAAACTTTCTCAAGCAATTAATCCCCACACAGCTACCACCTCTTGTATTACTTGCCCCTCCTTTAGATTGTAAGCTCTCACTGGCAAAGCCTTCCTTACTGTCTTGTCTTGATTTTGTATTGTAACTGTAATATCCTCCTTATATTGTAAAGCGCTGTGCAAACTGTTGGTGCTATATAAATACTGTATAATATTTTTTTTTAAAGTGTTTTCTTTTATGTGTTTGATAAGTGCAAAAAATACCTGTTGATCCTGCCAGAAATCATGTAAGGTAATGACTTTCTGTGCGCTTTGCCTCTGCCACAGCAAAAAAAAAATCTTACAGTGGGCTTAACCCTTCCATGCTCTATTCAAAACTAAAAAAAAGTTTTGGGTATAGATAAACTTTAAAGCCATTACTCCACATTCTAAGGGAGTTTTTCTGCACGCCAGTCACTGCAAAGGACACATAGAATACAATTGCTTTCTATGTGCCCTGTTGACATCACAATGCTGCTTTGACCTGGGTTGCTGTGCAGTGTGGAAAAATACAGACATACTGCATTTTTCCTAAACAAATAAGCTTTGGTTTGTTTTGGATTTTTCGTTATGTTGCTTTTCAGGATTCAGGTGAGAAAGTCAATTAGTTTGAGTATTCAGATTCATCCGAATCCGAATTTTCATTTAAATTCGGATGCATTCGATAATTACAAACGAATGTTAGTGCTGCCTGGCGGCGCCTGCTGTGTCGGTAGCGGCCCCGCCAGGCAGACAAGTGACACACGGAGGCGCCTCTCTATCCCGCACAGCCGCTCATACATGAACAGCGGCGGAGGATGGAGCGGCGCTATATGGAGGGGGAACGCCAGGGCCCGGTCGCAATTGCGACCGTTGCGACCCTGGTAGTTCCGCCAGTGCAGCCCACAGAAACAATAATAATTGTAAAAAAACAACAGCGTGTGGTTTGCCCACCCAATTTATACAAGACCCTTTAGGTCTGGTAGGAATATTAGATGGCAACCCAACGCCAAAAACAACTAAAATAAAAGCATGGGGTCCCCCATTAAAACCCCTAACCAGACCCTTGAGATCCGAGCAGCAGTCTGTCAGAGCAGGAAATTGCGCAATCCCCGCACCATACCAGACGCCATGCCCTCAACATGGGGAGTTTGCTTTCCCAGGGGGGACCTCAGCTTTGCATGTGGGGGGCTGAGAGACAGGGTGACCCGTAACAGGCCCGGTCTGGCTCGGGTCAGCCCACCAGGCAAGTGCCCAGTATGTCGATGGTCAGTCTGGCCCTGTAGGTGTGTACAGCCAGCTCTTTGCATAGTTCCAGTGCTGTTACCGTCTCATAATTATCTGCAGGAATATGTAAAAAAGAAGAAAAATAGTTTTTACAGGATGAAATAAACTTGGCACCATTGAATAGAATTTTATTTACAATTTTGTATAGTTAAAAACAAATTGCACCTTTGTGTACTTATTATTATGTATGGTCTGACAGCAACAGTTGTACTATGTTCTCTAGTATAGCTATTCAACTCAAGTATTAAATGTTTTATGTACACATCCTCAGAATATTGTTATTGATAAAAATGAGTTAATTCCATCCTCCACTAAATAATTATTTGCAAGGAACCTTTTGTAGATTACACCTAGTTTGACCAAAGCATTGTAGGATTTTTTGTTTTGTGCCAGCTGATAATATAGAGCTTTCCTGTAATTCATTTAATTTTATCATTGTGAGTACTTTTCAGAGACAGGTCTCAGCAATGTACACTGAAAAATATTTAAAAAAACAATATGTAAAGAAAAACCAAATAAAAATAAGCACACAACGGTAAAGAAAACCAAATAATAGCATAAACCAGGAAACATATTCAACACACAAGCATAAAGAGATCCTGAGAACAGAAGAGAAAACAATGCCACAACTAACAGGTACCTGTCAACTGTACCTGGATATAATTAATAGCTATGTAATGAGACTGAAAAAACACAAAATGCAAAAACAGGAAATGTGTAAAGAAAACCAAATAGTATTCCAAAACAGACAAAAACAAACAATGAAAGCAGTCCAACATTCAGACATAAAGAATGGAGAAAATAAATAAAAACAATGTCACATCTAACCATTACCTGTCAGTTGCATCTGGTCTAATATTTGCAATTTACAATTGGAAAAGGAAACAAAAACATACAATGAAGAAAAACTGTAAATAAAGAAAAATTAAATAAACATAATTTTTAAAAAAAACAAATAAAATGTAAACAAACCCTAATAAAAACATCAAACTGATATGGAAGACCAAACATAAAGGAGTTGATTTACTAAAGGGATGAGTGAACTTGCTCCAAGTTCTTGGGGATAGGGGGGGCATTTACCACTTGAAGACCGCGTGATAACAGGGCCGGATTTACTGTCTTTGCTGCCCCAAGGCCAGGTTCCTCAATGCGCCTCCCCTACCCACCAAATCCCTTCCCCATGGAGAATGGCAGACCTGCAGGCTGCATACAAGTGATCTCTGCGACATCGCCGAGATCACTTGTAAAAAATAAGAGACGGCTTCCCCGCTGTATATTTAGCCCTGCTTGCCCAAAGTAGGGCTAAATGTAGAAAACTACCCACCCGACGCCTGGAACTGCATGTCCCGGGCATTGGGAGATAGGAATTCCACACCCCTGCTGCCCCTCTACTCCCTGCTGCCCTGAGGCCAGGCCTTGGTTGGCCTTGTGGGAAATCAAGTCCTGGGTGTTAAACCCCCTTCATGTCCAGGCCATTTTTCAGTATTCAGCTCTGCAGCTCTGAAATTAATTTTATAGCTTTTTTGGGGGGACAGTCGGAGCTTTCTTTTGGTGATATTTAATCACCACCGGGGTTTTTATTTTGAACTATATAACAAAATAGTACCAAATATTTTTTTAAATAACTGTTTTCACTATGTTATGAAACATTTTTTATTACCCAAATTTTTGGTAAAATATAAAAGACGGGGTCACGTCGGTTAAATGGACACCAAACATGTGAAGCCTTAAAATTGTGCGCGCCTGCGAAATTGGCAGAAAGCTACCACGCCCAAATTGGCCATAGGCGACGCTTTAAAGGTTTTTACTGCTCATCAGTTTAGTGTTATCAGTGATTGAAGTTTTCAAAGAAAAAAATACTGCTCACTTTAAATTGGTTTAGAGGTAGGATGCCCCATTGAATTATAACACAAGGAAAGTATGTACAGAGACCCTAAATAAACAGATACTGTAAAATATATATTTATATCATTTTACACTGACATTATTTTAAAAGGGCAATATTAGAAAAGTAACGAGCGAATCAATTCATCCAAATCCGACCAGTATCAGGCAGATGTTTGCAAACTTTGTGGATCCATGCCAAAATATTATGGGCATTTTGCCTTAAGCAGCCAAACATAATAAGGATAAAAATAAGTCGCCCAATAAAAGATAAATAAAATAACCAATCCCGCTTTTGCGGCAATATTTAGCTTCAATCCAGAGATTTCTCCTGCAGTATTTTTCTGTTGTTAGATGTCCTCAGTCTGATGGCTGGCATCATTCGACCCACTTTCTGAGCCCAGGTCATCCTGTACCCACCCCAGCCTACGAATGGACACTGAAGGGGGAAGCAGCATAGTAATTAGGTCATCTCTCTGTCACTCTGCATTCTACTCCGATCGGCATGCTTCTGCTCATGAACTGATTGGCTCCATGGGATGCTACTTCCTCTCAAACTCCAGCCCTACTGAACAGGGACTGCAAGAGGCTGAAACCAGGTCACATTCAGGTACTTACACTGCTTGCCCTTATGACTTATTACTCAAGATGGCATCTGTGATTCAAAATGGCTAGGTAAAGGTATAGAATATAAGGCTTGGCATATACACATATCCATATACTCATTTTAACCTTTGACATATTTGCTTTGTTTTTATGAAACCTCTGCAAAAATCAGGCATGAGACACGGTGACAAGTGATAAAATCTAAGAAGTTCCAGACAAGTTATGATTACGTATAAAGCACTGGAACATCCATTTTGTAAAGAACTGATCGTTCATGTCAAGTGAAGACTGAACTTTTGCGTAAGAATGTTTTCCCCCTTCTTACTTAGAAATTTAGCCTTGTAAGCCTCCTATTTAACCTTCTGTATTATCTGTTAGTTTTGTATACCATTCCACACCATCCCCCCCCCCCTTTTTTTCCTATTTATTTCTATCTTTTTCTTTAGCTCTTTCTCTTCTCCCTTTTTCCCTCCCCCCCCCCCCTTTTTTTTATTCTATGTACTATCTTATGAAAAAAACGTAATGCGCCGTAATAAAATCATTCCAGCTTGATGTGTGTGTGTGTTGCTCTGCAACATCACGATATTGTATCATAATTTGAGCCCATTAGTTAATGGTGATAGCAGGTGATTTGCACCTGCATTCCAGATTTATTTCCCTGAAATACATTTATTGACATGTTATATCTGCCTAGAGTTCAGCCTTAAAATTTAATGAAACTATGGAGTGAATATGTCAGGTCCACCAAATTGTATAATATAACATTGCTGTGAGGACACCTTTTTAAGTGCTTACAAGTACCGGTCAGTTTATGTCTAAATGGGACTCTTAATCGTTATCTGCAGGGCCTCAGCTGCTGTTATATGAGTTGACATTAAAGTGGAACAATGGGCAAAATAAAATTGCATTAGTGAAATAAATGAACTTTTGCACGATATTCTAATTATTCGAGTTTCACCTGTGTGTGTGTGTGTGTGTAATAAATATATTATAATTTCTAAATATGGCCTAAATAGCAGACCATAACAAGGTTTTAATTTTATGAAACATTTTAATACACCAAATTGTAATTTAAAAAATAAAATAAGATAGTGACAAACATAGTAAGGCTGAGCAAGCAAAGTTTAGGATCCAGGGGTAGTGTGACAACGTATGGATTAAATTGGCATTTGCCCCTTGGCACTTAGGACAGTTTTCCCAAAATCTCTTCTCCGCCACTGAAGCACGCAGGGTATGATAGACTCTGTGTAGAATAAATAATTGAGTGAGCCGCTGAGTAGGCGAAAGAGAGGATCGGGGTGTATTATCTAGAATTGTGTCCCAAGAGTCATCAGGGAGTTGGCCCAAATCCTCTGTTTGTATAATTTAATCTGTATGCCAACTTTAGACCTCTGAAATTTGGACTGTTTAATCCTCATTATTTATCTTTATCATATCAAATATATCATATCATATATCGTTTTGAAAATATGCTAGAGGAAATAAGCAATAAGGTATTTGCACTAATAATATACAGTAAAAACCTTTTGTGACTTAGGGTTCTCAATACTTCTACACATAATGGAAATGCTGCATGGTAAAGCACATAAATCATGCAGTGAGGCTTTTTTTTAAATGACCCCATGCTCTTATACTGTACTGCTCTCTCTTGTATTATACTGCTCTGTTTTGTACTGTTCAACCCGTTTATATAAAACTCTTATTTAATGTGACATGTCTATTGTAGTGCGGCAGATCCTTCTAGTAACATTTTTGTATCTAATAACATGATTCTAGCAAAAGTACACTACTGGCAGGGCTGTTGGCACAATTGGGTCACAATGGGGCTTGTTGGTCATGAACATGAGCAGAGGAATCATCTATTAAACAGATCCATGCAGATCACTCTTCAGCTGTATATAAACTTTGCTATGAGTCATCATGATGTAGTAGTAGTATGTGCACAGTTGTCACATTTTTTCTGGGTACCATATACTGAGCAGCATTATAGATGCTCTTCATCTGCAAGATGAATAGATGCATGGTTTAGGGGGCTATAGTAATGTTTTCAGCAGCTGTGTGATTAAAACAATACCATACTTTCCTATTATACTATAGCTCTTCCCACATACATGATGGTCAGCATATAGCGCACATACAGTCTATATTCCACAAATTTATTTCTGTACTACTGTCTTTACTTTCAGCTCCCTAAAATGATTGTTTTACCATTTTCAAGAGCCTGAAATACTACAAGATGTTGTGGTAGATTTGTTTTGGAAAGCGTACACGTGTCACCTAAAGCTTTCACTTAAGTGCTCAACCCAAACACCAAAACTTCAAGCAAGTCTGTCAACTATCAAGTTTTAACAAGATCTCAGTGATGAAATGTTCCATTTTTTTAGTAAAACAGATATGGACAACTAGTGTTCTCATTGAGTGAAGCTTGCACCAATACCACTTTCCTCTGACAGATCTGCTCATTGATGATGAACATCTGGGGGCTTACTTATTTAATTATTGTCTATGCTAATTGGCTCACTGAACTGAATAGTTGCAAAGCACAGAAGCAACCATTTGTATGCTGCCAATCACAGCAGACGAAGAAAAAAAAAGACATTTCTTTCTGTGTCAAATTCATTTGTTTATGAGTGGCTGCCAAAAGAGGGAGAATATACTGTAATTATATAGTGAATGCAATGCAAGAAACATATAATGCCCAAGCTTTTTCATTCAGTCTTCGGGTCCTTGTGTGAATGCATTTCAACAAAGGCATCTTGAGAAAATAATCCCATATTACTTTGTACCAAGATGGGCTGAATAGCACAACTATCAAATTATTTTTGTGGTTGCGTTGAATCAAACAGTGGCAAATTCCTTTGTCGCCTCTTCAGAGAGGCATCTTTAGCTATGACAGTTTTTCTTGTAAGTAACTGTACTATTTTAATGAAGAATTTCATATGTGTCCTGGATTTTAGCTAAAATACAAGTTGCTCTTTTTTGAAAGAACATTTCATACCACTTACACGTCTTTAGGTTAAAAAAAAAAACTTTTTAAGTCTCCAAGATGTTCTTAAAATGCTATTTTTAGTCTGACTAGTTATGGTAAATGAAAGAACTAGGAGTTTATCATGCTTCATTTCCGTAGATGCTTATATTTTTGCATCTTTTAAATATATTTCCAACGGTAGTAAATGCATTGGCACCAGCTATGCTACAGAGATGGTCCTGTTGCATTTACTACCATTCAAAAAGTGAAAGTGAGCTTTATAATAAGCTATCACTGACCTTTCTAGCTGTAGGCATTGAGGACTAACTCATTCTTAAAGTTCACAATAGAAACACTGAAGTTATTCAAGCCATTCTTTCAGTAGCTCCGCTTACCCTGCTTCTCTTTCCAGAGCACCTGTTCTTCATGCACATTAGAGATGGAAAGACTGAAAGGCTGGTAAGTCACTGCTAGGAGAGGAAACTGGGTGGCTTAGAGAAGTAATTCAGCATCTGAATTTTGTCTGTGAATGTGTGTTGGCAGCTTTGAAGGTCAGTGATGTTTTGCTTTAAAGCTCATTTACTGCTTGTTAGGAATGTGTAAATACTTGAGTGTCCACAGCCTTGTCACAGATTCACTTTAGATTAGTGGCTAAGGTAAGTTCTTCAATGAGAACAAAGAGCAGTAGGATATCTGTAAATCTACATTATGGTCACATACCACATCACCACCACCCTATTATTTGTTTACCATGCATGCATGCACTCATTATATGGTAGCTATCCATACCTTGCCACCATCATGATGCTTCAATGGGTCAACCAGTGCATATTGGGCATTTAATAGTAGGCTTTTGTAGGTGACTACCAATTTTCTCCATTCTTGAAATGGTCACAATGTAATGGGCAACACTGTGACTGTTGTGTGAAATAGTACAACATTTTTCACAGTATAGGGATGGCTCTGTAGATTTTTTTTTTTTTTTTTAAATACCAAAATTTAAAGATAGTCAGGAACTATGACCCAGTGCCATCTGTCTAAGATGTGATTGTCTCTGGAGGAACTCTAGAGGTACTCAAATCTAACAGCATCTATTCAGCCCAAAAGTGTTTTTCAAAAGGGAGATCTCTGTTTTTATAATAGCATATATTACATTTATAAGCTTGGTTTTCGAGGCATAACTGCAAAAACGTTTGTGGTTCCGCTATAGTAGATCATATTCCTATAACAAATGTAATGATGACATAGTGTCTACCTCCGCTACATAACCACATAAGCAGTGGCATCGGTTTGCTTCAGTTAATATTAGGACCTTTCATGTGTTATACAGGTAATGGGTTAATCACAAAGTATTTGAGGGGTTCCAAATATAAGCTTTGTATTTGCTATAGTCTGGAAGCTGTTAAAGTCTCTGTGACTACCTGGTTCTCTGCCACATTCCTATTTTACCTGTATGACTGCCGAAACACATTATTGTCCAGGTTAAACTTTTCTATCTAGTGCATTTAAAATCTATTGTGGATATTGAATGGATGCATAATTATCACACTGATGCATGTTCTCTAAACAATCTTAAAGTTAGGAGGGAAGTTTTTGATTTATGAGGTTGGTTGTACAAATAAATGGCTAAGTTAAGTTTTTGTATCCCTTTTTTTTTAAATTTGTTTAGATTGAAGTTTCTTTTTATCTGTTATTATCCAAACCATGGATACAAGATCAAATACAGAGAGCATTTAGTTGTTGCATTTGAAATTATACATATATTTTTAGTTCTAAGAGCTTATTAAGAGTATTACAACTGTCTGCTAAACTCTAGAAGCAGCATCCCCTCATAGTATAATAGTAAATGTGTTAGATAAATAGTATTGTGCATTATTTAGTCTACTCACATAAGCACCGTACTGTGCTGGAATATGATCACTTTATCCAACTTTAGTCATTTGTGAAAGACTGTTATTTATGTAAGCCCGTGTGTGCAGCTGCTTGTTATATATAGCAGTGTCTAATTGCCTGTGATTCTTATAATAAAGGTAATCTGCATGTTTATGACAGTGAGTGTTACAAGACAGGCTGATATGGTTCTACATGTTTAAATGTTTTTCAGTGTTGTACTGTTATTTGTCTTCAGCCTTCTACCTATTTGTTTTGCTCACCTTAGAAGCTGGTGTGAAGCTTATTAAACATCACTAGTGTACTCGTCTTTGACAGCAAAACTAAAGCAAAAAATAAATAATAAAAAAGATGTGATTTACAGTGCCAGCGCACCAAGGAAAGAAAGAAAACGAAAAGATAAATGCCATTACTAAATGAATCTGTCAGGATGAAGCAGGGAGTTAATGCAACCGCTTTGATGTCAAAATTGTTTCCTCATTTGATGTGGAATGTGTTACATGGTTATTAAGTGAGAAACAAGAATTTGAAATAATAAGATCACCCTTTTATCGTGCTTTGATTTACTTGCACTTCCCCCATACAAAGTATTTAAAGTCAAATAAATGGTAAAGGGGGAAGCTTACAGTATAAAGAGAATATTGTCAAGCATAAGCATCTTTGCTCCACCATCTTTGGAAGCAAAATCACATCATTTTGACGGTGGTGTGACAATGTCACAGTGTGCACCTAAGCTACCATCCCCAAAAATGAGGTACCATGTTTATGTGTATGGGAGCAGTGGCGTAACTATAGCCATAGCAGCCCAGGCAGCTGCTATGGGGCCTGGGGGTGGAAGGGGGCCCCATTAGGTTGTTGAGGCAAATTAAACATAGAATATGTAAAGATAATACTAGTTCTAGTGTCATTAAGGGTTGGAGTGATTGCCGTTGACGACAACTCTAGCCCCCTGTAATGTCTACAGCGTAGAGACTATGGGATCTTGGCATCATTACCCACTGAAAGGTCTTCAGGGGGGCCCCATTACATCTTTGCTATGGGGCCCGGTGATCTGTAGTTACGGCCCTGTATGGGAGTCTTCCTTCCTTCAACCCACCCACACCGGTGGTCAACGGAAGCCTGAACAAGTACAGTCATAATAAGTGGAGAATCTTGAATCCCAGTGGCCATACTGTTGGTTTAGCTTCCAGCTTCATTAGCCTTGGCTTCACTGTACAGCAGCTTTTACATCTTTCCTGCAGGTGGCATATAGTTATTACAGCCTCTCTAGGGTTCCTTCAGCAGTGAGCAGCAGTAGATTCAGCTCCTGCCTGAGGGTACCTGCATAATTCTGGCACAATTCACCTCAACAGAGCCAGTGGAATGGGACCAGTAGAGCCTCTTCTCTCATTTCCTCTCAGGAAAATAACTGGTAATACCACTGATCATGACGCCTATCTGCAATCATTGAAATTTTTCCCACTGACCATTAATCCATGGAGCATTTTTTGCATTGACCCACAATGACACTTCCCTTACCACCAATCTAATAGGGCATTCTTTCCACTTACCAGAAGTGTAAAGGGGCCCTTTTTCCACTGATCACCAATGTGTTGGGGGTAATGCACCATAAGCTGTAGATATAATCATTTTTAGCAGGGGTTACCTGAGGCCAGAACATTATTTTAAGGATTCTTTGACAGTAAAAAGGTTTAGAAAGACTTTGTTAAGCAGTATTACTAGTGGCTAAATGCAAAAACAGGGCAACACATAGGTCCCCTTCCATTGATTTCAAATAAAATGATTTCTGATTGATTTTCATAAGTTCTAGAATTGGTTTCCAATTGGTATTTGAAATTATTTGAATCCCCACTTTTAAACTGTTGGAATATTGCAGCCTTTACTCATGAATTACCTAATTGTGGTTATCTATTTGTATATCCTTCCTGTCAGAATACAAATGTTAAACTGTGTCATGCTGTAAAGCCATCATATCTCCTGACTGAGTTCACTATTAAAAACAGACACAGAACAAAAAAAGAACAATAAAGTTCTGTCAGAATTTCTTTAATTGACAGCATTTGACATTCTCAAGCAACCCAAAATATAAGGCTGATTTACTAAAGGTGTTAATAAATAGAAAAATATTTACTTAATTTATCCAATGTCAATCCAGTAATGGTACTTCCCAGACCCCACCCTAGGCGACCTGAGTCCACCAGAGGTTAATTTATCCAATCATGTGATAAGAAACAAATTCCTGTTCCCTTTGAATACCCAAGCTTGTGCAGATTCAAACCTTTATACATACATTTTCTTTTTACATGATTGGATAACTGAAGTAAATATTCACTCAAAAATTAGGTTATCAGCTTCAGATTGGTAGTTATCAGCCTTCAGCTCAGACAAGTGACAGGTCAGCCTCCATGGGGGGCATACTTCCTGACAGTGGGTAGAGGTTTGTACACTGATTAGGAGATAATAACATTAAATAACAGCTCACACCTTCCACAAGTGGTAAGGTTGCATTGTTATAACAATGTGAGAATGGAGATTTGATTCAGATTCAGATGCCTATTGCCGAGCGCTTCTCTTTTAATAAGCACAGCATTTTTGGCAGTGTTTACCATAGCCCTTTGGCTCCACTACAGCTGTAAGTCCCTTGGGCATGAGCCCTATCCATTCACTTTCAAAATACTGTATATTGGTAGTGCTTCTTCCCAATGTCCACACTAGTACTAGAGTGCGTAGCCAAGAGGCAAGGCAAGAACCTTATCTCATGGTACCCATGAGTGATCTTCCTGGGACAACATTGCCTTCATAATAGGAAATGCCCTTTCCGGCCACTTGTATCTATAGGAATACATTCCCTACCTCCTGGCTAGTTTTACTGTAACAAAGTCTACAGAACAATGACTGAAACACAGCAATCACCTTACCTTCAGGGGTTAACAAGGGAAAGTGTATCAGATAACAAGTTTAAATAGGACAGGAGACCTGTAAGAAAATATGATATGGCACCTTGAAGAAAATGCTGCTGTGCAAAGTACATAGATAAAATCATGTTATGGATAATTGACTATCAATAATTTGTACAAGAACAAACATTTCAGGAGGAACTGTAGCTGCTGATGGAAATCAGTATTTATTTATTTTAGTTTTGCACCTCTTTTGTACACGCTCCATTTGCTAACGCTATAAAGGTCTGAATAGATTGATTTAGTTATATTAGAGTCTTAACCATGACAGAGCGGCTTGTCCAAACCTGACTGAGGAGCAGATAATGTAATGTGACTTCTTCATCAGTATTAGTTTCATTCATTTATACCCAGGAACATAATGTTTCTTGTAGAAAGAGGCTGCTGCAGCTGAGTAACGAGAACCGAGACAATAGTGGGATGAAGGACAATCATGTTACTTCTGAAGCTTTATTTTTCCAAAGTTACCACTGAAAAGTATCCCATTAAAGTAGAATGCCTGCCAGTGGCATCCCAGGTGGGCTGGTCGTTGGGGTCCCTTTCTCTGTACCTCCTCCCAACTCTTCTTACCTGCTGCTGCTGGGGCCCGGCCTCCTCCACCCCGTCCCCTGTCACCTCTGTCATGGCGCCCCTGGTACAGCTGATACCCATGTAAGGGGCCCCCCAGGCTGCCCAGACCCCTCACATGGGTACCGGCCATACCCCCCTGATGGCAGTGTTCTATAAAAGTTTGTGACTACGTTAGAATGTGTGACCGGTGGCATGGTCACACATTTTAACGTAATCTCGCCCAGTTTTTTTGGCGGTGGAATGTGTGACCGCCAAAAGGTGAAGCATTCCGGCGCTTTCTCTGCTGTTCCAGGGCAGATCGGCATCGCAGATGGTATGTGCAGGAGAACCGATCTGCCCTGGAACAGCTGATCGGTCCTGAAATGTCACTTCTATCCAACTTTGTGAGTGCGATCTCACATCCCACCCCACTCACAAAGTCGGGTAGAAGTGACATTTCAGGACCGAACAGCTGTTCCAGGGCAGATCGGTTCTCCGGCACATACCATTTTCGATGACGATCTGCCCTGGAACAGCTGAAAAAGCGTTGGAATGCTTGACCTATTGGCGGTCACACATTCCGCCACCAAAAAAAACTGGGCGAGATTACGTTAAAATGTGTGACCACGTCACCGGTCACACATTCTAACGTAGTCACAAACTTTGATAGAACAGAGGCCCTGTTTGTAATCATGTAATTAGTGAAATAGATTATAACAGGGAACATACCAAAAGGGGAGATTTCCCTTATTTCCTGTATGAGCATAGGGACAGTAAGTAAGCAGAATTCATCCAATGGTGACTCACACAGCTCATTTTTTTTAGAAGAGTGGGGAAATGCATACCTTTTCCAGTATTTAACTGTTTGCTGTGTCACCATTCAGGGGATTTACCTGTTCCCCTTACTCTGTGGGTCAGGAAGTGAGGGGCAATCTTTCATTTAATTCTAGATGGAATAAGGCATGGTTAAAATACCTGTCAGTTTGTTTGGGTTTTTTTCCCATCTGTGTCCCACTTAACACATTTCCCTTCACTTCCTGCCATATAGATACAATAGGATTTGAATTTGATAGGGAATCTCTCCAGTGATGTAAACCCTCTCTCAAACAGTTGTCACTGGAACAAGTGCCCCTATTGAAGGATTTGCCCTACCAAAGTCCTGGTAACAATGGTCATCAATAGAGTGAGTGGATCTCTGTAGCACAGACAGCAACAGAAGGCCCTGATATGGGTTTTAACACTGTACCACTCTATCCAAAACTAGAATACATTTTGAAAAATTGGAATTAGATAAGCTTTAACCCTAAAATATAGCTTCTCTTTTTGAAGATGCAGTATAATATACATATATAACACCTTTTCTTGTCACACACCCCCATCAACATGCAATTAAAATGTTGCCAACAAAATGATGCAATCAAATCATTTTGTGTCACTACCTGGGATCAGGCTCGGAGTCCAGTAGCTGAAACAGCAGGCAAATTTGTGGTATAACAGGCTGGGATCGGTATACAAGCAGACTGTGGTAGTAGTATAGGAACAGGCAGAAGCATGGTCAGAGATAAAGCCAAGGCCAGTAGCCTAAGGTATCAGGCTTGAAGTGGAAGCTGATAAGCGTAGTTGCTGAAACAGCAGTATGAGGGGAACGTATAGCAGTAGGAGCAGGAAGCAAGATATTGTAAGGAGCACAATGATCTTGCAAACAGGTGAAGAGGCATGAGAAATCCAGGCAAGGCCTTATCCAAGGTTCCAGGTGGCTCAGCAGGAAGAACCACTGCTAGATACAGTAGAGGTCCTGGGTTCAGATCCAGATCCTGGCATTTTGATATTCAAGAAGTACCTGTTTTGAGGGCCATTTATGTCACTATTGTGTCTATGTGCTGCTACATCACATATACTATACTCCTTATTGACTGTTTAAAATCGACAAGCTTGCCCCTACATTCTGTTATAGATGTTTTCCAGCTACAGGGACCTTTCTACATGTGGTGTGTGAACGCTGTGTAATATGGACCTTTTGGTCTGAGGTCAAAGACTTTATTTGTTGTCTGTACTAAACATCCGTAGTCCTGCCAGATGCCTTTGAGGTATATAACTGTTAAGGCATTGCCTCTTAGCACTAAACGTTTCTTCCATCTATTTATTATTTCTATGTAGGGCTGCAACAACTAATCGACTAAATCGATTATTGAAAAAGTTGTACATTTTCGATTAATCGGCTTTCGATTAGTGGGCCCTGTTCACAGCTCCACACACGCTGCGCGCCGCACCTCCTCCCTGCCTCACGCTCACCGCCCGCCCACATCCACTATCCGCACAGAGACACGGGGAGAAGAAGTAAGGAGGCGCAGGTGTGACAGCCGCCGATAGACAGGCCCGATCTCAGAAGCAAGTTGCTGGAAGACTGCTCAGGTAAGCCTGCACTTTCCCCACACATGGTGCTCTATAATGTATTGGTGGGATTTGTATTCCTCTATAGCTGATGGTACATTGTGCTGTACTGTATATTATACAGAGCAATGTACCATCAGCTATAGAGGAGCACAAATCCCACCAATACATTCTACACTGTATGTAGAATGTATTGCTGGGATTTGTTGTATTCCTCTATAGCTGGTGGTATTCTGCATTGCGCTGTATAGAGGAATACAAATCCCAGCAATAATACATTATACAGCGCAATGCCGAATACCACCAGCTATAGAAGAATACAACAAATCCCAGTAATAATACATTATACAGCGCAATGCCGAATATCACTAGCTATATAGGACTACAAAACCTGGGATTTGCTGTATTCCTCTATAGCTGGTGATATTCTGCATTGTGCTCTATAATGTACTATTGCTGGGTTTTGTAGTCCTCTACAGCCGGTGCCATTCTGCATTTATTGCTGTATAATTTTGCACTTTCCATTTCACTATATTGCACAGCACACTTTTTTTGATGGACTACAATCTCAATACAAACTAGTAGTCCATCACTGGAGCCATTTTTTAAAATGTATTTTATTTAATTTTTTATCCGATTAACCGATTAATCGAACGTAATAATCGGCTAACTAATCGATTTTGAAATAATCGTTAGCTGCATCTCTATGCCAAGAAAGCAATAGCTATGGAATAGAATTCACCTGACCCACAGAAACTGGGTTTATGGAAGTGGTTGGTGAATTAAAGTAGTATTAAACTCTCAAAAAAAAATTTCAATAATGAATCCAGATCAAACAAATGTACATTGCCCTGCGAAGCATTGCTTTGCTTTTTTTGCCCAAATACTTACAATTATGGTTCTGAACAGCTGCTTCCAAGTCGCTCAGCTTCCATGAACTTTCTGTCCAGTACAAGATCACAAGGGACAGAGCAGTTGACTCCAGCAACTGTTCATCTACTAGCTTGGAGAAGGGGCCAGGGGGAGGAGAGAAATAGCTAATATTTGTTTTTATTTTCTCTATTTTGTGGTGTTGTTTTTTTGTTGTTTAAAGGGTAATTCCACTTTCCCAGGTGAAAATGGGAAAATGGAATTACCCTGACCACGCTGATCAATGAGAAGTACTTCTGACCGCGTTGACAAAAGAGAAGCACTTCTCATTGGTCAGTGCAGTCAGGTGACCATGCTGACCAATGAGTGCTTGCCATTTGCGAGCAAAATTCCAAATCCAGAGCACAGGGCTCCACTACACGGCAGTACAGGGTGCAGGTAGTACAGCCGCACTGGCGGTGTGAAAGGAGCCTTTGACGAAAGGTAAGTATAGCGAGGTGTGGGGAAAAGGGGCCAGATTGGAGGAGGTAATTCCATTTTCCCAAATTCCACTGTGAAAATTGAATTATCCTTTAATTTGCTGTTTATGTCCCTGTGTCAACAATATTTACGACATCTAACTATGATATTCTTGCTCGATGTATTGATGTAAGATTGTTTAGGGACTGTGTTGTATTGTTCTTTGTGATTATCAAACAAAAAATCTAAATGAACCTTTAAAAAAAAAGAGATGCCGGGGATGTGTTCTTTAAAGTAAAGCTCGGGAACAAAATGATTGGCAAAGAAAGCTAATTGCTGTGAGGGGGATGGGAGGGGCAACAACAGTACAGATCAGGGGTAGAAGTGATTGAGAAATGATGGAGGTATCCAGACAGGAAATTAACGTAGGTTCAAAATAGTTGCTGTAGCTTCAAAAAGAGTATATTATGGAGATGACCGTTTACCAAGAAATGAGAGGACTCAGATTCAACACAGGAGAGGACTTGCTACTAGCATGGGAAAAAAAGGTGAGGCTGAAGTTCAGCTTTAATTGTAACCTAATTCGTAACACTTCATTAACCCCTGCAAACCCACATTTATCATGTTGGGAAGAAGGTATGTCCCTAATGTTACTGTCCCCTGTGGCAGATCAAGCTGTGCCTATCACCTCCTCTCGATTTAGCTGTGTTTGAAGGCTATTTGCTTTCAGCCTACTTTCCATCATATAATGTGACTGCTTCTTCCAATCCTGCCCCAGTGTGCAGCCGTAGAAACATTTGTGCCACTAACAATCTGGCTTTATTTTTTTTTAGCTCGCTCATCTCTACCAACAGTAATTGCATATCCTGCAGTGACTATAGTTACATCCAGAGGTAGCAAACAAATAACATCTGAAAGAAGATACTAAAAACAAAGAATAAGTCATAGGAACTGCTCGAAGCTCAGAAAAACAACTTTGTGAAGTCTATAGAACATTCCTTAATAAGCCAGTCAATGGACAGCTTACTCTTTTATCACAACAGACTGTAGGTTCTCTGTTTGATTTGTGACTGTGCGCTTCACTTGTTCAGATTTTTCTACCCAACACATCCAACTTGGCAGTATAAGTCCACCCACACACTCATGAGCAGTGTGCCAAATGACGATCAAATGGAATCTGTGATGAGGCACATGAAGCTATAGCTGTGATGTCCAACGCATCATCAGTATGAGCTGCGGATTCATTTTTCTACTTTATCTTAAGGAGAGGAAGAGATGCCAGATTCAGACTCCCCGCTGTTAAAATTATAGTGTTGATGTAAATAAACGGCTAATAGAGAATCCATCATATTAAAGATTTGTCCCGAAACCTGATTTTGTCCCCTGCAGTTCACATAACGTTGGCAGCACATTTTTAATCACATTTCAGAGACTGTAACAAACAAAATACTCTGAACTAGTTATCAAGGCATGCTCTGGTTCCTACACCCTTTATACTATCCTTTTGCAGCAAGCTGGAAGATGTAGGGAATACATTCATCGATCGTGTGACTCACTAGCTTGTCCTAAAAAAGTATCATATCTCTATGAGAAACTAAATTATTTATCTGTCTGTTTATGTAGGTTTATGGATTTTGTGTCTATGCTGATTACAAAGAATGACAATAGAAAACATAATATTTATTTAAATAAAAAGATGAATAACAGAGATCCATGTGTTAATGCAATCATAATGTGCTTCAGATAATGAAGTGAGGGGCCTGTGTTGATTAGGTTTTGTTCTCATCAGAACTGTTTTTCTTCCCATACAAATCTATGGGAACATAAAAACCGCTTAAAGCAGCTTAGAAGGAGGTCAACAGGTGGCCAAACCTGTCAATGACCTGTGAATGATCTCAAAAGTGTATTAAGATGATTTTAATTGCAAACCAAATGCACCTGGAATCAATCTGCATGTGTGTAGCGACACAATCCCAAATAGTAATATATTCTTATAAATGTTCTATAGGGCTCCCTACTTAATCACAAAGGATTTTTGTTTTTGATGCACTGTTCAAAAAATCTTTTTGGGCCAGGAAAACTCACCTTGCCTGTGATCTATGAAATCAACCCCCCCCCCCCCCCCAAAAAAGAAAAAATAGCTACTCTATTAAATATATTGTGGCAGTGTAAGCCAATGCCACGGTGGAGGATGGCGACCTTGGTACCCAGGACTCTAATCCAAAGGGGCTGAGAGGGTCCAGAAAGTAAAGCATGGTATAAGGAAGAACCTGGCTTTTCAGGTTATTCCAGGTTTTCCTATTTGCAGCTGGGATCTGGAGCTCTGGAGATTTCGTAGAGCTCTGGGTGGGATGAGATCTCCAGTCCTGGGGCCAGGTTTTGCCATTGACCAGCCTGGGCTAATCAGGTGGCTGAGAGCAGCCTTATCAGGAAGCCAGCCCAGTGCTCAGGGGAGTGTTGGAGTTGTGTGTGTGCAGGGAGCACACGGACACAGACCACCTCGGGTGCGTGCTGGATGCACACGGAACAGCCAGGGGTAGCTGGGAGCGGTCAGGAAGGTCGGTGACCCTAGGACCTGCGGTACGGACTGCTGGGAGAGCAGAGCGAGTGCCCACGAGGGGAGAGGTCAGGAAGGTCGGTGATCCTAGGACCTGCGGTACAGACTTCTAAGAGAGCAGAGTGAGGGCTCACGAGGGGTGAGCAGCGTGAGTGTCTTGAAGCTGAGGAAAGCTACAGAGCCATAACAAGGACTGTCTTATGTTGCTGATGCAAGCTATTTTGTGTTTGCCCTTTAATAAACTGCATTCTACTTGATTTACCTGGACTACAGTGGAGTGTCCTTGTTACAATATATTGATTTCACATTAATAAAGAGAAAGTAGGTAGGTAGCATATAGAAAGTTGCTATAAGTGTACCTGGTGTCGTGCACCTTGTGTTTTTCAGTCAGCCTGTATTGCTGCCCTAATTATCCTGACTGTGTGTGGGGAACTTATCAAAACTGGAGCAGACAAATTCTGGAGCAGTTGCCAATGGCAACCAATCAGCTTATCTCTTCAGTTCGTTAAGTTAAGATTTTAAAATGAAAGAAAGAAGCTGATTGGCGGCAGTGCACAGCTGCTCCAGATTTTGTCTGTTACAGTTTTGATAACTTCCCCTCTATGTGTCTTGCTGACTGTAGCACTAGACTGGTCAGCTGAGGCTTAATGATTCTGACTGCACACCTCCAGCCCTGGGATTGGCCTTGTGTCTTGTGGCTCCCTATTTAAGTATCATTAACCTGTGCCTCATTGCATGTGATAGTTCTTGCTACACAAGCCGTGCTCTGTCTCAGCATATCCAATCCCTGGAAATCTTCTTTTCTGTCTCTGGTTCTGACCTTGGCCTGGCCCTGGATTACGCTTTGCCCACTATCCACCCTGACCTCAGCCTGTGTCTGGATGACTCTTTGCCAGCTGCCAGCCTTTGACCTCAGTTCGTCCCTGGATAACTCTCTGATTGTGCCTTCTGTCTTCATTCCGTGTCTCTGCTTGGTACCTGAGGGTGGCCTGTGACACTCGGTCTAAGTCTAAGTCCTTGGGGCATCCAAGTACCGGTAGGCATACTTGCCTTATGGGGACAGCGGATGATAGAGGTGAAATAACTCGTCACTATTTGCTCTGAATGTGTGCATCCGCAGCCCGTCCTGACACCTGGGAACTTGACAGTTTTCACCTGGAGAGTCCAGCTTTTCACTTATCTGCTCTCGAGACACCGGGTTCAGTTCTCCAGCTTTCTTCTGATTGATAAGCAACAGAAGGGACCAGGATAGCTGCTGGAAGGAGCATTCTGCTCCCTGATCCCTCCAATGGTAGCCTACTGTGGGCAGAAAAGAGCAGGGAGAGGAGGTGCCTGCTAAGAACAGACCTCCTTCATAATCCCCACTGGGGAATGAGGGTGGACTGCCCTTCTTCCTGCCTCCTGTTGTCATGTGCTCTCTCCTCCCTCCAATGGCAGCCTACTGTGTGTGGAGGAGAGCAGTGAGAGAGGGTGTCTGCTGAGAATAGACCTCCTTCTTAGTATGGGCGCCTACTGAGGAGTGAAGACAGACTGCCCTGACTGACCCATGACCAGAGATGGGAAGAAAGAAATGCTGCCTTCATTCCCAGGTGGGCGCCAGGCTGAGAAGGTCTAAACTGTGAGTACACATTGGGTTGGGGGACCACCCACAGTGCACAGAGGGAGCATTAGTTCAATGCACCCACAGAGCCCTCGCAGCCTCCCAGCTTCCCTTCCCTCTTTTATCCCACTCACAAAAAAGTGACACGGGGGGACATTTTTCCTTCCAGTGACACCACTGATATGGGAACATCTTTTTCTTCCCAGTGACACCACTGACACAGGGACATCTTTTCCTTCCAGAGACACCACCAATTCAGGGACACCTTTTCCTTACACTGATACCAGGGAATTTATTCATTCACAGCGGTTAGCCCTATATTTTATTGTAAGACTGTCTGTGCACCGCTATAAAACTCTTCAATTCTCTACGGTGTGACATTATTTTAGCACATGCCACAACCATTATATGTTTTGGCGCCCTGATCCCGGTCCCACTCATATTCTCAAGCCCACTGATTTGCACAGGTTCCCAAGCATGGCTATAGGTATAATTTCTTGTTGCCCGTTATCAATTAATCTGCTTCCATTTGTGTTTTCGGCATTCCAAGAAGTTGAGAACAACAATTTGATTGGTAACTAGATAAAATAATAAAATAACTCCGGCCCCCAACCCAGGTGAACATTTCTAATTCATTAGGAACTTCCTATACTCATCAGCGCCATAAAGGGGTGCTAGTGCCGTGTGAACTAAGTGTAACTTTTATAAATTAGCCCCTAACTGCCACTAAATATAAAACCTTTATACATAAGCCCTAACACTGACACTAACACAGACCTAAATCGATCCCTGATCAAACTTTATTATTTTTGTTAAACAGACTTTTTTCAGAATTCTACCCTAGCAAGGAGAAAAATTTAAAATCTATTGGCTATCACAGTAATCACGTCATCAGGAGCCATCCCTCCCAGCTCCCGATTTTTAGTTCAAGACCAAAAGCTGCTGTTGACAGCTCTGCATCCATGCTGAAGGCACGTGATCGAGCACACATCCAGCACGAAAATACATATGCGCTGCCACCGAAGAAAACCCACCTCCATGATGCCACTTATATGTTTTACACTACCATCAAGGGTTTTTTATTTATGTATTTATTACTGGTATTTATATAGCGCCGACAATTTACGCAGCACTTTACATAGTTGCACATTCACATCAGTCCCTACCCTCAAGGAGCTTACAATCTAAGGACCCTATCTCACATGCATACCTAGAGGGCCAACTTAGAGAGGAGCCAATTAACCTACCAGCATGTCTTTGGAGTGTGGGAGGAAACCGGAGTACCCGGAGGAAACACACACAAGCACAGGGAGAACATGCAAACTCCTTGCAGAAAGAGACCTGGCCGGGATAAAGTTATATGTGATTTTGGGGATTTAAATTACAAATACTTTAAAGTAGGACTGTAGGAAAAATAAGATTATTAACCGTAAAGTAAATATTGTAAAGAAGCTTTTTCTACAATACTTACCTTCAATCTGCAGCTGATTCCCGCAGTAAGTTTATTGATGTTTGTGTCCGCACTGAGAAGGATTCAACTCGTTTGTTGTGCTAGTGGTCAGCATAAACAGTAAAATGTATTTAATGAGACACAGACAGCAATAAAAACATTTATTTTACAGAATGAAAAGAGAACCTCTGTCAGGATATTATTGCTCTCTGTGTTTCTTTACCCCTCATTGACCTTCAGGAGGTCAGAAGAAATCTCCCCTAATGTAGACACAGACGGTAATACAAATTCTGACAGAGATTCTATTCTTTACCTTGTCTATTCAGATTTAAAATCCAATGTTAAAGGTGAACTTCAAACACAAAAACGTTCATTTAAATATGTTTCTTAATAGCCACAAAGAACACAAATCTAATCTGTGTGCACCAGATGCCTCTGTAAACCCAAATATTACCTTTTAAAAAGTAGCAGTGACATCATCCCAATGCTATATATAACCTGTGCAGAAAGCTGAGCCATGGGAGCAGCACCGCCCAGTACAGGCTGCCTACAGAAAACTACAGGAGGGGGCGGAGACAAGACCAGTTACCCTGCACAAGGAGAGAGCAGCAGTGACCGGTCTTTAATACAGGAAGCAAAATGTTTATACTGGATTACTCCACAAGTCTGGAAGAAATACACAATTTACACCAAGATTCCAATAAGAATACACATGGCTCTTGTATTTGGACACTTTTAACTTATCCCAGAGTTTATCTTCAAGCTATAAGTAATACTTTACATTTTAGCAAATTTAAATTATAGCTAGTAGCTAATTTTGCAGCAACTTGGCACGGGCAGTCATCATGTTTTCACACAACACTTTTTAAAGGGTGGCATTGCATTCAGACCAGTCCACGTCACATGTACATAACTTCTAATCTGAGAGCTCAGACGTTACTGATGAAAGTAGCAGGTGCTGCTGTCATGCTGTACATCTGCTGGGTGAAATGGTATGTCCAAATGCCTTTCATATATACTAGAGCTGTTTGTTTCCAAACTATCCACAAATATATCACGGTTTCGAAGCCTTGGACAAAGTACTTGTCAACTACGGTTGCAATAAACAGTAATACACAACTTTAGTGCTGGACATGGTCAAGACCACTGGAGGTGATAGGATTGTTTTACTAAAGGAATAAACGCTGTTCACACAGCACAGTGAATGATCAGTTTGCAAAGGAAATGTTCACTAAGCTCAATATTTAAGATGAATTTGGGATCACTTCTGTCAACCATCCATATTTTAACAAAAGTCTTGTTTGTTTTTGTTTTTTTATTCCCCTCGCACATGACTTTTAAAAGTGAAAACAGATTAATTGTATCCGTTATCATTCACAGCAAACTGCCGTGAACCACAGCGGAGTAACAGTCTCTGCACCTTTTATCAAATTGACCTCAATATGTTAGAATAACTCGGCCTATTAGTTCTAATACCAGAGATCCTATCTCTAAACATACATTTTATCTCAGTTTCTCAGACAAGAATATGCAAATCACGAATCTTCTAAGACAGACATTCTGTTCTGATTTCAAGTGACCCTATACTCAAAAAATGAGGATTCCCTATCTTATAAGGAACATACAGGAATGTGATTTGTGCCTGGAATTGATTTTAAGGAAAGAAAATGACATGGGTTCCCCCTTAAATTCTATACCAGACACTCATTCCAACCTAGCTGGTCAGGAAAGGGGGCAACAGCCAGAGTTCACCCCTCTTCTTTCTGCACCATACCAGGCTACATGCCCTCAAGATGGGGAGGGTGCTTTTCCAGGGGGGACCTCCCTGGGAAAGCACTTTGTTTCCCTATTGATGAGGACAAGGGCCTCTTCCCCACTTTTTTTCTCCAAGCGGATGTAGGGGTCTGCAGGTGGGAAGCATCCTTAAATATTAGACCCCTAATGTCACCTTTGCACTCCAGTGAAATTGATCAAGCACAGGGTGGAAATGACAGCTCTAAAACCAGAACTAAAGAAACAGTTTTCGATTCTGGGTTCATTAAGAACAGGGACGATCAGAGATCGAATGTTTGTTAATCTCCCTCAGCCCCACCTCCCGACACCTTCCATGCCGGTCCCAGGCCTGCAGGAGGGGCAGCAGATCTTGGGATGCAAGGAAGGTATAGCCTGATTGGGGGGTTGTTTTATACATGTAAGCAAACTCTGCTTACAGGGTCCTGCTGCCGCCACAGTATGGCATGTGGCAAAAAGATTACAGATACATTTCTGACTAGAGCAACAGCGTCAGGAGTCAGCATTGAGTATCAACAATTACAAATTGTAACAACTTATGCCTTCACTATTTCCTTCTTCTGTCCATCCGGGTAGATTTGTGGTTAATTTTAGCAAGAGACCTGTAAGGGAAAGAGGTACAGAGGAAAATTAAGAAGAGTCACAAGAATTACAATGGGAGGTGGGCAGGAAAGAAGATAGGAGAGGAAGAAGGGAGTGGAAGGGGAGAATAAGGGGGAGGGGACAAGGTAAGGGATGAAAGGGAAAATGGAGTGGAAGGGGAGGAGAAGAAAATGGAGGGGGGACAAGGTAGGAGACGAAAGGGGAGAAGGAAGGAAAGGGGAGGAGAACAGAACGGAGGAGGGGACAAGATAGGAGATGGAGGGGAGGAGAGTAATTCAGCCTAAAATTAAAATTTTAAATAACATAAAAATACATCAAATTACTGTAATTTTCTGTCCAGAAACCACTTTTTTTCTGTAGAAAGGATGAAAAATGTGCACAGAGGAATAGTACCTGACAGTCCTACTTAGCTGAAGGTAGATTAAGTGTGCTTGCATGCAAAATCTATTCCTCATTAAAATGCCATCTCCATTCATTCTCTCTTTCTTGTGACTCCGGGCTTGTATGCACTGTTTCCAAACAGTATGTCTTTTTGATTTTGTAAAGTAAATATTGTTTGAAGCTTGTCCTTTTGTCACTACCACAGCAACAGCAATTACGTATAGTAATCACAGCCACGTCATTTGTTTAGTTAGCATGTGAATTTCCTTTTGTGCCTGGTTGAAATCAGCATGTTCTTTATATTCCTTCATATATTGTTTCTCTTACGTCTGCCATAATGACTGATTACCGGGGCTTTCCATAGTTTTAAAAACATTGTACACAGAGAGGCCAAATCAAGCACTCAACTGCTACTTCTCCAGGCCAGGTTTTCGCTGCCCAATATCCTGACAATACAACTTGGCCATACACAGATTAATCTAAGCAAGTCCTCAAGCTGGAAACATTAAAATGATCACCCAATAGGAATATGAAACCTTATTATGCAAATATGAGCTCTATACCAAATCTGTTTGGGAACTGAAGTTCCATAAATTTGGTAACAAATGTGGTAAATTGTTGGCCAATCTAGTTCGGCCACGTCAGATCCCCACCCGATCCGGTGTTTGAAAACCCCTCAGGGACAGGGAGTCACTGATCCAAAACAAATAAATGCCTTATTGCACGCATACTATCATAAATTGTATACCACCCACTCTACCTCGACAGATTACACTACCTTCCCCTTTGATACCATCCCCACCTTATCTGAATCCCAACTAGAATCTCTGAACGCAGATATAACAGAACAGGAATTACAACAAACTATATCTTCTTTAGGTAATGGGAAAGCCCCGGGACTTGATGGCTACACGGCAGAATTATATAAATTCCTCAAAAGTCCGCTGTCCTCTACACTCCATAAGGTGTTCACTCACATGTGGTCAACAGGATCCTACCTGCCCACTGGCAAGGAAGCCTACATTAAAGTTCTATTGAAACCGCAAAAAGATCCCCAGCTGCCTGACTCCTACCGCCCAATTTTCCTGTTAAATGTTGATTCTAAAATACTCTCCAAAATTCTAGTGAACAGACTTGCCTCTATCATGCCATCTCTCATTTATCCTATCCAAGTGGGATTTACTAGGGGCAGGGCAGCAGTGACCAACATCAGGAAAGTACTGACGGTATTAGAGCATTGTCAGAGGGTACCCGAGGAAGGCCAGGCCATACTAACTTTAGACGTGGAAAAAGCCTTTGATTATGTCAAACATGACTGGTTATTCCTAATACTATCCAAAATGGGTTTTGATGGTCCTTTTAGACAACTGATACATGCAATGTACGAATCCCCTATAGCTCGCATACACACCCAAGGTTTTTTGTCCCCCCCTATCACTTTACTGCAAGGAACCAGGCAGGGCTGCCCCCTTTCACCCCATCTATTTAATTTAGCCATAGAACCCCTATCGCGATGGTTACTTTTTAAAGCCAATCTACATGGTATCAAAGTGGGCAAGGAGGAAATCTGAGCTGCTCTTTTTGCAGATGACTTACTAATCTTCACCTCTAACATGGGTAAATATATACCCCTAGTCCTATCGATTCTAGAACAATTTGGTCTCCATTCGGGATACAAGATTAACATAACAAAGACTGAACTCCTGTCCCTTTCCCCCAAGCCCTCCCCAGAGCTATCAACAGTTACCAAATATGGGCTAAAGATCACGGTACATCATATCACCTATTTAGGGGTGAGGTTGGGAAGGCTACCTTCCTCACTCTACACCCTAAACTACAAACCCCTTATTGAAAAGATGGTGAAGGAGCTGGAAGTGTAGACTACTCTGCCCCTCTCGCTTTTTGGTAGGGGGCACGTCATCAAAATGATGAGCTTCCCTAAACTGCTCTACCCCCTACAAACTATACCGCTGTTGCTCAAGCATAAGGATGTTAGAATGCTAGAACGAGCGTTCACCAGGTTCTTATGGAAATCTAAACGCCCACGCATCTCCTATCACCAATTACAAGTTCACAAATTGGAAGGTGGATTGGGGCTCCCTAATATCCGAGCCTATCATTTGGCATGCCTCCTGCGGCATGCCTATGACTGGCTACTGGACACGTCATGCTATTCCAACCATAGTCTGGAGGCCGAACTAGCGTCCCCATGGTCGTTGGTTGGCCTACTCCATACCCGTATAAATAAACTACCACCCTCTTTATGCACTAACTCTCTGATTAGGGATACAGTGGTAGTGTGGAGGGAGTACAGGTTGAAGGCAGGGCTGCACGCATATATGTCACAACATGTTCCCATAAGGCATAACCCACACTTCCCGCAGGGCTCACACAGTAAGATATTTGACGCCTGGGCAGCTAAGGGTCTCCATAGGCTGGTTCAACTGTTTGACCCAGAAACATCTAGACCTCTCTCATTCTTAGAATTACAAGTGAGATTTAACCTACCGCCCCAACACTTTTTCCAACATATCCAATTGACTCATTATTGGCGCAGCGAGACCACTCTACCCAGCACTCTTTTTCAAACCACGGAAATAGACAGGGCTTCGTCCTCAGCCCCTGGATCAATCTCTAAAACATATCCCATAAAATTCTTACTTTAACCCCAAACCGGCAAGAACTTCCCTGGTGAAATGGAGAAAAGACTTCCCACTGGAGGACTTTGAGAGTGCATTGCTGGAGGGGTGTCAGAACATTAGGCGGTGCACACCTAATGAACAGTGGAGAGAGACTCACTTCAGGATCATTCATAAGGCTTATTATGCTTTTGACTTTTTCCTCAAAATAAGGGCTCCGAGCCCATACTTAACAGCATGTCCCAAATGCCCCCTGGAGGGGGCCTCTCTCCGCCACTGTCTTTGCGATTGCCCACATATTATCGCCTTCTGGGACTCGGTACTCTCTTATTTATCGGTTATACTGAATATCCCCCTGCTTCGTGAACCCTGGCTGTGTGTCTTCAGCTACTGGAAACCATCACCTGTACCTAGTAGACAAACACTCCGCAGTTTTCTTTATGAAGTGGGAACCTTTCATATTGCACAACTATTCAGGAGCTGAGCTACATGCTCTAATATATCCCTTCAAACTTACCAAATGGTACCTAGAGCGGAGATTGGAAAAAACCCTAGGGCAGTTAGAACTCCCGGAAGATTATGACCCTGGCTAGGTGCGGCAGTCATTAGGGTCTGTCATACACACGGAAGTATGCTGCTGGTTGGGTAGCATGCACAGGGAACAACGATGCAGCACTTTCTGGAAATTGTATCTCGTAACATGCAAATCTTTATGTCTGTTTTTTCCTTTTTTTCTTTGGTCTACATGCGACATGAGTGTACGATATTTTGTACGATCTGATATATTGCTATTTCTTTATTGTTTTTATGCTTTGGATTTTGATGTTATGTTGAAATTCAACAAAAAATGTTTTTCACAAAATGATCACCCAATTTGATGCACCATGGCCAGTTCTGCTATGTTTTAGGCAGATATGCTGCCCATAAAATCAAATGTTATTGTTTTTATTTTTCCACTACAAGTATAAAAATGAATGCAATCTAATTGGTTGCTACCAGTGACACTCTCTTTTAATCCTGTTTAATCTGATTTCCAGGCAAGTAGCTTTTAGTTATTTCCGCTGTGCAAAAAAAGTTACCTGCTCTTATACTCTTTAAAATGTATACATTTAATCATGCTGGATACTATATATATCTGGTGCATAGGAGAGCTGCGGCACTCATACCTTGAAGCACTTTTTTTTTTGGGGGCGAGAGGGTGGATAAATGACACTAGCGCTTCCGTGTAATACAGCTGCAGTTCTCCAATGCGCTAGGGGCCTAGAAGTTTAGAGAGCAGTACTATCGGGCATGAAAAAAAGTATACATTTTTACAAAATAAGAACAGCGATGTTGGATGTGGCATTAATGTTTTTATACACTGCAAAAATGACTAAAACGTTTCCTGGAGTTCTGTTTTAAGGCTTTACAAACGAGTCATTTGTCATGTCAGCTCATGGAATGTAATGGTGGCCAGGCATGGCTCAATAAAAGCAAACACTGCATCAGATTACAGTATTGTTTGTTGCATTTAAGCCAAATATTGGTCAACAACACAGAGAGGATGATGGCTGAAAGAGCACACACACACTTCTTTTCTGACATGGAAATCAATGATAAAGTGCTAATTGTTTCCCTTTCTAAAGCACAATTTGAACATTGTAAAATGCTGTTTTCACTATGGAATATGTTCCAGAAAAAAAGCGTAAAAAAGTGCAGAATCCCACAGTAGTTTTTTTTACCATAGCAAAAGGAGAAATGTAATTTCTTATTCTTTTATTGTTGCCTCCTTGTTCTGTGTCCACATGCTAACACTCCTCTTGTCCTCCACCTCTATTCCCGCTCCGCCCCCTTAAACAGTAGATGTCATTGGTGGCTGGCTTCTTTTTCTGCAATTTAGCTGCTGACCCACCAATGACAGCACCTCCAGGTCTCACATGCGCTGTACGAGATCTGGGGCTTTTAATACATAGCCATAGAAAGGTAAGCAACATAAGCTGACAGTCACATTGCTGAAGCCATGGCAATGGATAAACAATAGTGATTAAACATAATCCCCTTTCCCACTGAGATCTTGCAATTTACACGCAGGAACTCCTAGGAAGGCACTGGTGACCCTGCCGTTTTAGTAGGACAGCTGTGAGGACAGGATTACGTCACCTTTGTCTAAGAAGACCAGGAAATGGATGTTTTGCAAATGTAAGTTTTGTAATAAATTTTTTATTAAACTTTGAATAAGCTGTGTTTAGAGATGTATGGGGAGTCCCATGCACCTTGGTTGTTTTTGTGTGGGGGGGGAAGCCCCCTTTAGGCAACTGTAAAACAATACATTAAACTGTCAACTGTCAACTTATATTTACCAAATAAAGCAAAATGTTAACTAGTTACCAGTGGAGAAGAGAGCAGTAAACTGACCACTTGCGCCATTATTACATAGGCTCTAAGAATGAATTTCAAGCTTCTAGTCCTCTGTTTATTTTTTGAATCAATTAATCCATCACTAATTGCACAATTATTTCCCTTGTGCTTTAAAAATTCAACTTCAGCCAAGAATTGTAAATGTCGTACACAAAATGATTTGATTAGCAGCATATGTTTCATGGACTGAACTTTGCACTTATTAGTTAGCAAGGCATCATGTATGCTATAGAAACATGTTTATGATTTGAGTCCTGATTAGAAAATATAACTTAAAGTGCAAGTGGAGCCAAAACATATTTTTTAATTTTGGATAGAGTGAGGAGGGATTAAAATACATTACTGTCTGTGTCCCTGTGAGGAAGATTCACCCTCTCTATTTGTGTTTGTGATTATCAGTAAAAGTGAAAGGAAATCAAAAATTTTGGGTTGTCACCAGAACAGGAATAGAAAAATCTTCCATTGGTGACCCTTCTGGCCACCAGAGGTTTCTCTCACTTTGGCTCATTGTGCTACTTCAACGCCAAGCCCCCTCCCCTCCCCCAGCACTGCTCTGTACAACTGCAAGAGGCTGATACCAGGTAAAATTCAGGTCCTTACACTGCTTGCAAAAAATTTGTATCTAATGATGTATTAATGATTAAAGGGCTGCATTAATTTTGTGGCTTTTATATTAACCTAGAGTTCAGCATTAACGGAGCTGATATAAGAGATTTCCTTTGGAATCCAGTATGTAAAAGGACTATCACTCAAAAAATGCCCTACCTTGGGGGTATCTAATCTTGGTAATTGATATCTCTGCTATAAGCTCTGCATTGGACGCTTTTCAGACCTATATGTAGTGCACAGCACCTCCCAAATTTTAGAGCAGTAGTACAACCTTCAGTGTAACCAAACCTCTGACATTTTCCTGTGATAATTTACCTCAGTAAAGTCATCCTAGTATATTACCTTTAGACGCTGCGCTCCACATTGTGCTATCTCCTAGACCTGAGTATTCTGAGTCCATTAGCCAAAGTAGTGCTTCCTTTATTTAGAACAGAGATTCTACCTCTGGTATGTACTGTATATTCAGTCTTTAATAATAACTTGCTTGGCCTGATGTAAATTTAATTTGTCTTCTGTTTTACAACTTCTTAAGCATAGCTGGGACGTAGATGCTATGTTTAGTCTACATCTTGCATGCTTGCTCTTTCAGGGAAAGTGTCTCTTTGCCAATACTTTCAGGTTTGCTGCAGTCTGAGGTCCCAAAGACTTATTAGTATCTTTTGGTATGGACAAGAAAAAACATTCTATTGCAGGGTCTTTAAAACATTGTCAAACATTGTGATTCCATGTACACAGCTCATGTGGTTGCCAGCGCAAGTCTATGGACTTTCAGTCCTCAGCTTGTATATTTCTGGATTTGCTTCATATTTGCCATGCTGGAGCTTAAACTTAAATAAATTGTAAGTGCCTAATTTTTTATACATTTATTTTGTCTTTTTTATTGAAATCCAATCATATTCACATACAGCATCTGTTTTGTTAATTATGGAATCTTCTAGATCTATATTTGTAAATATTGCTTACTGATTATCTATCTTTGAGCAGCTGTTTAATTAAGCTATTACTTCACCATAGAGCAGCATTGTGCAGCTTTGTTACTGCACTAGTAATCTCTAGTTGTTATTGCTGCTGAAGTGTTACGCAGCCCCTTAAGTCTGTCACCAAGTAATTCATCTCCTCTGAGAGTTTGTCAGTGTACATAAGTTTTGTTTTCCTTGAAACCAATATACCTGTTCCCCATGAAAAGCCCTCCAGCCCTGCAGGGAATGTGCTGATACGCACAGCCAGCAAAGGTTCATTTAGTGCTTGCTGAGAGATGACTCTGTATAAAGAATTGTGCTAATGTCACATTTCGTACAGAGGAGGTAATGAGGCATTAGAATGCCTTCCAAGCTCAATATTTTCAACACTATATGCATGCATTACATTTGTTGGAACAGCTACCAACTCTCTCAGTATACACCAATATGATATGTACTTAGTAATTTAACAGAATGGCCATGACTTACTACGGTCATAGGTTCATTTGTCAGACCATTGCTCACTGGAAATAAAGCATGGATGCTTCTTTTAGATCTATTTAAACCTAGCACAAGCACGTGTACGTTAAATGTCCTTGCGTACCCAGTTACAGCACATTTCTACCCAAATACCCTAAATTTAAGTGGGGTATACACAGTTAAAATTTTGTATGAAAGAAGTCGTTTTCGGAATGGTTGAATGAATTTCGATCTCCAGTGGATGTGGTTTTCGTTCAGAAACTCCATTCATTCCAAAATAGAATGTTAAATAAAAGTGAAAATAAAAATACATTTTTAACAACGATCTGCAAGTTTCTGATGCGAGTTTTAAATGTTCCGACGGTATTTTTCGTACGAACGTCTGTGCATAAATCTATCAGTGCACTGTATACCCTACATTTGGCTTCCATCATAGAGATAAGAACACCCAATTTTCAAGAGTATGCCAACTTGCCTCAAAAGATGCAAGTGAGCTGAATGTTTAGAAATGAATGCCACCAATGCCATTTTATATTTACCACATAGTAGCATCCCATTCCACTCTTTCATTATTAAAAACACATTTTGCAGTAATTTTTTATGCCCTACAAGTGAAATTTTTGTATTCCTATAACATGAAATATGGAACCTCTCTTAGTCTACTTCAAATACCTGCGTCTTCAGTGAGTAATGTGTTTTATAATGAAATAAAAGCATAAAGTTCTATAGTTTAGATTTGGTTTGCATTTTTACATCTGGTCAACTGCTGTGATCATTGAGGGAGTTCCGTTTCCTAGTTGGACTTGGAGGAGCAAGAATGCGCAAAGGAGGACACTTAAAGCTTGCAGATGGAAAGGAAAAGAGTCAAGAGTTTTTTTTGCAGGGAGTTCTTACTTTTGGAGTATTCAAGACATACAAGAAGCTACGGGTTGGCCTTTACATGAAGATATATTCATGACTCAGCAAGCATGCATGTGCATGAAAATGTATCTAGAGGAACTTGCATAAAGCTAACTAGTAAATTCTGTTTAAACATCAGTCTACTTTGATCCACCCTGCTTTACTGTGTAGTGTGCGCATATGAACTCAGCACTTGCTCATTGGCCAACAGTACAGGGCTTTGTTTTGATGAGCCAAAAACTTTGTTTTTGATATGCTTCAACAGCATCACAGTGATGTGAATGTGTGTGTGTGTGAAGTTTCTGATGCCACTGAGATCAGTAGAGTGTGTAGCCAGAAGTGAAACAATCACTTAA
>NW_017306412.1:1683508-1702043 GCF_000935625.1 Nanorana parkeri | reverse complement strand
GAATTGCACAAATTCATGATAAATTTATATTCAATAATTTAAGCTACACATTTATTATTAAACATAAAAACTGAATTATTTGTTTATCGTTTTTTAAGAAAGATTTGTTTTATAATATGAACTGTTCTTTTACTTCTTTCATTGTTGATGATCTGGCATAGCATGCTTCATCCCATGTATGGACTACAAGTTCAACCATGATCACCTATGCACATTCATATGCACATGTGCATGCATAGGGATGTTCAAACAAATTAATATTGTTTTGCTAACAAGAGATGGTGGTCATTGCTAACAGTTGGTAGGCCCTGTAAACTCTTTGGGGTTGATTTTATTAATGTAGTAGAGAATCTTCTGTTATTAAATGCAAGGTTATGTCTATGTTGAATAACCAATCAAGTTCAGCGGAATTCAAGAAAACAGGATTTTTCTTACACATTATTGGATGACTGAAGTGAACACAGCTTTACCTTATTTATTAAGTTAATTGAACATTCTTTATACCTTTAGTATATCTACTCCTTTGATTATTATAGTGATAACCAAAGTAACAATCTACAAATCTGAATGTTAAAAGCAACACCAACATAATATGTCATTTAAAATTCAGAAAATATTATTGATCCATTAGGTTTTAATGAGAAATATACTTACTCAATTGCTCCTTATAAAATTATAAGTATTCAAAGATGTTACAGGTGATGTGAAAGAGAGCTTTTAAAATGTTAAAACAAAAAACTCAAAGGATGCATTTATTAAAGATATATAACAAATTAAAATGGGAAAGAGAAAAGGGAAAGTGGTTGCTAAAATAATAGGATATTCCCTTTGAAAAGTGTTCTTTTGTCATTTTAGGAGTACTTCAGAAGAGAGCAAGGTTGTCATGGGTAGACTATAGTTATAAGTGAACCAATTAATCTGATTAAAGTTTGAATTCTGATTTGCTTGCGACAGATATTTACTAAGTGTTTGCAATTTAGAGCAAAAAGTTGTACACAATTTTTACATTATAGTTGTGGTGGTACATTTTGTAGATAACAGCCATTTTTTCTGTGGTGAGAAATTTATTGGACAGCTCTCTGTGTAGGCAGGTGCAGCATCTGCTAACGCATAGAGCACTGGTGCTCAACATGCAGCCCTTTGGTACTAATAGTACAGTCTTTAGGCATTAGCCAGTAGTGGGGGTAGGTCTGGGAGCACTGATTTGTAAAAGGGCTGTTATGGCAGTGATCTCCAGAAGTCACCTGTAACATGCACTATTTTGACAAAAGTATTGGGACACCCCTCAAAATCACTGGATTTGGGTGTTTCAATCACCTCCATGGCCACAGGTGTATAAAATCAAGCACCTAGGCATGCAGACTGCTTCTACAAACATTTGTGAAAGAATGGGTCGCTCTCAGGAGCGCAGATGTCGCCAACTGTCTGCAGAGTCAATAGCTACAGACCTCCCAAGTTCGTTTAGCCTTCAGATTGACACAACAGTGCGTAGAGAGCTTCATGGAATGGGTTTCCATAGCCGAGCAGCTGCATCCAAGCCTTATATCACCAAGTGCAATGCAAAGCATCGGATGCTGTGGTGTAAAGCAAGCTACCACTGGACTCTAGAGAAGTGGAGATGTGTTCTCTGGAGTGACGAATCATGCTTCTCTGTCTAGCAATTCGATGGATGTGTCTGGGTTTGGCGGTTGCCAGGAGAACGGTACTTGCCTGACTGCATTGTGCCAAGTGTAAAGTTTAGTGGAGGGGGGATTATGGTGTGGGGTTGTTTTTCAGAAGTTAGGCTTGGCCCCTTAGTTTCAATGAAGGGAACACTTAAGGCATCAGCATGAAAAATTGGGATTGCAGTCCCCTGATGCAGCACTACCATGAGGGTGAGAGGGATTGGGTGTGGATTTTTTACGCTAGGTGTGCAGCATCTTGGAATGCGGACCGGGGTGTCCGACGTTTGTGAAAAAAATGGGGATAGAAGCGCTACTACCATAAGTAATTAGATTTATGCAAAAGTGAAAAACTTACCAAAAAGTAATAGCTGATGCGATATCATCGATGAGGGGTGGATGGATGGGGAACATCCACTGGTGGGGATTAAGGGCAATCAATTTTGCTTGCGGGAAGGTCAGGGGGAATTGAGGGTTTGGGGGGTGCTGGATGGTGGTGGGAGCCTGGGTCCGATTAATGCATGGGAGGGGGGTGATAGACACGGGCGGACATGGGCTGTTGGATGCTGTTGGTACTGAGAGGGGTATGGTGCAGCTGGTGTTGCTGCTTAAGGGTGATGGGTCTGGTCGCTGGAAGTGTCAGGTCAGTGTGGGCATATGCACTGGATGGATTGGGTGTGCTGGGGGGGAAGAGACTGGGATTGAGCCCAAGGTGTCCAGCAAAGAATCGCTGATGGGAGTGTAGAGACTCCAACGCTCGGGGGCACGAGCAAGCCAGCCCGAGACAACAAGCAGTGTGTCAGGGGGAGAGGACGGCTGGAGGTGGGCGGGCACAGAGAGCGGAGAATGTTGTATGGCAGTTGCCAGGAGATGGACGCTGCAGGCGGCAGAGCCGGGAGAGTCAGTGGGAGTGGTGTGACTTCAGCGCTCGAGGGAGCGTGCAGGGACGCCCGGGGCGACGAGCGCTGAGTCTCGGGGAGAAGGCAAATGCGGGAAGGTGAACGTTGTTGCAGCTATGTGTTTCGAAGAGCCAGGTCTTCTTTTTCAAGCCGGAAGGTGAGGGCCCCTCACCTTCGAAGAGCCAGGTCTTCTTTTTCAAGCCGGAAGGTGAGGGCCCCTCACCTTCCGGCTTGAAAAAGAAGACCTGGCTCTTCGAAACGCGTAGCCGCAACAACGTTCACATGTTCCTTCACAAACTTTATGGCGGTCTGGGTATACCTCACTTTTCTAAATACTATCTGGCAGCTTACATTGGACAGATTAGTACATATCATGCAATACTAAAGAACCTTCGGTAAGTGTAGAGGAAATAGAAGGGATAGTAGCGTTTCTATCCCCATTTTTTGTTCTCTTAAGGCATCAGCATACCAAGACATTTTGGACAATTGCATGCTGCCAGCTTTGTGGGAGCAGTTTGGGGATGGCCCCTTCCTGTTCTAACACCAGTGCACAAAACAAGGTCCATAAAGACATGGATGAGCGAGTTTGGGGTGTAGGAACTTAACTGGCCTGCACAGAGATCTGACCTCAACCTGATAGAACACCTTTGGGATGAATTAGAGCAGAGACTGTGAGCTAGGCCTTCTCATCCAACATCAGTACCTGACCTCACAAATGCGCTTCTGGAAGAATGGTCAAACATTCCCATAGACACACTCCTAAACCTTGTGGACAGACTTCCCAGAAGAGTTGAAGCTGTTATAGCTGCAAAGGGTGGGCCAACTGCATGTAAAGGCAGGCGTCCCAATACTTTTGGCAAAAGCCTTTAAGTGTATCCTGCACCATAGATAAGAAAAAACTGATTAAAGGCACAGCCTAAGATACTGTCAATGACAATGACAAAAGTCACAGGCTCAGTCAACAATGTAGAGGTAATAGAACTTCATGCATTTTGTAGACAAATGGAGTAGAAAGTCATTATCGCTTCACTCTATTAGGAGGTGCAATACCTGCATCTAACACAAACTCAAAGTAGACACTGATCTTTGAAAAAGGATAGATACGTTTATTAAAGTAATACAGGAAGCCAACATTTTCTGGGATCTGCATCCTCTTCTTCCCCTCAGTAAATTAACCTCCCAATATAAACAGATCAGTGTGGTATAGGAACACTTGAGATTGCTCAACTGCAAATAAATATGTATTAATGTTATAAATAATAATTTATATTATTGTGTATTATTTAAAAGTGTACACTTCCTATTCTAGAGTTACTTATTTCACTATATCTATTGAGGTGCAATGTTGTCACCCTAGAACAGGTTTCCCTTTCCCTCTCTTATCTCCATAACATGCGATGGGTATACTGTAGTCCACAGAGATAGAATGGAACAATGCTAACTGATAACAGTCAGCAGGGGCAGAGAGCACAGGAAGTTGTCATCATACAGGATTTCTATTTCAACAAGTATTTTTTTTACTTATTGAACAGCTATAACAAAGCTGTTATAGCTATGTGGATCCTCTTGACATTTAAAGTGAAACTGAAGCCTTTTTTCATTTTAGATAGGGATGACGGTATTTAACAAACCAAATCAAAAAAATTATTTGTTATGGTTTACATACACTTTAATTCCAATATTTTTTTTACATTTTCAAGAAACATACAGGTATACATGGATATCACATAGGCAATAAATTCACTTTCAGCATGAACTCAGCTTTTCTCATCTTTTAATCCTAGCTTGAAGCATGGCCATAGAATTAGCTGTCTATGAGTTGCTGGGTGTTGCACCCCAAATAAACAGAAAGCAGTAGATCGGGAAGTATAAGAAGAAAATAAAGGAGAGAAAGCATGAGAGAAGAAGGAAAGAGAGCAGGGGAGAGGACGGAGCACTGTCGCAGGGAGTTATCCAGCAGCCATACATTTTCTACTACAGGTGTAGAAGCTGGGGTCAACCTTAGGTGGTAGGAAATGGTGAGCCTATGGGGACCAACATCAACTTTTAGTATGGTATCATTCAGTTTCACCGTTCATTTTTCCATGATCCAAGTGATACATTTCTTCACTTCATAAAGACTAAGGCTTGGTGACTTCCAGGATATCGCAATTGCCTGCTTTGCAACTCTAAATACATATAACAAAAGCTTTGAGAATTGAGGTGACATCCTCAGATTTTGTTTTAAAGAATGCACTCACTGGGACTTTATATAATGGTGTGAGGAATAGGATAGGAATAGAATGGTGATAAGCGTGAAGACCAGATATTCAGGTTAGAATCTGGTTCAGCAGAACTATAGAAGCACAACAGGGACTGGTTTAATATATAGGTGGCAACATGTGTTGGCACCAAGAACCATCTCAATAAATGCTTAAAGTTCATTTCCAGGGCACCTACATTCGCTGAGCAGAACTTGGTTGTCATCCAAATCTGTTCCCACAATTCCTCACCCAGGGGGAGTGAATTGGGGGAGTCAGGAAGGATGGTTAGGCAGAGTAAGCCGTGGCTATGTGGATCATCTCAACATTTAAAGTGAAACTAAAGACTTTTTTTTACATTTTAGATAGGGAGGAGAGGGAATAAGATATGTTTTTATTGCTGTCACTGTGGCGGAGAGGGCAACCTTTTTTAAAAAATGGTGACTGAAAGTGAAAATTACTCCCAAATTTTGGGTTGTCATCAGAACGGGAATAGATGGGAAATCTTCCAACGGGGACAACAGTTCTGGTGACCCTGATGACCACCAGGGATTTCCTTCTCATTGGAGGGATTTCCTCTCACTTCATGTTGTGACTATCAGAAAGGAAATTAAGGGAAATATACCCTATGGGACACAGATGCCAAAAATGCTGACAGGCGGTATATCCTTCCCTTACTCTATCCAAGACTAAAAACTGTTTTGACTTCAGTTTTACTTTAAGTTCAAATGCTGTAAGGTTCTCCTGTGAAAGAGCCCATAAAGCTTTATAATGCAATGTGTGATTTAAAAGTATCAAAATAATGTTTTGAAAAATCAGAAACAGGTGAGACCTAGACTGCGCCCTAGAGTAAAAGATCCCTGGGCTTCCACACCAGAGAGAAATGTTTTACTATATATGTATGACAATAGGGGTAATTTGGGTGCTCCTGAATTATTGATGGGGTGCCAGAGCCATAATAAATGGCATGTAGTCAGGTTTTGCCCTGTAGGCCAATCCTTAGGTGGGAGCCATAGGATATTGCCTATTTTACAGGGTGAACTTCTATTTCCTCTACACTTACCCGAAGGTTCTTTAGTATTGCATGATATGTACTAATCTGTCCAATGTAGGCTGCCAGATAGTATTTAGAAAAGTGAGGTATACCCAGACAACCATAAAGTTTGTGAAGGAACATGTTACGCATCAGGAGTCTAGGTCTGCAGGATCCTAAGCATGTGGGGAGGGACCTTGCCCGGGATTACCCTAAAGAAGTAAAATATTTTGTGCAAAACTGTCATTTTAACCATAGCATTTTGCCAAATAATAAAGTATAAAACTGTCCACCCTTTTACCGGAAGAGGAAGCAGGTTCAGGTCCCACAGAGGGATGTCAATTTAAGAATACCACTCTCAGAGGGTTCTTATTGAAGGGGCCCTGGGAACCTCCTGATGTTATCTAGAGGTTCTTTTCATCGACAGGAGGGAGGCCGAAGGGTAAGCACTGCAAGAAAGTTCATCAGCAAGGCCGAAATCAGATAGTTGCAAGTGGACTTCCTCAAGGGATGTGCAGGAATCCCAGCGTGGAACTGCATGCAGGCATAGATGTACACCCATGGATGCAGACAGTCTGCATCCATGGGTGTACATCTATGCCTGCATGCATTTCAGCTCTCAGATGTATGGAAAGATCTGTACAGCTGCATCCTCTCCTTCAGCCTTTCATTGACTGCACTTAGACTCCTTTCACTCCTGGGCACCTCCCAGCCGCAAACAAGCACCTTCATGCTGTACAGGCCTCTGCATCTGTTTGAATAAGGTCTAAAGTGGAAAAATTTTAATTTCTTTTAAAATGATGACTGAGTTTTTAAAATGCAGAATCTCTGGTCTGACACATAATTTACACATAATTTTGATAAGTCACGTTCTTTGTGCTTGTACAAGACATCCGTATTGTTAACAGGTGTCAGATAACATCTATTGTCATTTTGTTTGCATGCAGTTCTGTAAAGAGTTGGTTATAATATTAACTATATAATATTGTAACTGGCAGTTGAAGTAAAACTTGTATTGTTTCATGCCTTTTCATATAAATGTTTGTTGTTTGGATGACAGGTCAGTTTTGAATAGAACTACTTCATCTTAAAAGCTACTTTCGTATTGATGCAAATGGTTGCTTTCCTTGTCTAGCCAACCATGAAGTCTCCGTTAATTCCATATTACCACATGGTATTGTTGGTGGAGGTTTGTGTGAACAAAACATAGCATAAGTAGTGTAAAGGTAACATGCCTTCTAGTTTACTGTAACAGAAACATTGTGCGGATGCCATAGTCATAAATGGGAATTCTTTTCAACATAAATAACTCAAGAAACCTTATTTAATTTGCATCACATATTTATTTGCTAATGAGGCTCCCAAAACTGACAGTTATAAACAGTGCATATTCTGATGAACATCATCACTTTCCGAGTATCTCTGTGGATTCGAAATGTTAATTCCTGTAGTCACTAGCTGACCTTACAGAAGGTTTCCGTTGCATATTTTCGACCATAATATAAATGGACACCTGATAAATGCCAAAGAAAGATTATATTTCAAACAATGTGCATATTGCGGCAAGCAAATTAAAATGTATTTGTTTTTTATGTTTGGCAAAATGCGACAATAATCAGGATGTGTGTAGGTTAAGACAAACCTCAGAAGACATAATCAACAAACATCCAGCAGCAGTGGCCTGAAGGTTTTCTATTTTATATGGAACATCTACAACAGTTAATTGTGCTTAAGTAGTACCCTTAACATGTTACCTTTTTTCTTGAACTCCTGAAATGTAGTAGTGCACTTCCAGGGCCTAGACCCTCCTGTGCCTAAAGCCTTATAGCTGTGTGTCTGAAATGTGAGTTATAAGGCATTGCACTTCTGACAGCTAGCCTCCTGAGATTTGGGGGTTGATTTACTAACCTTATAAACACACCACGAATGTGTATACACCTCTGCAGTGTGTTCCCTCCCAGCATGATCTATGGGTGGAATCTAAACACCTTTGTAATGTGTACACACCCAGCAGGTGTGTTGTGCAAAGCCCTGAAGGAATTCCAAGGTGATGTTGGGTAAATTAGCTCTATGTTGTGTTGCTTGCGTTGATGAATGCAAGGAATGTAAATGCATGAGCTAACCATTTTTGTCTAAACTGTGAAGCAGCATTATATATGCATCATGTGCATGATTTTTCCATATATGGCATTAGTGGAAATATGCTTTTAGAGACTTTTTGGTTGATAAATACGTTTTGCTGTGTGAAAATCACACACACCTGGTGTGTGTGTGTGTGTTTAGGTTAGTAAATCACCCCCTTGGTGTTATCTGTATTGTGCTGCTCATTGTTCTCTATACTGGAGAAAAAGTTATACCTGAGGATCTGAACTGTATCCATCTCTCTGCTTCATTCTGCCTTTAAGAATAAATGGGTGGAAAACCTGCACCCAATTAATTTTTTGCTGTAAACGCTCCAAGATGGAAGATCTTATAGATTAGAGTTAGGACCACACTACACACAGGGGCCTTAATGAGGCAGTGTGGCTTCCACACATTTGGCAAAAGTTGTGCAACTAAAACCTGTATTTAACCCTAAAAGTTAGAACGTGTCCTTTTTTTTTTTTTTTTTTGCTGGTAAGTGTGCATGGAAATTTTTGCTTTTGATCAGTGGGGGCAGTTCTGATGTAAGGAACCCAAGCCCGCTTACCCTTACCAAGGTGGATAACTCTCCACAGAGACACAGTGCAGACAACAGCATGATAAGTCAGATGAGTAAAAACTTAGCTACAGCAAGTTATAGGCAATTACTGGTGACTAGTCCTTCTGTCTTCCATTTGCCTTTTTTTGGGTACAGCTTCCACAGGTTAGGTCTTCTTAAGGGCAGCTCCTGGATATATGTGTTTCTGCTATTTGTTCTCTTTGCTAGTTACACCTCAAAATTACTTTTTATTACAAGTTGTACTTAATCATTTACAAGGTATAACGATGATCCCATTTAAAAAAAAAAAGTTGCTGACTCCAGCTTTGTTATGTTGATTATATTCTGTAATATGTATGTTATTGTATCTGTGACAAAAGGAAAACAAAATGTCAATTTTCAATAAAAAGGTATCTGATTAAAAATACACAAGTATTGTTCCTGGCTATAGTTGATGGTAGATGTAGAATTTTAGGCCTAGTATAATATTATTGACCAGTTGCAGAAGTGATTAATTTAAGGAATTGTAGCCTAATATAAGTGAATCAAAAAAGGTTTACTTTGTGTAGTGTAATAAACTTTAGAAAAAATAATATTGTACAATAACAGGAAGTATTTGCAGTCTAATCCCCATGGTAAACTATAGTTTATAGTTTTATCTTTTAACTCTAGTAGATGAGTGTTCTTTACTGCCTTTCAGCTTGATATATCTCATATAGCTCAATGTGTAATGAGACATTTGTATTGATATTAACAAAGAAATCAGTCCAGTTAAAGATCCGATATTAAAGTTCAAGCAAACAATTTATAAAAGAATATAGTGAACAATGCAACAGCTCCAGCAAACCATTCCAACCCCAAAAATACAAAACAACCATTAAAAAAAGAGAAACTTATCAAGCATTGTCTGTGTCAGCTCATGTAAAAATGAGAAATCTCTCAATGAGGACACAGATAAAAATATCTAGGAGAGGAAAATAAGATAAAATCTTTTGTATTGGGTCACATACAAAAATATTGTGTAATAATTAACTGAATTTCTCAGGATAAACCAGCAAGAAAGCTGTCTGTACACTGTGGTGCGGGTTTTGGCCTTTTCTTGATGAGCCAGGCAAAATTCTTACAGAGGTGGCCTTGTTGGCACCCTTGCCCCTTGCACCTGACCTCCTTCAATGAGAAAACTGAAGGAGCCGGATGGAAAATCTTCAAGTGAACAGTGACGGCAGACAAACAATGCATTCCTGTGAACTGTGGTTAGGTGGCATAGTATGGCCAATAATTGGGGTTTGCCAATATGCCTTCCTTCTCCCTATAAATTTGTGCCAAATGGACTCAAAACAGAAAGCTCCTGGGAATGTAAATATAAATCGGGAGATTATTCCGTGAGGGAGTAGTATGGCCAAACTATTCTGCCGCTGACACAGGTACGATCGCTGTTAACAGCACAGGGAAGTCACTCAGCATAGCGGCTGTAGCAGAGACCTGGAAGATGCTGTAATATACTGTAGTAGCTGCAGCTGGAACAGTGTATTACAGGACTCCTGTGGCCCTGCCAGGTATGATTTGTTAAGCTACTCGTCCAGCACTGGCGTCCACTCGTCACAGACGAGTGGACGAGTGCATTTTTCGAGCCCTGTATATATACATTTTTAAAGATGGAGTTCTACTTTGGCAACATTCAATTTTGCCCCATTCTCAGAACAACTGGTTAATTTGCACAGAACAAATGAACACGATGAATAACTATGCACATTTTTATATATAGACCCCATAGTGTGCAACCTGTGTGGGCAATATTTCTGGCACTTGTGTTTGAAATAATACATTCTCATTTTTATTTTTTTATAAAACCTTCCTTGTCTCTTCCTGTATTTGTACATAATACAGTGTGGTAATGCACTAAAAGACCCCAAGCTATGCTACAAATCAGGCTTTGCTACTTTTTGGCCATTAGTATAATGAGTGCTTTAGCTTTATTATTTTGAGCGTAAACTTTTGGATAGCTTTTAGGACTGTTGTGTCTAACACTTTCAACACTGAATTATGGCCTGCTACTGCTAGATAAAAAAACAGGTGTTGCATAAAAAAATACCTAATATTATTTTTTTCAAACTGAAATGAATCACATAGAGTGCACTACTGTATGTAAGACAAGGAATAATGTAAAACTAAAATTGTAAAATAATGTAAAATGTAAAAAAAATTCTTATACATGCAATTCATGTGACATTAGAATGGTGTTGGTTACATTATTTGGGAGAATTGTACTGTTCCATAACACTGCATATAGCCTAAAGCATCTCCAAAGCATGTGATTTGAAGGGCTGGCGTTTTTTCCCCTGTCACCCTCAAAGTCACATAAAATGGAGGATCCTCTCCCTACTAAATGGTATTTCTTACATTTTTTTTCTGCATTGATACATGCCCCCCATTAAAGTGCCGAGCTCCCCATGTCCTTTCATTGACAATACCTTTCCTATTAGCCTTGAAAATGGCCAGAATTGATTTTCAAGATTCACCCCCCTTTAAACTCAAAGAGCACATGCCTTTAGGGAGTATCCCATCAAAATTAAAATACTATTGCAGGGGATGGCTAGAATTTAACTTTCATCTCAGTGCAGATGTCAGAGAAATCTAGTGAGTAAATCATTTTTGTTTTGGGTTTTTTTTTGTGAGATTTTTACTAGGTGCTCCTAACCACATATTTAGGATTGGATCTCCTGGAGTGCGATTTTGTTATGATCAGAGAGGCAGGTCCACACACACCATACTTTCATCAGAAGTTCACCTCCTCCAAAGAGAATGCTCCCTCAATTGGACTTACACAAAAAAATAATTTTTATTTCTATTGGTTGAGCACCATCACATATCTACCAGATGAAATTATGTTTGTAATTGATTTGGGTCAGGAAGAGTTTCATTTGAATCTATGTCCAGTAATGAATAATTCTTTGATGGGAAATTTGTTCTGAGAAGGGATCAATCTGTAGAGGCCACTTCACATAGTTAGATTGTTCTGTTTTAATACGCTGCACTTTAGATCTTGTACTAGAAGCAGAGAATGTTTTTTATGTAAGTTAATGGGTGAGCTGGATTTGTAACATTAACAGGGTTATTCACAAAAGGGTGAAGAGTTTGGAGAAGGCAGGAGAAGGGAACAATCTAGGACAACATAGCTGAACTGGAAAGTGAGCTGAATTGGAAATTGTTTCCAAATCAGCCATTTTGGCCTAGATTGTTCACTTCTCCTGCCTTCTCCAATCCCTTCACCCTTTTGTGAATAAACCTGTAAATGTTTATGTATGTTATTGATTATTAATATATAGACTGCTATCACATTTTATAAAAGGCTCTTATGTGAGTTCATTTCTGATGCCTAACAATAAATAGCTCAAATCACACATTGTCATTTTTGCATAAGGAAAGTTTATGATGGTAATATCCACTTCAGTCCAAAAAAAGTCCCTGTTTTAGTGAAAATGAGTTTGTCTTAACACATGCTTTGCAGATAGTTAATGATTTTACAGAAGGCTGGTTGTAACACACAGCGATTACTGCAGGCACTGAAGAGGGTGTCACACTCTTTAATATAAGCAGTTATATGTCAAAAATTATGCACGTATTTTTATCTCTTGACTCTGCAGTGCTTAAACTGTATGTACAGCCAATTTTTTCAGTCTTCACTTCTGGTTCCAGAGATGCACCAGTAAATTAGAGGAAACCTCTGCAAAGTATGGGGAATTCCTCTCTTAGACAGTTGTAAATGGAACAGGTTTCCCAATTGGAAGATTTTCTCCAATCTCACTTATCCTAGTGAATAATATACATGTAATATACTGTACATGTGAGGCTCGACCCATGGAAGGTCCTCAGAGTGGGTCCCTTCAAACATGTAAAGATTGTGGAGGTAGGGGAGGAGCGCCTGCTTGGGCAGAAAGTCTTAAAAACTCTAGCTGGTTGGAAAACAATTATCACTTCATTGGTGTATGACATACAATATAACAAGTGTGTTTCAGGGGATATGAGTTCCCCCTTCTTCAGGATCTTTGTTAGTGTTAAAACTGTTGGTCTTGGGATATGCAGTATACAGTATGTCCTAATATGATATTCATGTTCTAGAGTGTTTGTTGTGCATATAATAGAGCATACTCTATACTCTTGGCTGGATTCTTAAAGACGTTTTATTCACAAACAATGCTAGTTCTCAACTACCTCCACAAATTTGGATTTTTGTACCCTTACCATTGCCTGCTTTTCCCATGGAAAAGGTTGTGATCCAATGTCATTAAATAAGAAGGGAGAAAATTAGCAGAATGATCAATTGCATTAAAATGACTCTGTATATGTCCACACCTCTGACATAGAGAAGTAGAGAGGGAATCTTCTAATATGAAAGATATTTTGTAATTTCACCCAAACTAAAGTCATACATAGGTTGAGTCTCTTCTATAATATAACCTTTTGTGGTACCTCCATGTGGAAAACTCCACATGGATGGAACTTGAACTATCATATAAGCTGTGCTTAGAACACTGGCACTGGAGATGCAATAAACCTATACGACTGGCACTGGAGTTGCTTTATGCTTACAAGACTGGCACTGGAGCTGCTGTAAGCCTAAAAGACTGGCACTGGAGGTGCAGTAAGCATAAACGACTGGCACTGGAGTTCCAATAAGCTTAAAAACACTAGCACTACAGCTGCAGAAAGCATAAACATCTGGCAATGGAGTTGCAATAAGCATAGAAGACTGACACTGGATCTGCAGTAAGCATAGAGGATTGGCACTGCAGCTACAGTAAGCTTGGAAGCCTGGCACTGAAGCTGCAATATGCTTTGAAAACTAGCACTGACGTTGCAGTAAGCTTAAAAGACTGTCACTGGAGCTGCAGTAAGCATAGAGGATGGCCAGTGGCGCTTCAGTAAGCTTATAAGCCTGGCATTGGAACTTCAGTAAGCTTGGAAAATTGGCACTGCAGCAGCAGGAAGCTTAGAAGCCTGGAGCTGCAGTAAGCATAGAAGCCTGACACTGGAGGTGCAGTAAGTTTAGAAGACTGGAACTTGAGCTGCAGTAAGCTTGGAAGCCTGGCACTGGAGCTGCGGTAAGCTTAGAAGACTGTCACTGGAGCTAAAGCATAGAAGACTGCCAGTAAAGCTACAGTAAGCTTAGAAACCTGGAACTGGAGTTGAAGTAAGCTTAGAAGTCTGGTGCTGGAGCTACAGTAAGCTTAGAAGCCTGGAAGTGGAGCTGCTTTAAGCTTGAAAGACTGGAACTGAAGCTACAAGAAGCGTAGAAGACCAGCACTGAAGCTGCAGTAAGCAAAGAAGATGAGAACTGGAGCTGCCAGAAATTCAGTAAAAGTAAAAGTGCCACTATTCTTCTTGTCTCTACTGATAAAACAGAAATGAACAGAGATAACACTCTGCTCCCCCTTACTTCCTCCTTTGTAGCAATGGGGAGATTACCTGACATATACCGTAAAGATGTGCATGTCAGTTGTATATTATACAATTTATTAATTTCTGAACCATCAGATCCATCTAGCTATTTCTGTCCATAGATATTATGCCTTTTTTTTTTAGAAGGTTCTACAAAGATTCAGCTAACATGCTCTAAAAGCATTAAACTGGTCAGATCTACTATATTGTAAAGTGAAGTGCACACGCAGTCATGTGTTGTGTACGTTTTCTCTTGCCTATGATTGGAGTGAACATGGGTTACTTCAGTGCACTTCACACTTTAGTACATCAAGCACAGAGAATATTTTCTGAATGATCTAAGTGAGCTAAAGACAGGAACACAACTTGCAACCATTTTGTATGATTTTAGGATAAGTGGTCGTTCCTTCTAAATGTGTGCACTTTGAACAGCCGCAGATATCATTCCGAGTATAACTGCCCTGTGCACTAAATTATCGTCTGTACTGATATTTCTCAGAAGTGATCGTTTCAAGTTTTAAAATCATTTTAACTAATACCTCCCATTTTATCTGTCGTCGGTTATCTTTTTTTTTTTTACTTACAGAGCTCTGACTATTTTCTTGACTTTTTAAAGAATATTCATCCATTCTTCACAACTACAGCTTGTCTATGGCCAGTCTATGTCTTACGTACTCATATATTCTGTAGCTGCTACCTTGCCTTTGGTAATAATGTCCTGACTATGTCAGATTTCATTTAGTTTCAGGGGCTGATTTAATAAAAGGTGCAAATTTAATGCCAGACCAGCAATGGGTTAAAGCAGGGGTGCCAAACTCAGTTTCATTGTGGGCTGCATCAGCATTATGTTTGCCCCCAAAGGGCCGGTTGTATCTGTAAGACTATATAAATGTATCTACTCTTTATCATATTAAATAATTGCCTCTGCATTCAATTATTACTGGTTTTAGTATTAACTTAACTAGCACTGAAAGTAGAAGTCTAGAAAAAATAATGGCAATAAGTGTAATAGTGCGGACTCTCAGGTGGCTGTGCAGGTTTAATGGTGGGCTGTGCAGGCTCTCAGGTGGGTTACGCACGGTCTATGGTGGTCTATGTGGGGTCCATGATAGGCTGTGTGGACTCTCAGGTGGCTATGCTGGTTCTATGGTGGGCTGTGCGGACTCTCAGGTGGGTTATGCTGGGTCTATGGTGGTCTATGTGGGGGCTATGATAGGCTTTGCGGACTCTGAGGTGGCTATGCATGTTCTATCATGGGCTGGGCCTTGTGGACACTCAGGAGCAGTGCAGGTACTATGCTGGGCTATGCGAACTCTCAGGAGGCTGTGCAGGGTTTATGCTGAGCTGTGCGGGGTCTTAGGAGGGGGTCCCGGTCGGTCTCGCCAGGTGTGGGTGGCGTGGATCCACAGGAAGGAGGAGATTTGCTGCTGGCACTGTAAACAGGCGCTGCAATTCACAGGAAGCCTGCTGGGACCTTGCTGGAGACCTCTGCAGCCTTCCTGTGAAGCTCGCCACCTGTTTACATCACGGGCTTCGGTTTAAAAATTTAAAGCGCCTGTATCGGTGCTTAGTATCAGAGACAAGGTGGGGGGGAGACGAGGGGGGTAAAGTAACTGCAGGAGAGGTGCAAGCGCCACATGAAATAGCGTGGCGGACCGCATTCGGCCCACGGGCCTTGTGTTTGACACATGTGGGTTAAAGGAACAAAAAAAAAAGAATCAGTGGATGTAAACCCTGTCGGATTACATGTTTGCTAAAGTACTGTGTATCATAAACAGCTGCCATTTTTTAAAGTACAATACTTATTTTCCCTTTTTTTCTACCCATTGTTGCATCTCAGTGCTGCTGATCTGTCCATTGCGATGGTTAAGTGTTGTGGGTGAAGATTAACAGAGGCACTATTACAGCACCCCCTCGGTTCTCCTGAACCGAAGGGGTCCTGGGGCCAAAGCCAGCCGAAGGATCGGCCGAAGCTACGGCCAGATCCTTCGGCAGCTTTGTGAATAGACCCCTATGTCTCTTTCCCTGCTTCACACCTCACTGGTGGAGGTCAACTGCCATCTAGATTGAGATGGCCTCTGTCAATTGCAGGGCATAACATCTCTGGCCTTAGACCTCCAAATAGTAGCGCATAAAGGACGCATCCACTCGCTGTAATCTTAATTCAAGGGCTTCCTTGCCCACTTTTATTAAATGAAAGTCCACAAAACAGAACAATTACCCTCGCAGGGGTTCTTTAGCATCTCATGGCAGCACCTGCCCATCCAGCCTCCTGGCTTTGCATTGGCAGCACCGCTGCTCTGGCCTTAGACCTCAGGCCACTGTCTGTTCCTCCAGACAGCCTCAGTCATGTGCTAACCTGCACAATGGGGGTTCTTCCCAATCCACAGCACCCTGCTGCACCGGACTCCACTCTGTCTCCTGGGTGGAGCTTTTCTGTCTCCCAGGTGGAGTCTTGAACCCTTCCCAACAACTTTAATTTAAAGGCTGTGCACACCTGTGCCATCAGCATGCGCTGGCCACTCAGATTCTGGACACAGGAATGGAGATAACGCAGTGGCATTGCCATGCACTGCCACAATACCCTTGTGATTGTGACCAGCCATGGTAAGTCCATGTGGCCATGACCTGCCTCTTCGTCTTCAGTGGTGACGCTACTACACATAGGTAAGAGGCTTCATTACCACAGCAATGTAGTCCAGAGGATGCACTGCGGAGGAGAGGGTAACAATGCTCTCTGCATTTTAAAAGACCCTCTAAAGCATTGTCACTGTAGAATGGGAAAAGAGGGCAGTATCAACAGTAAAAAAAAAAAAAGCAGAGAGTACTTCACTTATTAAAGGTGAAGTGGATTCCACTTTACATGGTAAGGTTTTTCTATTTGCCTTTACAAACTCTTTACTCCCATCTCCAGGCAAACCAAAAAACTGCCCTTGCTATGGGATTACCCTTGCACTTCAAGAGTTAAGTGTTCATTTATGCCAAATGGACCAGAGTAAAGTACTTTTACTTACCTGTTCTCCACTTCTTCAGCAGGCAGTGCTCACACCTTTCCCCTCCAACCCAGCTGGTGGAATGTCCCTTGGTGTCCTCACATCTAATCACATCTATGGAACCTACATTAGACTTGATGACATCAGCAATCCTTAGATCACCAAAGTGAAGGGGAGAAGAGGCTGGGGGGACCAGACTAGCAGCCTGGAGGGAGCAGACAGGACTGGAGATCGGGAGAATAAAATAGCTTGTTGCTGTCCCCTAGACATAAATTAGCAGTTCATCTTTGCATTGCTGAGGTAGGCCCACTGCATAGGTACTTTCCTGGTTTGCCCGGAGATGAGCTTTAAAGCTTATATGAGCTTTTACTAATTGGGTTTACACATACTGTACTTTAAACCTTCTCTACGCTTTCAAATTTTCTCAGAATGTGATATACTGTATTTAAATGCACTCATGCAACATTCTGACTATGGGTTCAGGTTTACTAGGCTGTTCTAGAAAGCATGAAGCTTACTTAAATGGGTTTTCCACCTTTGTTACCTGGAAAACCCATCCAATCACAGTGCTGTGTTGATTGAAAAGGTAATGATGCTTGCACCCCACCAATCAGATGTTTAAACAAAGCTGCTAGGCAGCTCTGATGTTACTATTGCTTTGGTACAACACAGCATGCCCTTGGATTCCCATTTACACAAAAGCCATGTGGCTCTGAGCTGAAGTAGCCTGGGAGCTGCAGGTCAGCCCTGTTCACAAAGCTGACTGGTAAAGGGAAGAGCAGCACTACTCATGTAGTTAGCACTGCAGACAGAAAGAATGGGCTCTTCAGATTGGGGAAGACCCCTTTATTACAGTACTGCAATGAGCATTGCTGACCAGCAAGGTGCAGCAATCCCTGGTAGCCAATCAGAAATCATAGTCTACTCAGGTGACCACAGAAACTGATATCTGGTTTCTAATTTTCTGTATCATGATGAACTTTATAGAATGATTTCCATTTTTCTTTATTGTTTTCTACAACATAAAATGGCAGATTAAGCGTACAAAAATATTAAAGAAAAAGTCTGCGCTTCTCTTTACCAAATAAAATGTATTATGTCAAATAGGAAGCACCCACCAACTAAATCTCATTTCTCTCTCACATGATTCACAACGGAATCTTAATTTTCAATATTTTTCAATAATTTCATTTCTACTGCTTGCAGTACAATGCTCAGTCCTGTGTTATATTATTATGTTTATACGAGTAGTATTATTATTATCACAATGCAGGTTAATGCACTGGTAACACCTTTCCCAGAAATGAGTGTTGGAATTTACTAACACATTATACTGTAAACAGGAGGGAACGTATACTAGAGGAGGAAAAGTCTCAATTGGTGAACCACTATTCAAATTCCAAATCACCAAGAAAGAAAAAAAGAATTAATTTACTAAAAACACCGATTTGTAGATCTTGATGAAATATGACATACAACTCCACCCTTATTTTTAAAGTGCTTTTCATATGTGCATATATGGAAAAGGTTTAACATAAATATAAACATAAAATAAACTAAATAAATAAATAGATGGAAAGACAGGGGGGG
>NW_017306412.1:1679246-1683375 GCF_000935625.1 Nanorana parkeri | reverse complement strand
AAGATAGATAGATAGATAGATAGATAGATAGATAGAGAATGAGAGAGAGATGGGGTGGGAGAAAGATGGAGAGAGAGAGAGAGGGGGAGAGATAGATAGACTAATAAGTTGTAGATTTATTTTAGGAAGGAGTTAAGATAGAAGTCTTTTGAGATGCGGTTATTATGACACATTCTGCGAGTGTTTTTGATATGATATTTACTTCATAATCTGATTTTATTATTGACTATAGTGTAACCAAATGTATTTATCTTGATAGCATACAATTTACGAGAATATTTCGGACATAAATTGATTGCACTAGAACAGTATTATTATATCCAATCGCATAACAGAAGATTCTTTTGTTTATATTTCTAATTTTCCTTTGTGTTATTTCCTCTTTATTTGTCTGGAGATGAAAGTAGGAACCAGATAGAAGAACGCGGCACAGACTTGTTTATTGAAGTTTCTTCCATTTTTCCTTTTGTTAATAAACGTGCGGCGCTGATTCCCATCTCCCCCAAATGTTCCTAATGAGTGTACTAATATATGTAATTACAAAGACTCCCCGTGCCTCAAGACCAGATATCTTCCAGTGTGAACCCCAACACACCTTCCACACAGACTTCTATATAATCAGTATTATTACATCATGATCAGTCCTCCCAGACACAGGGAATGACTCACACCACTATTCCCTGTCTGAGAACAATTTGGGATTAGAAAGGCACCACTCCACCTCTACTGGAGGGTTATCATTCCATGTATTGTGTGTGTCTTCAAACATGGAGCAACGACCTGGAGCTGGGGAACCCCTCTCCCTAATCCACTGACATTGTCATAAAGAAATTCACAATAATCTATACATGGAGATTAAGGATAAAACTCACACAGTAGGGAATTAGGGATCGCAATCATTTACATTATACAGATATTATCATAGTCCTCAAATGACCTCCACCAACCTGGCTGAATATGTTGGAAGAAAAAAAAAATCTATATACAGATTATTTTGTATTATCATTATTATTATTATTATTGTTGCTGTTTTTGTTTTTGTTATTGTTATTATTAGTAGAAGCAGTAGTAGTAGTAATAGTAGTACTAGTGCTGGTGGTGGTAATATTATTATTATATTAATAACATAAGAAAATGATAGTATTTTTGTTATTTCTATTAACACCCATGATAATAATAATAATGATGATGATGATAATAGTAATAATAATTCTAAGAAGAAGTAGAAGAATATTTTTATTTACATTAATACCAATAGGAAATGGAGATATTTGAGTGAATACAGTGCAATTAAAGAATGATAGCCAAATGATACAAATAAGATGCCAAATATAATGTGTTTTTTTAAGATCCGCTAAAATAATAATAAAAATAACAATAATAATATTAATAATAATAAAAAAATAACAATAATAATATTAATAATAATTGTTGTTATTCTTATTATTTATTTTGAAAACACGGAATCAGCTCGGAATGTAATGCAGCCAGCGTCCGCTGGGTGGCGCCCGAGCAGTTCAGATAAGCGTCACATGCAATGATAACCTAGCTAGCTGTCTTGCACTGGAAGTCCTGATTCTGTTCTAAGCGTGTAACGGATCAGTTAATCAGACAGAGGAGCTCAATATTATATGTGAGTGCATATTAAATGTTATGTTATGCCTCTGCATTGTTTGGGTCTTGCTGTGTGTTGATATTTTAGGCTCTGTTGCCTTTGCATGGACATAGCTTGCCAGGCAAAGACACAAAAACACCTATGCCAGAAGCAATGGTGAGGCCAAACTTTCACCCCTTTTAAAGTGCCATGCATTACAAGCTGTCACCTTCCAAAGGCTCCTTTTGTTCCCTCTTGCTGTGTCGTTTGACAGATGTGTGATGCGTAGAGGCCAGTGTGTCCTGTTCTGCTGAGTTGTTGAAATTGTTTTGTGCAAGTTGACAAAGCAAAGGGAAAAGTTGCGGGTTCTTGTAACCCCACATGCTCAGCTCTGCCGTCCTGGGGGACTCTGGGATGTATACAAATTGTGCCACAACATGTGTCAGATGCCACAGGAATGCAACAACTGCAACACAATTAAGCAATCCAATACAACACAAGTCTTCATTCCAAAAGCAGAATGTTGTTTTCATATGGGCAGCAGCTACACTCTTTATTATACACATTAGCACCTTTTGCCTGTTTTTCTGCAATGGACCCTGGTACCTGATACCTGAAACATGTTGTGCCCTTAGCCCTTCCAACAGCATCGTCCTACTGGATATCACTGCACAACCTGGAAGGAGCAGGGCAGAGACTGTTCCAATTCCACCACAGGATCTGATTTTTATGTTGGTTCATTTATAACATGTTCAGGAGTAAAACACAAGATATTACATTGTAATTCACCCACCTGCACCTAAATGACCTTTCTTTTTATTAGTGAAAGGACTGTAGACCTTGGGAGGGCAATTTGCTAAAGGAGTAGAGTAGCCAAGTGAATTTTAGTAAATAAGAGGAACCTGTGTTTGCTATAATATAATATATAGCCAGTTCTATTTCAGGAAAATAAAATGATTATAATAATAAATATAAATATTATTTATATTCATAAATAGCGCTTAGTGAACTTGTTCATCTATATAGAATTTCCCACCTGGGGAGCTAAATTATAAATTTCTTGATATGTGCCTGGCAGTTAGAGAGCTAGCAGTAGTCCCATAGAACTGGATTTGTTCTGTAATGTGGAAGGCCTTTTGCCCCTCAACCAAGAAGCTTCCTCATTCCTCTAAAGTGTGTTTGTTTTACAGAAAAAGGTTTTAGAGACTTTCTAACGTTCTAATGGGGTTAGGTGCAGATTGGAGCTGCAGACTGAACATTTCAAATCTCCATCCCCAGACAGCCCATGTATTATTTCCAGTAGCTCTGGGAAGATGACCCTCAAATCCATGGGGGGGGTTTGAGCCTGATCGGAGCTAGTTTTTAGGTCTTTCTCCAGCCTGAGACATTTCTCTTGTGCTAATAGTTGCCATTAACAGCCTACACACGTAGAAAAAAGCCCGACATCTGCCTGGTAATAGGAAGGCGAGCAGAGGACTGACATGGCAACATTTGGGATCAGGGGATGGACGGCTCACAAAAGGGAATCTTAGAAAGGGGGACTCGCCTTCATTATCCCCCCCTTTCTTCTCCCTGGCGCTATAAAGTGTGAATAAAGCATTGTATCGCCAAATAAAAGGAACTGGGAAAGTTCGTGTACAATTGGTGATAGGTATTATTTCTAAAGAGGACGAGAAAAAAATAGATTAGTAAGACAGCTATTAAAAAAAAATCCTCTGTGTGTGTGGGGGTCAGAGGACTGACATGGCAACATTTGGGATCAGGGGATGGACGGCTCACAAAAGGGAATCTTAGAAAGGGGGACTCGCCTTCATTATCCCCCCCTTTCTTCTCCCTGGCGCTATAAAGTGTGAATAAAGCATTGTATCGCCAAATAAAAGGAACTGGGAAAGTTCGTGTACAATTGGTGATAGGTATTATTTCTAAAGAGGACGAGAAAAAAATAGATTAGTAAGACAGCTATTAAAAAAAATCCTCTGTGTGTGTGGGGTTTTTTTTTTTTTTAATCCATTCATTTTTTATTTTTTTTAGAAAGGAGAAATTTAACAGCTAATTGGCTTACACCATGTGTGTGCACTTGTTGCACCTCTTTAGGTATGGACATTAGGGGAACGATTAATTACCATGCCTGTTAATCAACTGGTGGTGGAAAGGGTTAAACTCCAGTTCATTTGACTAGAACTGGTTAAATCATAAGATCTGGCTCGAATGACTTGCACTGGAGCCACCTAATTATTGCGAATTTCGTAATTTCTCCTGACCGCTGGGGTAAAAAATGCCTCAATCCCTACGATGCCCCAACGAATATTAATATAGATTTTATAGCGGTGCTGGACATCTCCGGGAGAATACAACACGGATTGGAGGCATCACATTTGGAGACGAATTTGGTTTAATAATTGCAAGAGGGTTTTGGTGTTATATGAGCAGAGCAGAGACAATTTCAGCGACATTTTGCAGAAGTGGAATATTTCAATTTCGATCATTGTGTTGCTAAAAAAATCGACTATTTTCTTCATGTAGAGGATGTGTTTT
>NW_017306412.1:1676434-1679117 GCF_000935625.1 Nanorana parkeri | reverse complement strand
TATGCCCATGCAATAGCCACCTATCAAACAAAATCTAATGACATGAGGATTCGAATGTTGCATTATTATTATTATTATTATTATTTGTTTAGAGTCGTTGCGTTTATTTCATTTCGTGTTCTTTGTATTCTTGTTTTACTTTTTTCTTTTCATTTGTATTTGATTGTCATTTGTCCTGTCACTTTCAATGTTAATTTTACCTGTCTGTTTTCTTTTTCTCTTTCTGTGAAAATAAATATATAAAATAGGCTAATGAAGGCCCTTTTTGGCACAAGAACAAATCTAGGATAAATCAAAAGAGCTACCCTAACCCTAAAAAAACTATTTAAAGAGGATTGAAACCTTGAAAACCCCCTTAATTTCTCCTTGGCCATTGCTTTTCGCCAATATTTGCACAGAATCTCCTGCATTTCATGCACATATCGTGGAAATGAAAAGTCTCAGTTTCACTCACCACTAATTGGGTCATACTATTTCTGCTCAAGTGCTGGCTCTATAATTTTCATTTTTGATAAACAGATCAATGCTTGATGATCAATCTCAAGAAAGCGATGGTTTTTAGTTCATTGGAGCTGAGACATTCAGTGGTTATTAAACTGTATCAGCTTATCCAGAGCGTTGGCTGTTTATTTGCATGGAGGCTTAGTGTACAGCATTAAAAATGAACCCCCTTTAAGCAAATTATAGGCACTTTTCCTCGGCCAGCGTGAGCGATGGAAATGATTAGCTAGTTGGATCAAATGTAAAAAAAAAAAATCAGCCAGAGACAAATCCTTCCAGAGGTAACACTAAGGATATAGGAGTAAAATCAATAGAGCTTGGCAGGTTGAAGGAGGCAAATATCATGCAATGACGCGTTTGTCCTGTAGGTGGCGCTATGTTGGCACCGTGCGTAGCCTTTGTGGGTTATACATTCTAATAAAGGCTTGCTGGAAAAAAAAATAATATTTCACTCTATTTAATTCTCTTCATTTACAAGAAACCCCCTCAAATTCATAAACCGAAAATGTGTTTCATCTCCACATGCCTGTGAATAAAAAAAAAAAAACTGTTTGAATAAATAGCTTATTTCTAAACATGTTGTTGTCAGTGTTAAACACCCTATGTCATTTTTATTCAAACACTAACATGATTACACCCAATTATATATTCAGCAGTCTTCCTTATTTTAGAGTAAATTTGCCTGTCTTTAATAAAACCAGACATAATGGATCCCTGTTCCTAGATCCAGCCTCCCCTTTTTGTAATTTGATTGAATTACACCCCCAATACGTCTGTATTTTTTTTTTTTTTTGCTACATTACATTTTAAAGATCCTTTCAGCTAAGAAAATATCTGATTCGTGTATTGGTGCGAATTAGGGAACTAATTTTTTTTTTCACTATTCACTATTCCAAAAAAAAAAAAAAACACCTTTTATTTCAGAATATTTTCCATGTGTGTATTGATGCTTTGCATTTATTTCCCTCGCCTTTTGTGGACTGTTTGTTACTAATGTAACAGAAGCCAGTTAAGTATTGTTTGGGGATCTTGTTTTTTTTTTTTTGTATATGGTTTTGTTGTGGATAACGTTGCAAAACAAAGGAACAAGTACAGGCAGGTTACAATATTTATCAAGGGATGTTGGATATAGACACAGTTCAACAGAAAAGGAAAAAAAAACTGAAGAAAAAAACCCAATTACATCCATCCTAGCAATTAGTGCAATTATCTATATACTGTTCTTATGTTGTTGTAGCTGAGCTGGTGTAATAAGCTCGCCTCGGGTCTGGGTAGTATTAGATTAGACTGTTACAGGTTGTGTTTATGAACATACATGCAGTTTATAGAGATTACACCTTTACAAATTACGTAAGATTATCATCTTTGTGTTTAAGATTCCAACTGCAAGACTAGAACACAAACAACAACATGATAATCACTTCACATAAAAAAAGAATATCTTCCTACTTCTGTGCCATATGGTTATAATGGAAACGGATTTTCTCTAATAGAAATGTTTTGCTATTGTTGATAAGGAAACAAGGGGTATTAAGTGAAATTATTTTTTTCCTCTTTCAGACTCTGATGTTTTAATATATGTGTGAAATATACACAATCTCTGTAAGGTAAAGAATCGCTGGTTGACTTTGTTAGCCACTGAGGAGCTTTAATACAACAACACAATTATTTTATGGAAAGCAGCATTTCCTAACATTCTTCAATACTGTTTGCAATCTGGATGATGCTTGTGTCTAAGCAAGCCTGGCCGACTGTTACAGTCGATTATTTTGCACGTCTGTCATCGGTTTGATCACTCTGTTTTTATTTCCCGTGAGCTAAAGTTATTTATTTGTTATTTTATTCCGAGGATATGCAATTATTTTAATGACTAATGGCTGTTTATGCCCTTGTTAGCAGCATCAAGCACAGCCCTTTGTTTTAGGGGAGAAAAGAAAATCATTTAAAATGTACTGTACAAACAGATCCCAGCGGCAGAATGGGGACGGGAACCCTTGAAAAGCATGTCTTGTCACCTCTTCATTCTGAAGTGACATCACAATAGGTAGATAGAGCCAATTTACTAAAGGGGTCGTTTAAACACGTGGCTGCCTTCACTCCTATGACCTATACAACAAAGGGAAAGGGAATTTCCTATAAATCTGATTGGTGAATCAGCCCCAAGTATGTTGCAAATAGATAT
>NW_017306412.1:1675296-1676196 GCF_000935625.1 Nanorana parkeri | reverse complement strand
ATTAACATGTTTAGTTTTTTACATTTTAAATAAAGGCCAGCAATGTTTGCCAAATGGATCAGTTTGTACATGTGAATATTTCTATGCTCACTATTCTTCCTCCCTGAATTCTGTGCTGTTTACTGAACACTGAACCCAAAAAAAAAACAGATTGCAAGATAAAATTGCAGTAGGGTTCCCATGGCTGGTAATGGTCCACTCCACATGGCCCACCATCACAGCTTAATTCGTGCCTTTCAGCGTGTAGGAAGATGGCTCGGCAATTGAGCACAGCGCACTCCCGTGAGCTGTGAAGGGTCTCAGGAAAATCAAGCTCTATTCTGTCCCCCCCTCTTCATAGAACATACATAATCATGAACTGCTCACTGCTTTCACCTACCCATGCACCCCTCTAGAGGTGACATCCAATGGAAGGGAGGGTCACCGGGCACAGGGAAACAGTTACAGTTTGCAGTTGCCTATAAAGTTGGGTTTTTTGGTTAGCATACAGGGTCGCCATAATGAAGCGTCCAAGTGTTGTGAACCAATCTCTCATCCAGAGGGCTTAAATTAGCTTCTACTACAAAGACAAGAGAGGGAGTCGGAGCTTGTAGCCCATCTTATAGAGCTCTTCCCAGGATCTCGCTAGCAGATGTCATTTTGCATCAAAGTTTTTTTTTTCCCCCCCTTACTTTCTGTAGCAGTCAAGACAATTTTGTATTATGTTTGTCTATCTAAATGAGTGGAAAGCTCTTGTATTCATTAATTGTGAGAACTTTACACCACAAGCACAACAGGCACAGTTGCTCTGGGATACTGCAATGGGAAGGAGGTGAAGAGATACAGCAAACTGGGTAACCCTGAAATATTATTAATATATCACTTTTTTATGTATTATTATTATTATTATATATTAAAAGA
>NW_017306412.1:1671465-1675273 GCF_000935625.1 Nanorana parkeri | reverse complement strand
AATTACTATTTTAATTAATTACTATGACTAGTACTCTGACTATTACTTCATAACTTCATTACTACTACTACTACTACTACTCCAGTTTCTTCTACTGCCGCGTTAAATACAAATACCAGCATAGCTTCCCTTACTACTGCTCCAGTTTTAGGGTGGTATAGGCATATATAATTTTAAAATTACACCTCAGTCCTTCCAGGGAGAATGGAGCTGTAACTCAGGCAGTTGCCACATCCCCAATTGCTCTCTGTGCTCTTTCAGGACACAAACACGCAGAAAATACAACGGAATTAGAGGCACACTGCAATCTACATATTAATGTTACACACTCTGGAAATGAGAACTCATTCAGGAACTGCTGCTAATCCACATGTTCTTCTCTGATTTGTTGCTACCGGTTTTTTTTTACCGATATAATACGTGTTTAAAATAAAAGAAAACCTTGAGAAACATAAGGTATTTCTTTTTCTGGGAGGCTTTATTATGATGATATGGGCAAGCTTCCCACAAGCGTGTCCTGCCTCCGTGCTCAGGCTTTACATTAACTGGTGTAAGTGCAAATTAATCAGCAGGTCCACATAAATACATAGCTCACGCACGGAGGCAGACACTACTCGATCTGGTTATGAATTACAAGACAGGTTAACACCTTTGTTGAAAACACTGGCAGTTCTCTGCTACGTTTTAGGCCTGGTTTCATGTAATCAGCTGGAGGAAGCGACTTTTTAAATATTTCTACTATATTGGTGGGGATGGGGTTATAGTAAAGGCAGGCAACCTATAGATGATCCCAGGGGTTTCAATTGGAAGCGCTCCCCCAAAGCATTGAGAGCCTGTGCAGACTCTTGGGTAAAATTGAAAGCTGCCAGCCTGTAGAGAGTTTTAGAGTTTCTATAGGCAAGTATCCAGGAGCTGTAGGAGCCACTGCAGGCATAAGGGTGGAAATAAAGGGTGATGGCCTATAGAAGGATCTAGAGGTTCCATTGGCAGTGCTTTGATTGCCTGTGGAGACCTATAAGCAGAAGCAAAGGTATCCAAGGGGTTCTATTTGCAGTCCTGTCATAGAATCCTGGAAGCTTTTGCAGACCCACAATTAGAAGTGATAGCCTGGAACTCTGAGAGCCTGTACAGAGAAGTGAAGGAAGCCTGCCTATAGAAAACACTAGAGGTTATAGCAAGTGCTCCCTATAGGGCTCTGGGAGTCTAAAAATACAACTGATGGCAGTTTGCCTAAAATTCTAGCTCTGTAGGCAATGTTCCATGGAGCTCTGGGAGCCTGCACAGGAAGTGAAGGCAGCGTGCCTATGGAGAGTCCTAGCAGTTCCACAGGCAGTGCATGGTCCATGAGGCTCTGAGAGCCTATACACAGAAATTACGTTGGCCTGCCTATGGAGAATTCCAGAGGTTCTATAGACAGTCGTCTACCAAGCTCTGAAAACATGTACAAAACAATTAAAGGCAACCTGGTCAATTCCAGGGTTTCTTTTAGGCAGTGCTTGATAGAGCTCTGGAAACTTATACAAAAAAAGTGAAGGCAGCCTGCCTATGGAGAATTCTAGCAGTTCTACACGCAGTGGTCCACTGGGTTCTGGGAGCCTATACACAGAAGTGAATTTCGCCTGCCTAGATTCCAGAGGTACTATAGACCGTGGTCCATGTTTTGAAAACTTGTACAAATAATTAAAGGCAACCTGGTCAATTGCAGGGTTTTTTTAGGCAGTGCTTGATGGAGTTCTGGAAACCTGTACAAAAAAAGTGAAGGCAGCCTGCCCATAGACAATTTCAAGGGTTCTAAATGCAGTGGTCAATGCAGTCTTGGGTGCCTGTACAGGCAGCCTGGAGAATTCCAGAGGTTTTATAGGCAGTGCTCCATGGAGTTCTAGGATCCTGTAGAAAGAAGTGAATGCAGTCTGAAAAAAATCCAGAGGTACTACAGTAAGTGCTCCATGGAGCTCTGAAATCCAGTGAAGACAGCCTACCTATGGAGAATTGCAGAGATTGTATAGGCAGTGTTCCGTGGAGTTCAGGTAACCTGCACAAAGCGGTGAATGCAGCCTGGAAAAAAATTTCAGAGGTACTACAAGCAGTGCTCCATGGAGCTCTGGTGGTCAGTAAGGCCTACCTATGAAGAATTCCAGAGGTTCTCTGGGCAGTGCTCTGCAGAGTTTTGGTTAAAAAAAAAAAGGTAAACTATCTAAAAGGATTGTTAAATAAGCAGAATTCCTCAGGAGGCAGATTGCCTGTTGGGGATCCAGACACTCTCTGTAGCACACATGAGCCTCTACATGGTCTGTACCCTACAATTCAGGAGGTTGATGATCCCATGCTATTTTGATACTTGTGCTTCCCTGTTCCCTTTCCTCTCTCCTGGTTTTCAGGCAAATTTGCCTGTGCCACAATGTTATGATGGAAGGCTGCTGAAATGACAGGCCAGGAACAAGCTTGTCTTAATCATCAGCTTCTTAATTTAGTTTAGTGTGTGTCTCTGTTATGTGTGTGTGTATATATGTGCATGTGTGTGCTCTCTCTCCCTCTCTGTCTCTGAATCTGCTGACAACCTGCAGATTTCTTAATGAGTGATAGGGCTGGGCTGCTCAGAACTGCCACAGTTTGTAGTGTGAATGCCCCTCACTGAGAAGTTTGGTTCTCTCCTGTTCCTGCAAACTTAATCGTATAACCTGTAACCAAAACCCACAGAATGAGGACTCAACACACTAAACACAGTAACATCTAATCACTGCAGATCTTAGCACCCATACCAGCTGTTCAGGATTATATAGGATTTGAATAAGAGGCAGGGGGATAGACAGAAAATCGTGTTAATTATATTTTTATGGCGATAAATTATATAGTCTGGTCCTAATGAATTATCTGAGATGAAGCTTTGGCTTAGCACTATACGGGAGCAAATAAAGGAACTCTCCGACATTATTTGCATTTTTTGGAAGCGACAAGGAATTGTCTTCTCTTTAGGCAAAATCGCAAGTGCACTCTTTATTCCCCCCAATTCCCCTGAAAAGGAAACCTATAATAGGCTGAACGTTATTATCCTACTTATAACTGCATCAGAAAGTAAGGGCTATATGCAGCAGATAGCATCCTCTGATGATCGGTGTAGAGTGATGCTGTTGCTCATAGCAACCCCCCAGAGCTCTGCCTTCATCCCCATGCAAGGAAGTCAGAGGGACAGAAGAAGGATTGCTTGGATGCTTGGAACCCTATTATCCCTTCTTCCAGTTTTCATAGTGGAGGCCAGTTTATAAAAGAATCCTTCATATAATGCTATTTCCTGCGTGTTGGACTGTTTTCTTCCTTTATTTTCAGTATTGTACTACATTGTAGTATAAATCCTTAGTCATCTGCTGTTATGTAGGACTTTAAGATAACATTTTCTATAAGATGAAGGGCATGTTTATGCTGGTCTCATTATGTGGCTTAATCATTTTTTTTCCCTTCTGTCATACGATTAAACGAGAAGTCCCTCCTCTGCATGGGAAACATAAAAGGAAACAGTGGACACCTACATTTCTGTTTTTGTTTGTGTGTGTGTTACAGCACCTGCATGTGGGCCTAAATGTGTTTAAATATATTCTTCCATGTATTAATATCAACGTTGTCAATTCGTACAAATGTACCAGAAACTTGAGTCGTGTATTAGCTGATAGCCTAGCTTGTCACAGCCCAAGAAAAAAAAAATGCATTGCTGCCTTTATATCCCTAAGGAGAATATAAATCAAAGTGTGTGTGTGTGTGTGTGTGTGTGTGTGTGTGTGTGTGTGTGTGTGTGTGTGTGTGTGTGTGTGTGTGT
>NW_017306412.1:1666007-1666826 GCF_000935625.1 Nanorana parkeri | reverse complement strand
TATATATGAAACATGATACTTATTGTGGCTATAGTCGTTGCATTCCCACCTCTTTTATCCATCATACAGTACAATAAAATCTGAAATTGGTGATACAAGTGGTAGTTGTAAGCTAGCCTAGTCAAATAATGGGGTCACTCGGGGTTATCTTAAACCTCATCCAGGTCCATTAAGGTTTACATGACAGGCTGGAGGGGGTGGTGGTGTGGTACAAATCCAGGGAACCATACAGGTACAGTATAGGGAGTGTGGCCAATCTCATAAATCCCAGCGATGTGTCAGCTCCAAGGCTGCAGCAAGGCCTGTGTTTTGTCACCTTGCAGCCACCCTGAAATCCCTGTGCCTGGCTGTGCACCGAGAGTAAGCACTTGTTAATATGGATCGGTTTATTTGTTTTATCACGGTTGGGGTTAGCAGGGTAGGAGCACACACACAGTAAATATAAGGCAGTCGCCCACTGTCACGACACTTAGTCATTAATTTCGAATCAAAGTCCTGCTGAAGATGAAGAATTGCTAATGAGTATACAAACAAAGCAATCCATTGCAGTGTGCCTATTGCATACACAAGGGCTCCATGAGTGACATATTCTAGACATGATTTTGCCTATATAGAAAATCATCAGGGCTACTAGCGTGGATGCTGCATGCATAATATTAATCATCCTATGGACCTGGTGCAATAATCAAGGCGAGAATAGTAATTCTGTCTCATGAATGTGTAATATTAATCACTGTGGAGATTCGAGGCTAATCAGGGTAGTAGATCTGTCACACCACTTCACAAAGGCACACATTCCACTGCAATGCAGTGCTGTGC
>NW_017306412.1:1662418-1665967 GCF_000935625.1 Nanorana parkeri | reverse complement strand
CGTTACAACGACCAGATTGCCCAGATCTGCCCAGTCTGCCCATCCATCGATCTGCTGAAGGTTGTATACAGAGTGGCCGGATTGTAGCTAGATCCCTTTAGAGGCAGAGAGGAATCAAACGAGCCCCACAAGCGACCCAAAGCAAAGAAACAAATAGTTTATAGCAATAATAATCACACAAAAAAAATAAATCACATCTGCAAGGATCGCTAGGTGCCCAACGTTACATTGTATGCATGAAAAGACTACGACAGCTTAGAAAATACTCAGTCCTCTCTGCATGGCAAAGTAGTCCCTTGATTCTTCCACTTTCTTCCATCCACGGTTATTTTCTCCCTAAAAGAAAGGTATAAACAAACTTTAATCAATAAGAGAAAATATTGACGTATAAAACTAAGATGGTCCAATACAGTGGGATGAAAGCAATGGCAGATATTTGGTAGGAGAAAGGGAGGGGGGAGGGGAGGAGGAGGAGGCGAAGCCATGGGTGGGATTGTGGGTAATCTTTTGATCCTGATTGGCCAGGTGGAGAAGAAACGTCCAGGCAGCCAAAGCTCTCCCATTGGTTCCAGCACCCAAAGGTTAAACCAAATTCTTCCTTTTTTTTCCAGCCTGGTGTCTCTGGGTCTGGAATTAATTGTAGCTATAGCTGTCTACTCTAGTTGCTGAGAGGGGAGGTTGTTGTGTTTATTTTGAAGGGACATGAAGTAGTTGATTCATTTTCTCCCCTGGCTTCTTGATTATATTTATATATGACTATATTTATACCCCTATAATTAACACCAATATTATGTGCGTTTTGTTTTTTGCTACATGACTTGCCAGTGTTTGGAGACATTGGTGCGACAGAGAGCCGTGAGCGCTGCTGCTCCTGAATTCTTCCTGCTGCAACTTCACTTGAGTGTCCTGCTCCCATCTTTGTGATATGTTGGACATGGGGGAGAGGAAGGAAGTGAAAATGATGCCCAAGTCATCCTTCAGCATCAACAGCCTGGTGCCTGAAGCCGTCCAAAATGACAACCACCCTCAGCCTCAGCACCACCACCACCACCATCACCACCACCACCAGCTCATCAGCCACTCTCAGCCCCACCACCGAGCCGTGCAGGAGGAGGACGATCTGGACAAAAGCCTCTTGGAGGTAAAGACCGAGAGCCTCCCCCCTGGCAAGGTGGACTCTGCCTCTTCCGAACTGGTGGTAGGGGACTCGGACAAGGACAAGCCCGAGGAGAAGAAAGGAGATGGTGCTGGTGCCAAAGATGGGGAGGCTGGCAAGGACGGCGAGAAGAAGAACGGCAAGTACGAGAAGCCCCCCTTCTCCTACAATGCCCTCATCATGATGGCCATCCGCCAGAGTCCAGAGAAGCGCCTGACCCTCAATGGGATCTACGAGTTCATAATGAAGAACTTTCCTTACTACCGGGAGAACAAGCAAGGCTGGCAGAACTCCATCAGGCACAACCTCAGCCTGAACAAGTGCTTTGTGAAAGTACCTCGTCACTACGATGACCCCGGCAAAGGGAACTACTGGATGTTGGACCCCAGCAGCGATGATGTCTTCATTGGTGGGACCACTGGCAAGCTTCGCAGGAGATCTACCACGTCCAGGGCTAAGCTTGCTTTCAAGCGAGGGGCCAGGCTCACCTCCACCGGACTGACTTTCATGGATAGAGCTGGCTCCTTGTACTGGCCTATGTCACCTTTCTTGTCTTTGCATCACCCGAGGGCCAGCAGCGCTTTGAGCTACAATGGGACAACGTCAGGTTACCCCAGCCACCCCATGCCCTACAGTTCAGTGTTGACTCAAAACTCTTTGGGGAGCAACCACTCCTTCTCTACGTCCAATGGCTTGAGCGTAGACAGACTTGTCAATGGGGAAATACCCTATGCCACCCACCATCTCACAGCCGCTGCCCTGGCTGCCTCCGTGCCATGCGGGCTGCCAGTTCCTTGTTCTGGGACCTACTCCCTAAACCCTTGCTCTGTGAACCTTCTAGCTGGACAAACGGGCTACTTTTTCCCACACGTCCCCCACCCCTCCTTAACTTCCCAAAGCAGCACGTCCATGACAGCCAGGGCTGTCTCTTCTTCCACCTCACCCCAGGCTCCTTCCACCCTCCCCTGTGAGTCTCTCAGACCATCTTTGCCAAGTTTTACCACGGGACTAACGGGAGGACTGTCTGACTACTTTACACATCAAAATCAGGGTTCATCTACCAACTCTTTGATACATTAACATCCAGGGGAACAAGACTGTAAGTGAACATTTTACACACATTTCAATTGTACATGAAAACTGAAAGGAAAAAAAAAAGCAAGCGAACAAAAAAAAAAGACAAAAAACTTAAAAAAAAGACAAGTCCAGGTATTTTTTATGAAGTCCCCCTTATTTTTGTGTATGTCTGTTCAGTCTCTAGGGTTCTTTATTATTGAGATGAGGCGTGGTGTCAAAGTGAATGCAATGTAGGAGCACACTGACCTCTGGGAATCAAAAAAACATTTTTTTTTTTGATGCTATAGAATGTATAACTGATCTCTACATAGCGACTGCTTTGCATTATTTGTTACTCAGTACCATTAATTGTTATTCAGTACAATTCTATCACTTCTAGTGGCCAGGAATCCATATCTGCAGTATTACAAGTCATATAGCTCTAAAAGTTCAAAAGTGCTAAGGTTAACTGTTAAAAGTAATATACTCAAAACTAGAGGAACGTTAATTCGTATTTATGTTAATTAAAAGTCCAGCTGCACAGTTATTATTATTCATTTTGCCCACTTATTTTATATCATTTCGCTATAGCAAGAAAAAAAAGGGTATTTTATTTTCTTTTGTTTACTTTTAGACCAAAGATTGGGATATAGATGAATGCAGAATGTACTGATTTATGTAACAATATGACAATCATAATTCTACAACAATTCACCTTTCAGCCTGCAGCACTGTCCGTTGCAAACAAAAAACAAAAGAGAAAAAAAAGTACAAATTCTAATTATTATTAAGTAAGTTTGAGGGGGACAAACTGAATACTGCCTTCAATTTGTGTTGTGTATATTATGGTGTATGTGCTCACTAACCGGTCGGTCACCATTTTTTTTTTTTTTGTTAATGTAGTGAAACGTTTAAAACCGATTGTACTTCTAGGTAATCCTTGCAAAAACTATGTATAACCCGTGTTGAGTAAAAATTAATACAACTGAGTGATTGTTAATTGTCTTAAAAATTTCTTGATTGTGATAATGTGGTCATATGCCCGTGTTTGTCACTTATACAAATGTTTACTATGGAGACACAGAAATAAAAAAAAAAATAGGCCAAATTCATATAGAACATAGTTTTTGTCGTTCTTTTAAAATAATATATTCTATTCTGAAGACTGACAATGCAGCTGATGAAATATTTATTAGGGTAACTTTTGTCTAGGCCTGAAGTAATGTGCAAATGGTTGTGGTCCTATGATAGGATTTTAAAAAAATGGTTTTAGCAGTATACAATTCCTTTTCCTTGCTTTGATATCTTTGATATATTATATTATATTATATTCATAT
>NW_017306412.1:1653047-1661852 GCF_000935625.1 Nanorana parkeri | reverse complement strand
TATATATATACAAACGTATATGTACACACACACACACACACACATATATATATGTGCATGTGCATAATATATATGAATATGTCTACTTAGGAATAAAAACATGTAGGGTGACAAGGAAATAAATTAGATGGTGGATTTAATTTAGCATGTTTAGAAAAGTTTGCTTGTTATTAGGACAATTGAAACAGTTTAAACTGCGATCTTAGATTATTTGTTATATTTTGAAACAATGCTAAACTTCAACGTTATATACTTGGGACTTCCATATTCAGCACCTTTGTAGGATATTTTGTCTTTCAATATATCTGAAGTTTCAGCACAGGTGAAATAGGGTCTGAATATTTTTATTTTTTATGTATTTATAGTACAGTAAAATACTACATGTCAGTGTTCTCATAGCTGAGCTGGAAGTTTTTTCTTTTTATTGTACTTGAACTGTTCTCCTTCCTGGCTACTATTGAAAGTTCCCAGCAAAGCCTCCAAACTGTAGAAAAATCATTACAAAGCTGAACAAAAAAAAAACCTTTGCCACTAATTGTAGCCCGCAGGGAGTTCCTTGCTTACAAATGAATCATTTGTCACTGTTGTAAGGTATGAAATCTGTTCTGCAGTGCTGCAGTGAGCTGACGACTCTTTCAATAGGGCCTAATGAAAAATAAGCTGTGTGGAAGCAATATTATGTGAATGGATCCAGTTTGTGACACTGACTTTATCCAATCAGCTAAATCCACAAATACCTTTTAATGCTACAAACAGAATGCTCCGGCTTTGGCCTCCAGGATGTCTCTATAGTGTAGATAGTCATAGTATAGAAGTGAATGCTGGGAGATCTCCCGGGGTCTGTATTAAAGGATAAAGCCACTGTATGTGTTAGAGCTATGGATTAGCAGAAATCAGACAGTAAAGCCACGGATTGCTCCTATGTCAGATCAGTGAAATAAGTTCTAACAAACTCCCAAAGCCGGTTTACATGTCAGGAATCACATATACAGAGGTGTCTGTGGAAAGATATGGGGGGTGAGGGGACTGCTATCATGAGGACGGGATGAGGGGACTGCTATCATGAGGATGGGATGAGGGGACTGCTATCATGGGAATTGTTAGCTGAGGAAAAAAAATATTTCTAGGTTAGTCAGGGCTGCAGGATTCTGTGTGAAAGATTTCAGAAAGCGCCTGTCTATTGGTGTCTATAGGAGAATGCAGGGACTATTGTCATCAAATGGTTAGTGCAATGTGAGAAGCCTTCATTGCAAGGTTTGTGGTCATCCTTAAATAAGAAGTGTATTTAAAAAAAATATGTTTGTATGTGTGTGTGTGTTACTCTTACAGTCAGTGTGTGCGTGCGTCTCTATCTATCTATCTATCTATCTATCTATCTATCTATCTATCTATCTATCTATCTATCTATAAGTTGAAATCTACATTAAGTTTTCTTTCATTTGATAAATAATTTAGGTTATTTTCTATGATTGTTACATTTTTAATTTATATTCAAAGATGTAGAATTCTATCTTGATGAGGTAGTATGGTGTTATTAGGATGTCCAGCCATGAAATAGGAGTAATTGAATTGGCCCCAGGAGAAGGTTGGGGCCCAGCCTTGCAGTCGCCTACATGCATACTCTGAAAGTGGCTACAGAAAGGTGAAGGTGAAGGACAATGAGGTTCAGGACTGCTGGCTGACTTGCTGGGATTGTCAGACGTGCCCTAGAGGGCGGAGCCCCTGAACATACCTCAAGCAAGAAACCTTCCCTCTACTGCACGGCAACCCTCAAACAGATGGGACTTTCACCAGCTCCACGGACAGGCACTGCCATGCAGGTAAGATGGTGCCAATCGGCTGTATCTGGAAGTTATGTGACACTCATCTCCTTCATCAGTCCATCTCTACCCATTATGCCCATATACCCAGTGACAGACAACTCCGTCCACTTGCCCTGATTGCCAGGTTAGAGCCAGGCCAGGTTCTGGGAGATTATTGGATAAAATGTGTAATCTGGAGATTTTCACTGCACTCTTTGCCTTCTCTGTTCTAGACTTCCTTTCAAGTTTGCCGATGGCCACTTTGAAGACGGCGAGCCTCGCATTCAGCCAGTAAGTTACAGCTGTGTCACAGCAAAATGCTCAGCTCACCCACTTAATGCCACCAAGAACTTATTAAATGCAAATCGTGTGCCCAGAATGCAATTTATGGTGAATGGTGCCACTTGGTGTGATCAGATTTTTTTTTTTTTCCTCCTGAATAAATGTCACTGGCTTGAAATTTGATGGGTCCTGTTAGGTGTATTTTACAGCAGGCAGGCCACTGCCATTGGACCCAGCTACACTATAATTTTACACTTTCCAACTTATCTCCTCTTTGTCTGGCTAACTACTGTATGCAAGTGACCTTTTAGAAGAGGGAGGCAGCAAGCTTAGTGCTAGACACCTTGTAGATTACTGATAGCTGATGTAGTGGGCTAGTGTGTGTTATGTGTGTTTATTACACCCTTTAACGTGGTCATTCTAACCACAATTATATTTTTCCTAATGTTTTTTAATGTTTTATTATTTGTGATGTTTTTATTTGTTGTTGCGATTGTTACTAATATGTATTTGTTTTTTTTAATGATGTTTGTTATTCTACAGTGGAAAAAATAGAAGCTAGTAATACATGCAATAATTATGCTTTTGTATGAATTAGCTGTAATGATAAAATTAATGAAGTTTTGCTATTTAAAAAAAATCTTCATCAGTAACAAACTGTTATATTTGCTTTTTTTTGTTTGGTAATGTGGAATCTTCTGTTTGGCAATTGCCCATTACATAGCACTGTTTGGTCCCGATCGCTGGGTTATGTTATAGTTTCTAGGGATAACATTTTTGAAATATTTTCTTGATCGTCCATGTAGAGTTTAATGTTTTCTTTTTGTGCTTTCTTGGGACCCGAGTTTGGCTGGAGCAGTGCACGGACCTGCCGGAAGAGGGCGCTCTATGCCAGGTAAACATGCCATAAGCAGCCAGGTCTCCCAGGCAGTTCATCCCTAGGTTGGTGGAAGGGAAATAGACTATTGATAAGAGTTTTGCATGTTGACCGTGCTGAATGTTGTCAAGATATTCCTTTTCAGCGCTCACCTACAACTGTGGTGATGATGACTCATTTCACTGCTGACAGTTCCAACTTATCTTCCTTAGCCAGTTAATTGCTGCTCCAAAAATGCACAGAAGTACTTTTTTTTGTTACTTTGTCATGTTTTATTCCCCAATAATATTTCATATTCACTAAGCTTTACTTAAGGATAAGGATCTTTATTTTCAGCTACTTGTCTGTGACTTGCAAATCTGTTTTGACTCAGATGAAAAATACTGTCACTTTATTGAAAACAAGCATTCTTATTCTGATGTTTTAACTTTGTGAATTCAGTCTGGTAGCCAAATAAAAAAAATATATGACTGCCAGGCTCAATTCAGTTTTGTCAGCCTGGTAGCCACATTTTTATACATTATATTTTGGTCTTGAATAGTCTGGTAGCCACATTGTTGAACATTATATTTTGGTCTTGAACAGTTTGGTAGCCATTTTTTAGTACATTGTATTTTAGTCTTGAACAGTCTGATAGCCAAATTGTAATACACTATATTTTAGTCTTGAACAGTCTGGTAGTTACATTTTAATGCAATATACTTTAGTCTTGAACAGCCTGGTCGCCACATTTTTATACTTTATATTTTAGTCTTGAACAGTCTAGTAGCCACATTTTTATACATTGTATTTTAGTATTGAACAGTCTAGTAGCCACATTTTCATACATTATATTTTAGTCTTAAAAAGTCTAGTAGCCACATTGTTATACATTATATTTTAGTCTTGAACAGTCTGGTAGCCACATTGTTATACATTATATTTTAGTCTTGAACAGTCTTGTAGCCACATTGTTATACATTATATTTTAGTCTGCAACAGTCTGGTAGCCACATTATTATACATTTTATTTTTGTCTTGAACACTCTGGTAGCCACATTGTTATACATTATATTTTAGTCGTGAACAGTCTGGTAGCCACATTGTTATACATTATATTTTAGTCTGCAACAGTCTGGTAGCCACATTATTATACATTTTATTTTTGTCTTGAACACTCTGGTAGCCACATTGTTATACATTATATTTTAGTCTTGAACAGTCTGGTAGCCACATTGTTATACATTATATTTTAGTCGTGAACAGTCTGGTAGCCACATTGTTATACATTATATTTTAGTCTGGAACAGTCTGGTAGCCACATTGTTATACATTATATTTTAGTCTGGAACAGTCTGGTAGCCACATTTTTATACATTATATTTTAGTCTTAAACAATGTGCATAAAAGCGAGTCAAACATTTTCAATCATGTATATTTGTTTTATAACTGAGACCATTACATTTTATATAATATCATGGATTCAGTTTTTTTTACCATAATAACATTAACAATAAAGGTGCCCCACTGCTGTATATAGTGAAGAGGAGAGACCAGGAATTGTAGCATGTCATAGTATGTAGAAGGGTCAGATGTGGGCTATGGTAGACATCAGGCCAGTGTAGTTCTATTGTGTACTTCTATTCTGTTGGACTCTGTAATATGTTTTCTTGTGTTAGTCCGAGCTCCCTGTCTACACTAATGAAGAAAAACAGAATAATGTGTTTGCATTTGTAGTGCAGTTGTTATGCCTGGCTTTGTACATTTCTAAGATTACAATTTGCTGGAAATATTGTTGAGGGGCACAAGGCATAGCATTACTCCCCGGGGCCATGCACGGCGGGACAATAGGAGGAATCCACTGATGGAACAACCTATTTATCGGACACACGATCGTAAATCTTGTGATGTGATCAGACATTCAAACAGCAGCATCTACAATTACACTTGTGAAGTTTCTGGTTAATACGAGAATAGTTTCTTGCGCTTTGTCCCAGGCTCTAATTGTCTACTTCATTCTGATAGCGATAGATAAAAATGACATTTTAATGAGCCTATATTCGAATATAACCCAATACAAGCTCAATACTGAGCCTCTGCATGCTCTCTAGTCCTTCATGTCCGCTTCAAGATCATTATTTGTAATTAAATCTGGAAAGTTCTGATTACAATTCCAAGACTTAAATCGACTGATTGTCATCAATAAAACGAGTGTTTGCAGTCCCCATCGATCTGTGTATTTCAAGTGGCAGGCTTTGCAGATCTACGTTTATATGTGTCTGTTATGGTTTATGCTAACCCAGGACTGGTGGCTGAACTGGTCTCTCAGCAAAACATGACTGGGAATTATGACTGCCCAATGAGCCCATTTAATCACTGATACATGGCTGCTTCTTGGGTTATTACAGCCTATTAAGGAATCGCCTACCTCAAGCCACACACACACACACACACACACACACACACACACACACACACACACACATATATATTATATTTTCCATTATTAGTATAATAATAATCATTATTATTATTATACACACACATATAAAATGCGTGCTTAGCTAGGTCTTATTTATGTACCATTAGCCATTGTATCGAAGTCATAAGTTACATAGCTATTGTGTTAAAGTAAACTAAGGGAACTCAGTAATTAAGTTTCAATACAACACAACAACCAAATTAAACTGCGTGTCATCTTGTTTTGATGTTTTGGCTATGCGTTTACAGTTTTTTTAAGCGTACAGCCCATATACTTACACAAACACACACGTACAAACCACAGATACACAAAAACACACACAATACACACATTACATACACATAAAACACACACAACACACAGCAGAAACAACAAACTACATACATACACGCTATACATATAAAAAAATAATGCACATTTATAATTATGATATAAACAATGATTTAACACTACACCGATTATAAATACTATTTCATTCCACAGGGTGCTAATGCGGAAACATAATGTGATGTATTTCTGATAGGTGATTCTTTTGGCCTGACTTGGTTGCGTTTTATTCTGCTGATATTATTATTATTATTTGCGTTTTTGTATGTTCTAATTTACTTATGCTTTCTTAATGGTTGATTCATGAATAGTTGTAGATATGATTTCGTACAGGCCCTCTGTCACATTTGTATTTTAGAAGAACAGTTGAAGTTTGTGTTGATTGTTGTAGTGAGGATAAAATTCTCAGCAAATTGTGTATTTGCTAAATAATTTCTGTTGCAGTCAAATCCTCTCGAGTCGAGAAAAGACTCTTTGTCCCCGCAGCCCATGGGTGTTGTTACAGCATCATTTCACCATGGGGACAAAAAAAAAAAAATATATAGAAAATAAGTTCGAAGATGTTCATTTATGAAGTTTATTCCCAGAGACTACCGCCTTTGCAGTAATTAGAGCCTTGGGGTTTGGGAATGTTCTTTTTAACAAGTATCTTTTTTTTATTCTTCTTTATTTTTTCCATTAAATGTAATATAATGTACCAAGCTACATGTTCATGGAAGCTGTGCATTGCGACACTGTTTTCTAATCTATTAAAGACAGAAAGACGCCTTTAGGGCAGACAAAAGAATGACAATATTTAAAGTTTAGTTGCCATTTACTTTACTTTTATTGTTAGATGTAAGACACGGAAATTAATTGTATTATACAGTACCAGTTTTTGTTTGTACCCAGATGTATGTTTGCTTTGCGCCCTATCTACTCCCCCATGAAAACCGTTGCGTCATTTTTTGCGCCTCTTTGTAACATCTCGCTGCGGCAAAGATGGCATTTTGTAGGTAAACGTGCCGCTCACCATAAAGAATAGGCGAATGAGGCATCGATTTATGGCTGCCTGGCCCTTTTATTTAAATTTTAGATTTATTTGGTTTACTTCAGATCAGAATTTATGTGATTTTATGACATTATTGATTTTGTGGTTCAAGTCCTTTGCCAAATATTCCTGGGATGAGATTGCAGGCTGTCCGCGGTGACTGTGTGTTGGAAGGAGTTGTAGTGCAGGGCGCTGTCAGCATTGATTTATGAAAAGGAAGTTCACCTTTTATGCCGCTGTTCTTGACAAACAGGGGACATTATACCCACCGATTCCTTCTGATGGGTACCTAGCGCAGAAACGGATTGCTACCCAAACCCTTCCCAGATCTCTTCTTCTGTAAAGACGCTTTCTGCGTATTTCGCATCTCCTTGTCCAAGAACACAGGCGATAAGTTACAGCAGCAGGAAAGTTGTCTCTGGAAGCCGGGACCTTGGTATAGTACACTTTTCATTTCAGCATTGATACCAGGGCCCGATCTATCTATCTATCTATCTATCTATCTATCTATCTATCTATCTATCTATCTATCTATCTATCTATCTCTCTATCTATCTATCTCTCCTGCATATTTAACCTACATATAAAGAAAATATAGATACTATTTCACATATATTTCAATCTATCTATCTATCTATCTATCTATCTATCTATCTATCTATCTATCTATCTATCTATCTATTTCTGTGCTGCATACTCAGATATAATTTTATATCATCCCCATTGATCTATCTATCTATCTATCTATCTATCTATCTATCTATTTCTGTGCTGCATACTCAGATATAATTTTATATCATCCCCATTGATCTATCTATCTATCTATCTATCTATCTATCTATCTATCTATCTATCTATCTATCTATCTATCTATCTATCTATCTATCTATCTATATATCTGTTACCAGCTATGTCCTGTGCTGTTTACAATGCAGCCTGCACATGAAGATAAAGTAGAGACTATTTTCTCTTATCAGGGATAATACAGCAGTCTAAAAAAAAAGGACCAAAGTCTATTCAGAATGACTTAACCTAGATGTGTTTTTATTTAGGGAAATAATAGTGTGCAGCATTTTAATAGCTATGACACATCTGTGAAAGCTGATGAAAGTGTTCTGTTGGATTCCGTACACTGAGATAATAAAAGAGAGAAGAATCTTGGGGGTATTCAATATGTTTGGCTTGCTACCCTTGTAAAAACAGGGACATTGACAGGAGAAAACATCAGAAATTGCATCCTTTGTGTTCACTTTATAAGTAGGGGCGTTTTAATTTGCCATCCTGTTTCTATGCACTGCAGTATGTGTGAGATAAGTCTGCCATCACCTGCACCTAGTGTAGCCCATGGCCAATATGAAAGGTCCATACATCCATTAGTTATATCTACCCTCCTCATGTTGTGAATTGTCGGTACCCTGCACTGTTATATAGTTCATTTTTAATATGCCTTGTGTATTTGATTTACCAATTTCTCAGGATTATGAATAAACACTTTCCACCCAACACCCCATAGATTATAGCCATTCCTACCAGGAATGAATTTTTCATTTATTCCAGGATAAGGTAACTTTTTTTTTTTTTTTTGAGTCATTTTTATTCATTAGGCCCTCGGACCCAAGTGTCAAGCAGTCAAATTAAGTAGCTTGTCATCCAAAGTAAAGACCTCTATTGTGCAGCCCCGCTGCATGATGTCATCTACGTGCTGACACTGTGTGGATACCATTTTATCAGTGTATGAGTCTTTAAAGCAAAAAATACAAATGGGAAGAGTAGAATTGGCAGTGGGGGAGTAATTGTGTATTCCTTGTTGTAACCCCCATCCCCCTTAACAATGGCACTTCTAAAGAATTGCATCTTTACTTGTTCCAGCCTACAGGGCTGTCATAGGTAGACAGATATGAGTATAAATATACGCTAATCTATCTATCTATCTATCTATCTATCTATCTATCTATCTATCTATCTATCTATCTATCTATCTATCTATCTTGTTACAGAATAATATTATTATTATAAATAATAATAA
>NW_017306412.1:1651757-1653032 GCF_000935625.1 Nanorana parkeri | reverse complement strand
AATTACAATTATTACAGAATAATATTATTATTATAAATAATAATAATACTACTAATAATAATAATAATAATGTTTATATAACAAATGCTCTTTACATAAATGTTTTGTCTCTGTTTTTCTTTAATTCCAGTATTTATTTTGGTAAAAAATCAATAGCCAGTGCGGATACTAATTAAATCATTTTTACACTGACTCGGGGAGCATGTCTTCACTTTATGGGGCTAAGTAACCAAAAAGTAATGTTCCCCCTGGCCTGCGTACACATCAACACCCAACCAGGTCAGGAGAATTAAAAAAATTAATCGGTTTAAGTATTTAAAGATAAAAGGGACTAGAATAGAATATAACTCCTCTGTGAAGAATCCCTAAATACTGCATCTTGGTCTTTTTGCTTTCTTTTTATTTACCCTTTTTCTCATTTTTTTCCCCTTTAGAAATAGGATACTTTAACATTTTCTTCCTCGTTTTACCAAAGCGTGTTGTAATTTTATGAGCAGTAGGGTTTTTTTTTTCTGTGACAAATTAGGTTTTGTTTTTGCTTATATGAGAAAATATGGTCAAAATGTGTTTTTGGTCTCGCAATTAAATACCAAATTCTGGCAACAATATCAAATTAAAACACATTCTGGCAACAATATCAAATAAAAACAAATTCTGGCAAATTAAGTTGACACATTTTTGCAGGTTAAATTTGGGAGTTGATAGATAAATACTTTTTTTCTTATATTGACTTTCTTCACTGAGCCTCTTTTGATTGGCTATCATAGTGGCCATGTGACCGGGAACGTACCTGATTGGCTCGTGGCCATAACTATACTAACATTGTGATCACAAGTTTCAGGAGCAGACATAAAAGTATACCATAAGAACTGACTTTTTTATTGTGTACAAAATCATGATGGAATGCTACATTGTGACGTGTTTTCTTTTTATGATTTAGCTCTACTGTGGGCTTCTATGAAAATTTTCTAGCCAGAGATGCTAAGTCTAAAAGTTCATTTAAATATTTGTGTGTTTCATGCAGTTGCAGTATGGTGTGTTTTAAACATATTTTAGATGTGTTTTACATATGTCACCATTTATCCCTGCATAAAAGATATACTGTAGAAGATGTGCTCTGCTGGAAACTGCGCCAAAGATTTGTTTCCCTAGCACACTACATTAAAACACACCTATGTAAATGTTGCCCAGTTGTGTTGGTAACATGGAGTCACTGGGCCACTTGGTCATTACACCTGTGTTCTCTTCAAACAATCTATCACATAATGAAGATAT
>NW_017306412.1:1625292-1651709 GCF_000935625.1 Nanorana parkeri | reverse complement strand
TATATATATACATCTATTATTATTATTATTTATTTCCTCTTACCCTGGTAGACTGTTTCGTGCAAAAAATTGGCAATTTTGTTGGTACTTTCTATTAGCTTTTTATCAATTTCTAACTATGGCAATTTGCCTCTCAGCAGTATTATTTCCTTATTTCAAGTAATTCACATTTCAGTGGAAATCCATTAAAAGGGCTAAAAAATGTAGAATGCATATCTGTTTGATCTCCATGCCTGGGAGACAAGTGAATTGTGGTTGACAAATAACTGTGGTTGAAAGCTCCAAAAACAGCAAGTGTATATATGGTCTGTCGTGTTGCACCCCACAAACTGCTTTTGGAAAAAATGTCTATTGTTCAGAATGGAATTTTTTGGCCAAGCACTATTGTTCAGGCAAACACCAGGGTTGCCTGCATAGCAAATGAACGTGCACAACTGGGTGACGGGAGTGTGCATGTTTATTCACGTACCCGGTGAAAACATAGCTCCATAGTTAGATCACGCTTGTCATTTGGCATCTCCTGTCTATGGCTAACTCAAGGGGCTGATTTATCCAATTATTGATTTAGCCCATGTTCACCAGAAATACGCATGGATTTTGTTTTCTTATATTCCTATAACTTAATATGATATTTCAGGTCTGTTCATAGTCTTATTTTGAAGCAAAAGTGGAGAAAAGAAAAATATGTTAGGGTGCAGAGAATTGAAAAAAAAAAAATGTGACCAGGTCAGGAGAATTAAAAAAAATAAATCGGTTTAGGTATTTAAAGATATTATATTCCTATAACTTGATATGATATTTCAGGTCTGTTCATAGTCTTATTTTGAAGCAAAAGTGGAGATATCTGACCTAAAAAAAAATGTGTCCGGGTCAGGTGAATTAAAAAAAAATGTGACTTATTTTGTAGCAAAAGTGAAGATATCTGACCACAAAGAAAAATGTAAAAACAAAGTCATAATACATAAAAGAAGGCAAGGGAATTAGATTTTTCTAGAATAATATTTAAAGGAAATCTGTGCTGGGAGCAATAGCTACTGCTGACCTCCTTCTGAAATGCTAATGACCTGCTTTCCCCTGGCTTTATTACTTTCAGAGTCTCTGAGCTAGAGCCATCAAGCAGATAGTAACTCCTGATCTGCACGTTTGTTGTGGGCCCAATGTATTAAAGCCTCTGGACAGATATAAAAGCCAAGTGACTAGCAAGTTTATATCAGAGTTTAGTAATGGCTCTCAGTACCGGTTTCCTTTAAGCTTTCTGCTGACCACAGAGAATTACAATTTTATTTGAGATTTTTGAGATGTACTACTATGATTTTTATGGGGATGATGTGGAATCAATGATATAGAATATTTTTATTTTTAAACCAAGCATCATAGATCTAATTAATAGCACGACATTAAAACAAAGCGTATCGTGCAAAACACTGTAAAATCTCCACTAAAATAACAAGAACTTGGCCAGATTTCATTAGACAAATTCTTGTATTGTACTGGCACATTTTCAGCAACTTTATACTGGCTGGATGCTAATGAATGTAACAAATACATTGTATAGCAGGCACCATAAGGTGGCGAATCCTGTCTCCTTACTTCACTCCCCCCATTGCCCCAACCTTCTGTCAGAGCCCTGTCAAAAATCTCTTACTTCCAGCTATGGAGCACAAGGGACCATTCCCAAAGCCTCCCACAGCTCAGTGCTTTGTACCTTATTGTCCAGCCAGACTTCCTTCACTCTTAGCCCTATGCAAAGTCTGACTTTTGGAAAGTCAGTATTTTTTCATAGGACGTTTTGGGGGCTCCAATGGCACAATAGGATGGTGGGCAAGCAAGGTGAAAGTAAGATCAGCCACCTTTTGTTGCGGCTATTTAGCTTATGTGTTATATTTATTAGTCTGTGGACAGAGCTTAATTCCTTTAGATTACCAGTTAAAAAGTTGTGAAAAATTTTAATTTCACTATAATATATTTTCACTTTAATAAGAAACACCACTATATAAGCCACAACTTTCCATGAGGAAATTTCTGCCCAGTGCAGTTCCCTAAAAGTTCCTCCTTCTACTTTTTTAATTTCAACTCTTCTGCTTGAAATCCCAGTGACTCTTTGTTGATGCAGATATTCTGCGTAATTATTAATAACCATCTTAAGTGAGTCATACCTCTTATTTGTTTTTTTCGTTCTATGTTTTCATATTACTTTTGCCTTCAAACTGCTCGTACGAAAGCATCATCAGCGTTAAGCATCTCATTTTTCTTCTTTAATATTAGAAAACAAAATACGTATATTTCCAGGAGATATTTGTATGCACTTATCGTAAGTATTAAACGGAGGTGCAATGTGAATGAATTTCTTAACAATCCATGAGTTACATTATAGAGCTTAGACATCAGTGTGTTGTTTTCCGAGCACTTAGCTGGCCCCACCAATATTGTCTCAGCACATCAAATGGGGTGGGATGGGAAAATCTACTCTGGACTGGTTTTTCCCATGATCTGTTGTCTGGGGTGTCTGCTGGGGCTGCAATGTGGACATAGACATCTAGCTCTCCCATGTTTTAGCATCATAACAATATTTTACCATATTGATGGATATAATTTATTTTTGGCAGCCTCATATTCAGCCTGGACTTCTCTAGGTAGGAATATAATTATAAATATATTATCAATACAGTTGTGCTTTATTGTGGAAGCCCCACTGAGATGCGTGAGTATTAAGCAACCCAAAAAAGATGTTGATTGGTGCCAGATAGCTGTGAACACCCAGATAAAAACTGTAGTGCTCTATGTGCCAGCAGTGATAGCTAGTAGGGTATCATGTCAAACTCAGCACCATTGAAGGTTCTGATTTATTTTATTTTTCCTCACGTAAGTCTGTAAATCAGGAGTCAGTGGGGTCTCCAGTGAAATATGGGCATCTTTATATGAGATTTTTTGAGTACCTTAGAGAGTAGCTATAGGGTTTTAAATGTTTTTTTACATATACATATGAGGAAACATTTAAAACTCTATAGCTACTATATAATAAGGTTTTTAAACCAGGACCACATACTGATAAGAACATATCAGTGTGTGTTAGTGGTTTAAAAAAACCTTATTTTGACCTTATATATGTATATGGGGTTTTATCTCATTACATATGTACATTTTGCTTCTTCGTTGTATCTTAGTAATCCTCTTTTCACACAGCAACTCACCATCCAGGGTCCATATGATTATGAACAGTAGACTCTCTGCAGCCTCTCATGATGTAAAATATCCACAATGATTCTGGAAGCCAAAGACCATGTGATCTAGGGCTGGGCTGCTTGTTTTTCTGGTTTATTAAGGGAGCTTGGGAACAGTACTTTATTATACATTGCAAGGAAGAAGTATTTTTACAGTCCAAAGAATAACACAATTTGGTAATGCAGTAGTCCATGTATCTGAAATGTAAATAGTAATGATAGGTTGGCTTTAACTCTTCAACAAGGGGTCTCGCTAGAGTTGCTTCCATTCTACAGATACCAAGGGCTATACAATAGACCTCCATTAGCAGCTGTAAAAATGGGTTGATTTACTAAAGGTTCACTAGACCAGCAAATCTCTCCTAGCTTTAATTTTTCCACCAGTCCGTATATAAAATAATCAGACGACCTGAGAAAAATCAGATCAACTGCCCTTGTAATCTTTAAAAATTGTCAAAATTCATAAGACATTTGAAATGTTGTAATGTTAGTGCTTTATCATGCACAAACATGAATGAATTATTACATCATTTCATTCTTCTCTTACATTTGAAACTGGTTTGAATCCCAGTCTGTCACAATCCAGTCACTCATGTTCTTATTATAATGAAGATGAACATTGCCAAGTTTTGGAGTACAACATGATCATTATATTGCCATATAGTATATTCAAGGCTAATTTAAAGGGGACCTGTCATGAAATAGATGCCCACTTCTGATAAGGCCAGTTGCCTGCCTGCCTAGCTAATGCTGTGATTTCCTCACTTCTATGTGGCCTTGAACCAACGTGCATCCAGTGATATCAGAATCTATGACCTATATGTTTCATTTTAGATGGTGACTTGCAAAGTCATAAGGATCAGAACATCAACAACGCAACTAGCCCTTTCATTAGGAGTCATGGATGGCTGTTTACATATTTCTCTCTCAAATTAAGCTCCCCGTTAAAGGGAATATGTCTCCATAAAACAATGTTTGTATGTGTTTCAGTTCACCTTTGCTTCAAAGTTGCAATCAGGAGAAGATTCAGTTTAGAACCAACAAACAAATCCCCTAATCTGTGGAAGGCTTAAAGGGCAAAACCTTTATTAACCATTGCAGTGAAGCTGCCCCCGCAGGTGCTAAAAAAAAAGTTATATTTACCCGAACTGCTGAGCTAGCTCCCTGCTTCTCTGGTCTCTGAAGCCTGTCTCTTCCTAAGCTGCCGGATTGGAATGTTCCTCAGTGTCCTTACGTCTATACACTGTGTATAAAATGTGATAATTTACAGGACCTCAGACCACTGCAGTGGAGGGGGAACTAGGCTGGAAGGAATGGTCTAAGAACAAGCCGGCTCAGCAGTTTGGGTGAGTAAAAAAATGTTTTTTTAGTAGCTAGACAAAAACGAGACATTAACCCTTGAATTTCCACTTTTGCAGTCAAATGTGAGAAAACCCCTCTATATGTTTGTTATGTGTACCCATTCACACAACATGCTGAAAAATTATTTATTAAAAAATATTTCTTACATTTTAGATGTTTTATTGAGGAATGTGTTTTTTCCCCCATACATACAATAGAGAAGCCCCTCCCCCTCACAGCCCCTCCTAACATTACAAAGAAGAAGTCAAGTAGAAATGTTAACATTTAAGGAGCCAAGAAACCCTAACCCAAGTAAAAGCAATTTAATATTTTGTGTAGCTCATGCTATGTGAATGGGAATATGTAACAAATATACAATAGGTGATATCCCAAGTTGGCTGCGAAAGTGTAAATACACATGAAGCAGAACCAGTCACCTGGACCTGCAACTGTTCAGCGATTAGATAAATTATAATTTACCTCTGAGCTTCTCAGTGTCTTTATTTTGTGATAAACAGACTCAGGGCACACTACATAGAAAGGATGGTAACAACAATGATCATTGCAACCATTGCAGCATTTCAGCTTTATTGCATCCTCATTGGACTGTGAAAAAAAGTCTTATATTGCTGAGGACTGGAGCTCTTCTATGCTAGTCTGCTTTTGTCAGCTGCCTAAATATGTTCTCCTTCAGCTCCCAGTGTCTGAAACCATCTTATATTGTTATTCAGCATTGTGCAATGCAAGGGAGCCTATTTGCCTTACAGTGGGTAACCTTCTACTCTTAGTTTTGCTAGGCAGAAGATTGCATAATATAAAAAAAGATCTTAGGCAGCTATACTTAAGTTTTTTCTCCTCTCCATGGGAGTGAAGACGCCCTGTGTAAGCACCAAGTATCTCTGGTTGGAGGTACATAGAGCTAGGGTTTTGCCCCACCACCATGGGACATTGCTATAGCCAATAGGTTGTCTGCTGAGGCACCCAGCGCTGCATCATGGGACTAAGGGGAGCGAGTCATATGTTCTCCATACCTGTGAATACATTCCTCCATACTAGTAGATTTTCGGTAGGAAATTTTTGTTTCTTCCACGAACCCTTGTTCAATTATAGTTCGGTTGCCCCATCAAGCATAGTCAAATGTTAATTTCGGAAATCGTTCGTTAGCCATACTAACCAACCAATTTTTGAAGAATGATGGAAATATTTTCCTTTTGCGCATGCACTGTGTTCTTGCTACGATTTTTGACAAATTAAAACCCCACTGATTCATCGATTTTCATTTGGTCAGAGAAAAATTTTTGATCACAATATCAAAAATGAAAATTGGTGATGTTCCATCAACTGTTCAAGTTTTGTTTGAAAGACCGTTCGTGTACGATTTCCGGAAAAACAAATCGTACAATAATGTACATTGTATGGTCACCTTTAGTCATAGGCAACCGTTACTTATTTTGTAAATCACTCACACAATATATCCAAAATATAATATAAATGACAATGATAAGCCTAATCTGACATATTTGATCTTATTTTGATAAACCTCTGGTTATTATTAAGTAAAGAGATTTAATGTATTATTTCTTACACCACCTTTGGGGCATATGTAAAATTATATAAAGTGTTACAACTTGCATGCTCTATTTATGTCATTGTGTAATTTTGCTTCCCTACATTCCTTTAAAATATAAAAAATACCTGCATAAAATTGCCTTATGCATCAGCTCATATAATTGGTGGAGGGGCTGATGAATTGGAAGCAGTCAGGGACCAATCTACCACCGAAAATATAAAAAGGGGTTTCTACTTTAATGGATTAAATGGTTTTACACAATATAATGACTCTTGAATCTTAAAGTCAACCTGTAGCAAAATGCTGTGAACATTAAAGTACTTGCATATTACTAACAAGCAGGATATGAGCTTTAAAATAAGCTCTCACTGACCTCTGTAGATGCAGGTACTCTGGAGCCCTAAATCTTCAACTTTTACAGCAGTATACTGAAGTCATCCGAATTGTTTTCTTAGCAGCTCAGTTCATCCGGAGGTGTCGCACAGCTCCTGCTCTGTATGTACATTAGATATTATAAGGCTAGCAGACTGATAAGTCGCTAAGTCACTGCCAAAGGCAGGGAAGAGGCTGATATGAGCTGCTGAGAGAAAAACTAAACAATTCTAGTGCTTTTGTTGTCAATTTTGATTGTCAAATACTCCACATATTGCTACACAGTGCCAGCAGCTACATAGGTCAGTGAGGGTTGTTTTTAAAATCTAATTTGCTGCTCGTTTGGTATACCCTTGTCTTACATACATGGCCTAGGTTCACTTTAAGGAAAACTGTCTGGTAACAATATAAATTAAACAACTGTTTATATGAATTTCCTAATTTCTCAACCAGCATTTCTAAATGATTACATAATTTTGTTTGTTGCTGTGTTTTTCCAAAACAGCTGAATTAATCATGAAAGTTTTGCAGAATGACCAATTAAGGGATCTTAGATAAGCCATCTGATTACCTCATGTCTAAATGAAAATGTTGATGTGTCTTGCTGCGATTTACAAATTCACATTTACAATCTTACTTCACCAGTTTCTATAAATGTTTCCATAATTGCACTGTACTGTTCACCTTTCCCAACACTTCTCTAACAGTCCTACGTCTCATTACATTTCCATAATAAATAAGTAATAAGTAAATAGAAGTGCCTAGGGGGTTGATTTACTAAAAGAATAATTTTTTATTGGACCAGTGAACCCGTGTTTCCTTTAAATGCCCAGTCATGTACAATGACAGTGTTTCTTTTTAAGCATTTTTTTTAAGACAGAGAAATAAATGTATGCTTGCGGTAAACAGCGAATTTCTAGGCTAGAGAACAGTGATTTGTCAGTAAATCGCCCCTAAATCTAAATTCATATGTTTTGTTGAGCCTTTAGAAATAATCTGAATGAATAATTCTGCTTAACAGATATTCACCTTTGGAATTTACCTAGGTTATTGGATATGTATGTGCCTTTGTGTTTATGGAATCGAGTTAAAAAATAATTACAGATGTAAAGAATAGGAAGATATGGTGATAAGTATACAGTATACAAATGATAAGTGACTACAAATACCGATTTTAAAAATGATTGTAAACATTTCTCAGTGCTTTATATAAAATGTAGTGGAAATATATATTTAACGTATTGGGGATGATTTACTAATGCAAGAGGAATTTACCAGGACCTGTGGGATGTGAGGGTTAAATGTTAGAATACCCTATGCTTAAACTAAAGGCATAAAGATATACAAATGAACCCAATTTAACCCGGCTATGTATACATTTAAAATCATCATTAGATGTATTTTTAAATAGATCCATAATTAAGGATATATTGGAAATTTCTTACTAAACTTTAAGAAACACAACATCGGGTTATGATTTTCCTTCTTCTCTTATGTACCTTTCACTAGTGTCAAAAATAATAATGTACAAAAACATATATAATAATGTACTGCCCTGACACCAGTACATTGTTGAACGTTGTGGCTCCATGAGCCACTGAGAACTGTCTGTGGCACACTGGAGGACCCTGAACCACAGTATAACAACCACTGCTATACATGAAGAGGAACTTCAGTGGAAAAAAAGCTTTGCCAACCTTGGATTTGAATGCCCTAAAACTGTAAAAAAAACTTCATTGAATGCATCTGATTGAAGAATATTTGTTCTCAAATTGGGAAATTAGTTCTTTTTCCACCTTGACCTAAAATTTCTGGTGCATCTTTTTGTTACAGGGTCTTCTGCAAATTTATAGCACTGCCTTAAAGTGTATTTCCACTTCTGCTGCCACATTGGGATAACACCTATTTTATATGTGTTACATGTTCCGATTCACATAGTATAACTTTAAAAACTGCTGCTTTCCATTTTACTTTTCTGAAAACAAAAGCTTTCCATTTTCTGTAATTTCAAGGAAGGAACTGGGGAGTTAATGTTTATCATAATTAACCCTACCTGTCGTGTGCTCGCAGATCTCATTATCAGTGGTAAACTAGATTTGAACACTGTCTCTCCTAATAAAGGTTTAAAGATCAAGAAGCTTGGTTTCTTGCATTGTACGTTAATGAAGGGAAACACACTACGTCCCCACTTTTTCTTGGCGGTAGACTTACTTTGAAATTATTCAATGTAGCTTGCAAGCTGCCCAAAAGCCTGTTCCAAAAAACATGTAAATGGTGGTAAATATTTCTTTAGGTATGCTTTGTGAATGGGAATACATAACAAACATATCGTAGGGTTTTCTCAAATTTCACTGCAAAGGTAGAAATACCCTTTTAAAATTCAGCTTCATTGTCATCTGGCTGCTTAGTAAAGTCCCAGGTATAACATTATTATTATTATTATTACAGGCATTTATATAATGCTGACAATTTACACTGCGCCTTAGTACACATTCACATCACTGGTGTTTATTTGTATTCCAGTTCCACTTTTCTCTTAGTAACTGATTTAAACATGTAGACATACAGTATATGCCCATATGCCTACCAAGTGTATGTGAAAGATTTAGCAAAAAGGTATTGAACCCAAGTAATGATGAAGGCTTAAATGGTGTAAGAAACAAACATTTTTTTTAACTCAAAACTCTGAAATTAAAAGAAAATTCAGAATTTTGAATTGTCTTTGGAAAAGAAATAGAGGGAAAATCTTCCAATAGAGGCTCTTTACTGCAGTGTCACCTGGCTAAGGAAGGATTGCCCTCGCTTTTCCTCTCACTTTCTGCTGTGTCTGCAGGATAGGAACTGAAGGTAAATCTCCCCGATGGGACACAGATAGCAAAAATATTCTGACAGCAGTTTTAACCCTTTCCTACTTTTTCTGAAGCTAAAAAAAAGTTGGCTTTAGATATTCCTTAACATTAAACAATGTAATTTGCTACTGATATAAAAAAAGCATGCATCTCTCAAAATGATTTTCCAACAGTATGGAAAATGATGTGCAGACAATGGCCAGTTAAAAATGACACAAATATCATAAATGAATCACTTAATATGCATTACTTTTATTTGTCAGCTTATTATCCATTCAGGGATGTGAATCTAATCTTTTTAATATTTAACAATAATTACTTTTATACGGGCAGCCTTTACTTATTTGGCACTTTGTCAGATGATTTACTATTGTAGGCACTATCAACTGCCTTGGAACTCCAATATTAATATAAGAGTAGAAATGCTACGGCTGAACCCGTCAATCTATTTTCCAGTCTGTGAGGGCAGGGTATTATAGTTTACAGATGGAGTTTTGTATATTTATGTAGTTTTATTAAGCTTTATTTTTCCTTCAATATGGTAACAGATTTCTATAGTTATTGTTGCAACTTTTTTTTTTGTATTTTGATAAAACCACAAATCTGTTAGGTGCATAATTTCCATAGATGACAATTCTATGAGATTTTGTGGAATGATGATGATTTTACAAGCACAAAGGGGTACAGCTTTATTCTAACCATACGTGGAATAGTAGGCTAGAATCCCAACTCTTTGCTTCTTGCTGCATTATTGATGCCCTTTGAAGGTTCTTAGTAGTTTAGGAGCAGGAATTGGACTGCTTGCCTCAGCATAAAAGGAGACTGTGTTGAAAACCCACACTGGCTCCAGATAAGCCAGATAGGCCTAGTTTTATGCTGGGTATACACTGGTAGATTTTTGTACGAATGTTCATATGAAGGATATAGTCAGAACATTGGATAATGCCATCAGAGAATTGTAGGTTGTCTTTTGAAAAATTGTTTGATTTTAACATTCTATTTTGGAATGAACTAAATTTCTCAAACGAAAACTAGACTCACTGTAAGAATTTCATATCTTTGATCATTTCTTTCCAACCTTCTTCAATTGTTTTCCTATCAGTCAAAAACAATAGTCAATATGATATCTAATTAATAGAAAATCAAACAAATGTTCCCAAAACAATTTTTTTCAAACAAAATTCTACTGGTGTATGGCCAGTTTACAGCAGCAACATTTTTGGGCAGGTGTTGCTTGATTACATGGGAAATTCTAACTTTGTCCTGCAGAATAACCTTGTCATCCCCCTGTTCTTATCACCTCCCACCAGTGCCAAGAGGACGGTCTGAAGTACCAGCTTTTGTGCTGTGTATTGCAATGACGCACACCTAAGATCATAATATTACAGGCATGTACAAACTGAACCCTTTGCATGATGCCTACCTCAACATTAAAGTCAACCAACTAAGAATTTAGCATGGATTTGTTTTCATAGTGCACCGCTGCACACACAGAGATGTGAATGGTTGTATTGCTTGTAATGTGTTGGATTTTCAGTGCACTTGGCAGGATATTCACAAGAAAGCATTTTTGTATGGACAAGCCCAAAGTAAATAACAACAGCGGTCTGCTGAATTCTGTTTTAATCTAAACTGGCCTGCTAACATATCTCAGCAGTTTCAAAAAATTAAAAAAGGATTTTTTTTTTATGGGTCAACCATATGTGGAAGAATAGGAAACAGTTGGATCTTTTGGCCACTCTTCAGCCTGACAACTTATCACAACTGACCAAATTTGAACCAGGCAAAATGTACTGACATGAAGAAATAGGACCTTTCCCTACTTCCCGCTATAGGTGAGCTGTAAAGCAGCATGATGTCATAGACGGGTTGACAGAGACACAATATTTTCAGTGTGTCCGGTTCTGGTCTACAAACCAGCTATCCTACCATTGACTTACAAATGTTATCATTGCCTTATTTTAAAACAGTATCATGCTCTATCATTAGACTGGCTTTCTTTAACTTAAAAAAAGTATTTTAAAATAATAAAATATTGTGATCAACATGATCTGAAGAGGAGCTCACAATTGCAAAACATTTGCACGCTTCAGGCCCCCAAAAAATAATTACCATTAATCCTGATCAAAATGTTTTCACCTCGTTCTGTTCTACGTGCAAGCCTTAGAAATATATATTTATTTCTAACATTCCTCTTGGGATTCTCCATAAAATTCCTGCGGATGTCATCCTCTGCTGCTTCAGACAAATGTCTTTTCATCCCCACTTAGTGTGTACACAGCACCGTTTAATAAGTCTAAGCAGGTCTGCACCATCATGCTTGAAGATCCACTATAGCAAGGCAATCTACTCAATGCACTACAGGCCAAGCAAATCAAGCATGAGAGAGAGACGTAACAAAAATATGGCGATACAACAGTCAAAGAGGAATCTGTAGACAGCTGGAGTAAACAGGCCTATAAAAGTGACAGGGAGTAGGAGCAGTTGCCTTGTAACCTGTAGAGAGTGTTCTGGAGGATCTGATCAGAGCAATTCCCGGACTCTGCTTGTCCTGGCTACACTGGTTACCAAGGGCTCAGCTCACAAGGGCTAAGCCTGATCTTTGTGAATGAAGCAAGAAAACACTCGACAGCTCGTGAATAATCGCTTTAATGAGTGTGTAAAGCGTGCGACGGGGTGTTCGGATCTGTCGGGTTAAACAAACAACTTGTACCCAGAGCAAATCCTATTGTTTAAGTGCAAAGTGGTGTCAGTTCAATTTCCCGGCTCTTCCTAAAACCTACAGATCAAACGCAGGGGTGTCCTGTGTTCTCCCATTAAGAAAAAATAACAATATTTTACAAACGTGAGTTTGATCTGCTTTCCTGGTCAAGATCCTTCCCCCCTTAATCCTCTCCTTAACCCTCATTGCTCCCTTTTGCCCCCTCTTAACCTCTTTCTACCTCTATTGCTGCTTTCTACCCCTTAGTCTGCCCATCGTTTATTACCACCTCTCTTATCACTTTTCACAACTGCCATAAAGGATATTTCCTGCAACCTTCTGTGTAAAAACACCACATCCACTGCACTGGGTGTTTCACAGATATAATAAAAGACAACATTTAAAACTATGAAATGGTATAAAAGGACAACCTAATGAAGTGAAAGTGTGGGTTGAGTGAAACATGTCTAACAAACTTGCATATTTTTTTTCTTCATAAAAAAAAAAGTGCATTTATTATTTTTTTGCATAGGAGCCAGTAAAGCATTGCAACCTCGATCAATAGATCACAAGCCCCTCTGCCATGGTGGCTGATGAGACTTGGGATCTGTGAATGGGTGATGCGATTTAGGTAAGGGGGTGGGGGTGGGGGGGGGTCTGCAATCTGACCATGTTTCATGTTACACCATAAATATGGCTGTAACATGAAACATTGTCAGAAACATAAACGTAGCTTTTCAAGGTTTCAGGTCATCATTAAATACAAATATGCAAATAATTAAAATGCATGTGCGGTCGGAGTGCAATATTGGAAGCAAAATCCTTGTCCAGAAGTCCTATAGAAAATGAATCATGCACTTTTTTTGGTATAAAATTGAAGCTACATAGATATACTCTTTAGTGCTGCATAATTGTAAAATGTTTAACTTTTGTTTGTTCACGTATAGGCTATTAAACTGGTTCTTTAAAATGCAACTGTACTTTAGCAGTTTTCATTATGGAAGCAATGTGGTGGACAAGAGAGTTGGAGCTTATGCTTGGTTTGAACTGAATGTTTTAGCATATTTTGGAAGTGTAATGTTTAAAGCTGAACATCTGGCACAAACACATTTATTCCACAATAGGATGTAAATGCCAAATGCCTTTGCAAATCCAGTTATTAACTTTTAAAATCAGTAGTGACATCACGTATGCAGAGAGCAGAGCTGTGGGAGGGATACCTGGTGATCCTGCTACAATGATGCCTGTTTAGGGTTATAAGGTGACAATGCTTTGTCCCTGTCTCCCTATTGTGCGCCGGTGTTGTCCCGCTGTCACATGGGTATCTGATGGAAGTTACAAGTAACTATTTCAACACACATCACTCAGGCATTGTCCACTGTTAAAGAACTGAAAGAGTCAACATAGAGAATCCCACCCTGAAAATGACATGTAGCCATTGCTGGAGTACATGCATATAGACAGGAAATGCAAAGGAATATTTTATAACAAAAATGGCAATTCTTTTTAATACGCAGCACTCTAGCAGACTAAATGTCAGTTAGATTTAGAGAGTGCTTATGCTCCCCTTACCTGATCTGCTGACACCATGCTACTCTTGCATCCTTTCCTACCTTTTAGCTGAAAAGCTAGGCTGTGCCTGGTACAACAAAAGTATGCTCTATAGAGAGGGAGATATTTGTATTATCGGGATGTGTGGGACACCGAAAATTTTAATCATTATATAACAAAATATATTACTTTCATACTGTGGAACAATGTGCTCATGAAAGACTTAACGTCTTATCATTAGGTTTACAAGCTCCCCTTTCAGTTGGGCTACCCCCACACTGCGGGGTTAAGTGCTTGCTAAGATCTAGGGTACCTGGAAAAAGCAGCTTTACTTTTTACTTGATCCCCACTCCCCTGGCAGACGCCACTGTGCTCGTTTCCCCTATTCTCTGGCTTTTAGACTGTCTCGGCATTCTCATTTATAATGTAGGGCTATAGACCCTGCATTGTATCTGATCCCAGGTAATCCTTGGGGTGTAGCCCCACTAAAAGGGAGTTTTTTTTCTCCTGGAGATAGGCTTTAGGTACTGTATATTTCTATTGTAACATTTAAACATATCTACATAGCTTGAACAGCATTTACATAGGACCATATTTATTTGAGAACTACACAAGCCACCTATAACCCTATAGAGCAATTTAACTATAATTTATTAAAAACAAAGTTAAAGGAGAAGTATTGGCAGAGTAAAATGTACTTTTCCCATACTTAGAGCCAATGTGTGACACCACAGCTGTCACACTTCAGCTCTATACCTCTCGTACCAGCCTGAAGTGAATAGCCGAACAGTGTTCGGCTCACTTCACTTCAGATCGGTCATTCACTCGGCTGCCCTCGGCAGCTTCGTGAATAGATCCCCAAGTATTTCACCCCAGAGGCAATTTTTAAAACAGAATAGACTGGATTTACCAACTTGCACATGAAAACACATGAAAAACTTACTTTAGGTAAAATTCTTTATGCAATGTTATATTTTAAACTTCTACTTCATTGCTAAATTATAGACTAAGAAAACCAAGGATTAATACTGAGTACATTGACCCTTGTGTGCCATATTTGATATTTGTTTGTGAGACATTTTGGAAAGATCTGGAACACAGTGCTTGAATTGGATCATAGGGAGCAGCTTTTTTTGTTGCTTTTGCCGTACATTTCTTTGAGTTGCAATCTAATAAATAAAGTCTCTCCAATTCTCCTGTATTTCTTCTCTACAACTCAGTGGGATACAATGAGAACACATGGGGCATGCATGGTACACCTATACATAAAAAAAGCAGCAAACCCTTAGCATGTTTATGCAGCTTACTGCTGGCCGTGAAATAATAAACATTTCTTTACTTAGAACGTACGCCTGAAAAACAAAGATGTACCTGCACTGGGACTTCTTTTAACATTCTAGCAAAACAAATGGCAAACGCACTCATCAATTTGTTACCAGCTTTACCGCAAGGTGCACATGGAAGGGCTTTATACAGTACAACATCAAAAAGTTTCCCAGCACACTCACCAGCCAGCATGCAAAAAAACTTGTCTCACCGCTAAGGTTAAAAACATAGGTTTAGATACCTGTCTTCTGCAGAGAATGTTAAAGCCGCACGTTTTTTTGCATGCTGGCTGGTGAGTGTGCTGGGAAACTTTTTTGCTGTTGTTCTTTTAACATTCTGCCCCCTTCCCTCCCCCCTATACAGGACCGGATCAAGAGCATCATGGGCCTGGTGCTATCGGTTGGTTGGATGGAAGGCAGCAGAGGCGGCTCTATAATTAAGCGGTTGCTCGCTCCTGGGTCCTCCTCGCTGATTAGAGAGCCGCTGGTGCCTCTGGTTGATTGTGTTCAGCCTGCCCAACCCAGTTTGCCATTGGCCAAGGTGATCAGGGCTGGCTGGGCTTATTTTCAGTGATGGGCCTAGAGCTGGCGCTCCAGTAGCCCTTATGTTAATCTGGCCCTGCCCCTATATATTGCAGGGCCCCTAAAGACGTGCATGATCTGCTGTGGCTATGGTTACTGTTTGATAGAATTTGACTATGATTTCTGCTTAGCTGTTTTAGCATGGTTTGTTAATGGTTAGTGTTATGTATTTATAATGCTAGTATGCCAATACATAACTATATTTCATTATTTTAATTCACTTGCTCATTGGTGATTGGCCTTCTCAGGCTTTTGTTGAACTGAAAATGGAAGTGAAACGTTTACATTGGATGAACCACATCTATCTCTTGGTGGTGTGCTAGTTATTTCAGAATTGTGTCAGCTCGGGTAGTTTAAGTGACAAAAATTTGTACATATGAAACACACATAAATAAAGAATATCTCACTGAAGAAGTAACTCACTATCCTGAAAGTTTAGACTGAAATTACCGATATATTGAACCTGACCCGTAATTTAAGTGAAACCCTAAATATACCGGTAAAACTAAGCATATACCCTAAACCTAACCCCTAATCCCAATCCTTTACATAAACCCATGTTTGAATTTAACCTTACCCCTTAATCCCTAATGCAACCTTAAAGGTAAACCTTAAAGTGCATGGGCAAGAGGAAAAGGTCACTTTAAAAATACATTTATATTATATGCTTATATTTTGCCCTATCTTGTTCCTCTCTCTGCCTTTATCTGCTAAAGACATTTTTAAATAAAAATCTTTCTGTTTTCATTACATACATTTTTAAAATCCTGTCCTATGGTGGGCTGACAACACACACTATTTTTGTATTTTGCCCACCTACTCTCCCATTTCCACAACATAAAGGCTAATCATTCTGTAGTCCCAAGATAACGAATGGGAGGGCTAAATATTCTTTTTGGGACAACATGGAAAATGAGCACAGCTGTACATTTCTAACATCATCAACAGGTATTTTTTTTGCCTTTATCAGAGAGGTATATAAAAAAAAACCTTTGATGGTACATTTATCAGACGAAAATGGAGCAAATAAAATAAGTTTATTGTTAGTGTTTACATACATTTTAGGATGCCAATGTCTGCTGCACACCAACAAGACTATAGGCATGTACCACCAGTGACCCATATGTATATACATATATTAATTTCAATGCACACTTTAGTATTAAACGATTTTTGCCATAAGAAAATCTTTTTTTAGATATGAGACATAAATAGTAAAAATATATCAAGATTGACATTCAGTAGTCAGTTTTAGGAACCAGTAAGAAATCGAGGGGCCAATTCTCACTTATAGGAACTTTTGTCTCAGGATTATGTCAAACTATAAGTAAAGCAACCTTTATTACAGTTCCATTGAGTACACATTCTGATTCATTATTTATAATTTACAATGATGAAAAATGGGTGAAGAAGCTTCCATAGTATATCAGCCTAAGAAAGCCTATTGTTTTCAGTCAATCTGAGTGGACTGATGTATGTGCGCCAGGGGAGAGGAACAATAAAGCACAATTACTTTGCAGCACTACTGAGTATGAAACAGAGTCTGCATATGAAGTTGGCCACTATTATTGCCTCCATATTCTTATGGACAGGCTGTAAACTTACCACCATCGTTTCCTGATAAACAGTACCTAAGCCCACCTGGTAACCAGAGCTATCTACAGTCCTCCTGCTTCATTATCACTAATATATCCTACAAATATCATGCAGATTTTGGTCCCTTCATCCACCACCTCCACCTCCACCACCACCACCAGACACTTCACTTTCATTTGGTTAACAATGGAGTTTAGATTTTAAAAGAGAAAATTACATAATGAGGTTGTGGAAAGCACCAAGAGGGTTATTCACAAAGCTAGCCGAAGAATCAGCCATAGCTTCGGCTCACTTCACTTTGGGTGGGTTATTCACTTGGTTACCTTCGGCAGCTTTGTGAATAACCCTCCAAGTTTCACTACACTGATACCGATGTCCCCTATATACTGAATATTTGCTCCTAAAAGTCCGGTTCACTATTTTTATGGTAGAATATATACACTATATGAGCAAAGGTTTGTGGACACTTGAGCATAACACCTATATGAGCTTGTTTGATGGACATCTCTCTGCAAAACCATTTGCAATACCTTATAACCCCCCCCCCCCTCTTTAATAGCCTCCACTCCTCTGGGAAGGTTTCCGCAAGATTTAGGTGTGAGTGTTTGGAAATTTGTGCCAAATCATCATCCCAAACATGTTTAACAGGGTCAAGGCCATGGTTCACGCTTCCCTACACCAAACACATTCAACCATGTCTTTTTGGACCTGGCTTGTGCACAGGAACACACTAATTCCGAAATAAGAAAGGACCTTCTCCAAACTTTTGCCAAAACGTTAACAGCATCTTTTACTGGAAACATCTGAACTCAATATTTTGCAGGGGTGTTCACATACCATTTGCCATATAGTGTGGCTATATATAGATTTAACAAGCTGTTTGAAAAAGAAAATGACATATGTAAAGAGAGATCACTGTGCTGTAGACGTAGAGGATCTTAGAGTAGCACTTTTGTGAGTCAAAATAAAAAGGCACCTAGTACATTTAAGAACAGTCTATTGCACATATAACAATCCCTTCCAAGAAATAAAAAGACCACAAATGTATATCTTCTGACTATATGCACCCTATACATGGTCTATATACCATCTGTACTCGACAGCAGTGTTTGCATTGTACACTAATTGGTTTGCTTGCATGGGTAAAGCACACTTAGTGGGCCTTCCTGTGTTTTCGAGAGAGCCTCTGTGGTGATGGCAGCCTTTAAAGCTTTTAGGCTCCTTCACCAAGATGGTAAGGTGTCATAGGAAGGTGATTATCAGAGCTTAAAAGGCAAAGTGCACATTGCATATAACTTCAGAGATCTGACTTAAACCATTTATGTAATGGTCCAGTTCTCAATGTGGTAATCATGTGGCCCATGCTGTGTTCTGATGTCTGTGTGCCTCTCTTTTTTTGGCTCTGGCCTGAAGAGCTGTAGAGATACAAGGGCAGATATATTGTATTAAAATTGGGCTCTAACTCTCAACCTAAGTTCAACTACATGAAAATAATCAGGCTAATATATCGGGTAAGGCGAGCAAATCAAAAGCAAGCTAATTTATATTCAAGTAAACTTAAAAAGGTTTGTTTGGACCACTGTGATTTTGTGCCCACTTCCTTTGAATGGATACGTGATGTAGTTTAAAGTATTTGTGGATGTATTGAGTTTTTTCTTACTATTGCCTACGCTGGATCAGTATTACATGTATATGCTGGTCTTCCAAGATTAGGAATATTGTTTCTGAATGTGGCACTAAGAGAGTTTTAAAGAAACATGAAATTGGTAGGAGTGGATGACACAACAGCAGGAAAAGAGGTGACATACAATAGTCATTTTATATGTAAAAAATATTCACGGAATAGCTGCAAACATTCATAAAAAAATATTCAGATGGCTTTGTGATTTAAGTCTCTGCAATATTTTAAGGACATGTATGAATGCTGAATGTTGGAGATGTCTTCAATGAATGAACTAATGAATTTAAGAAGATTTTCCAAAAACTTCCTATAAGGCAAGGGTTCATCCTTTGCTTTACAGCAGAGGTAAGGATCAAAGTACCACTTGTACACTGCTGAGACCAGGGCCATCCCTACCTATTTGTCATCTGAGGCAGTCAGGAGAAGGGGACCAAGCTTTCAGCTGGGCTGAAGGCGGTGGGTGGCCAAGCGGGAGGCAACGGGTGGCCGAGCTGCCAGCAGCAGGGGTTGCTTGCTGTTAGTTGCCCCTCCTGCCACCCCCCAATGAGATGCCACCTGAGGCTGCCACCTCAAGCTGCCTTATTATGGGGACGCCCCTAGCTGAAGCTTTTAGGACATAACTGTGGCAGGTCCCAGTGTTCAGTTAAACTGTATTTATATACAAGAGCAAATGTGATATATTACAGCCTACCAGTGCTTATGTGAGATGGCTGAATCCATTTTTTTTTCAGGCTTTCTCTCCTTGATTTTTACCTGGTAGTCCTGCCAGTAATACACTTACTGTCCTTCAGGGACAACACACACTTACTGTCCTTCGGGGACAACACTCACTTACTGTAGTGTATCCATGGAGGAGTAGTGTTGTCCCCATAGCCTGGTTGCTCATGATTTAAATGAAAGAACACCTGCTTCTCCTCTCCTCACTTACATAACATACTAAGCATACCATGGGACTTTAAAGGTACCAAAAGCACATCATATATAAATCAACAAAACATAATATTTTTACCTGTAAACATCTATAGCCTTTTATTTCTGGTCACGTAAAAGCATATTTAAAATAACATCATAGTACAAAGGATTGCAGGTTATTACAGAATACTCTTACTTTACAATTGTACATCGACAGATACAGAAACCTCCAAATGTCTCATACAACTCCCAACCAGCTCACACAAAATATTTATATATCAAATATAGCATTCAACTTGTCAGCTGATACTTGTGGACCGCATAGACCACTTCACAATGAGTCTCCTGGATATTGAACTTGCTTCTTCAGGGGAAATAATAGTTTGTAAAGAACTTTTATTTGCCATCAAGGCAAGTAAAGCATCAGTAGCATATACTTGCAAACAGGTACATATGTATGACTATGGAAGAAGGCAGTCTGTGTCCAGGAATTTACATCTGTACCTGTACACAAGGATACGTTCGGAAAAGCATTTATTAGCATACCACAGCCTTTCAATTATTTGTACAAATACTAGGCTAGTGTGGAACACAGCAGAGTACAGACTGATTGCCCATGTATTCCTATCTCTGTCATTGCAGCCACCAACCATATAGCATACCCACCCTTGCATCACTCTACAACAATACCAATGTTTTCTGTTTTTATTTCTTGGATGCTGATTGGTTGCCATGCACAGCTGCTCCATATTTTGTCTGCTCCAGCTTTGATAAATTCACCTCAGTGCATTTATGTTTACTGAAAAGATCCTGATGAAACCACTATAGTATGTTTATCCCCCATAGATAGTATATAAATATACATCATTCCCTGGCAGATGGTTTGCTCTCTCCATTGGTGGATACTTGCAGTTGTAGACAGTTTACCCATTGGATGGTGCTGTCATATTCAACTGTAGCAGTAACAGAAGTGGGTTAAAATTAAATGATATGTTTCCTGGGAAACTTTTAGAAAACATTTTGAAAAGTGTGCCAATTATTTTTCAGTGTTGTACCTCCCCTCACAGTAGGTAATAGACAGATATTTAGTGTGGTGGTACATCTGTAATAACAATGAAAATAGCACTGGGTTGTTGTCACAGAGTCCCCAAAGTCTCATTGTGAGCGGCTGCAGCCTCCATGATGTAAGAAGAATATTCTGTGCTCAGCTTGCTCTTATAAATAGATGCTGGAGTTATCTTAAGCATATAGGGAATGATAACAGCAACGCTTGCTGTTGTAGAGAGGGGAATGTGTGCTGCTAATCCTAGAAATCTGGCACATATTTCACCTTTACTTCAATGGGCAGGACACGTTCAATATCCTTTCATTCAACATTCCTCTGTGCAAGGTGACACCAGGTGGTGAAGACTCCTCTATAGAGCCAAGATTCTTCCATACTACCTCTAGAGGTGAAATATACTAAATTAGATCATGATTGAATAAAGATAGATAAATAGATACATACATACATGGATTAGAAAGATACATAGATAATTAGATAGAGATAGAAAGATAGAATCTATCTGAGAGAGAATAAGAGATAAATGCTAGTGCAGAAAACAGCAGTGTACAGTGTGATGTGCAATAGATTTAGAGAGATGTGATAAACAGAGATGGAGAGATTGATAGATGTAGATAGATATATAGATAGATAAAACATTAGGTGGAAGAGAGGGATGTAATAGATAGAGAAGAGACATGTAATATGAAGAAGAGAGGGATGTAATAGGTAGAAGAAAGATATGTAAAATGTAGAAGAGAGGGATGTCATATGTAGAAGAGAAATATATGTAATATGTGGAAGAGAGAGATTTAATATGTAGACGAGAGAGATGTAATAAGTAGAAGAGATATATGTAATATGTAGAAGAGAGAGATGTCATAGGTAGAAGAGAGTGATGTCATAGAAGAGAGAGATGTAATATGTAGAAGAGAGAGATGTCATAGGTAGAAGAGAGGGATGTCATAGAAGAGAGAGATGTAATATGTAGAAGAGAGAGATGTCATAGGGGGAAGAGAGGGATGTCATAGAAGAGAGAGATGTAATATGTAGAAGAGAGAGATGTCATAGGTAGAAGAGAGGGATGTCATAGAAGAGAGAGATGTAATATGTAGAAGAGAGGTGTAGAAGAGAGGGATGTAATATGTAGAAGAGAGAGATGTCATAGAAGAGAGATATGTAATATGTAGAAGAGAGGGATCTCATATGTAGAAGAGAGGGATGTCATATGTAGAAGAGAGAGATGTAATATGTAGAAGAGAGGGATCTCATATGTAGAAGAGAGGTATGTAATATGTAGGAGAGATGCAATATGTAGAAGAGAGAGAGAGAGAGATGTCACATGTAGAAGCGAGAGAGATGTAATATGTAGAAGAGAGAGATGTAATATGTAAAAGAGAGAGATGTCATAGGTAGAAGAGAGGTGTAGAAGAGAGGGATGTAATATGTAGAAGAGGGAGATGTGATATGTACAAGAGAGGGATGTCATATGTAGAAGAGAGAGATGTCATATGTAGAAGAGAGCACCGTATGACAGTATGTGACATTGGGTATTGAATAAACATATCAATACTTTAAAAACCCTTCAACTGTGTGCCGGTGAATTACTTTTATTTACTATTAGTGTTTTGCACGGCGCCATCCGTGTGGTCACCTGGGCACCACATATACCTTGTGGTTTTGAGACCGTGGCAGTGCGAATGGGATTTGGACTTTGATATGTAGAAGAGAGAGATGTCATATGTAGAAGAGAGAGATGTCATATGTAGAAGAGAGATGTCATATGTAGAATAGAGGGATGTCATATGTAGAAGAGAGAGCTGTCATATGTAGAAGAGAGGGATGTAATTTCATATGTAGAAGAGAGAGATGTAATATGTAGAAGAGGGGATGTAATGTCATATGTAGAAGAGAGAGATGTAATATGTAGAAGAGAGATGTCATATGTAGAAGAGAGAGATGTCATATGTAGAAGAGAGATGTCATATGTAGAATAGAGGGATGTCATATGTAGAAGAGAGAGCTGTCATATGTAGAAGAGAGGGATGTCATATGTAGAAGAGAGAGATGTAATATGTAGAAGAGAGATGTCATATGTAGAAGAGAGATGTCATATGTAGAAGAGAGGGATGTCATATGTAGAAGAGATGGACAGAGAGATGTCATATAGGCAGATAATATGTCATATAACCTGTTCGGGTTTTCGGTATCACAAACTTCTTGTGTTTGGACAGAACAATGTAGTTTTTTGCTTTATTATAAACTTAAAATGAATTATTGAATGTTTGTGTTTATCTGCGAAGCTTTTATTTGTAAATAATGACAAGGACAACCTGGAATATATCCTTCTAAGAACCGTTCGGTAATAACATTGCTTTTTGGCTGAAGCCAGGAGCGAATTGAACTGTCCCCTCTAGTAGCCAGCACACAAAGCCGGGCCACATACACCAGACAGGGCGCTATCAGGCGTTAGATTAGGCGTTAGAGGGTAATATTTGAGTATGAGCAGTAAACACGATAGGCTGGGACAATGACAATTCTCATAGGGACCCTGCCTGGCTATACCCCCGGGACCTCAGCAGAGTCTCTATACACAGGGTAAGGACCAGTCACCTCCATGAGGAGTCATGTCTGAGCAGAAGATTGGGAGAGGTGAGGGCTAATAGAAGGATAACGAGATGCTTCGAGCTGACAGGATTAATGAGAGGGATAAATAATGACATACAGTATGGGGAAGAGACAAGTAATGAGGATGTGAAATGAGCTTTCCAAAGAGGTCGAGATGGAAAAAATGATAAGAAGCAGATGAGAGGGGGCTGATAATCAGAGCTTGGATTAACCTCTTGTGGGGTGTCTGCCATGGTGTCAGGGGACCCCAGGCAGGAAAGGGTTACACCTCAGAGCTGACTGCCCGGCACTGATCGGGTTAATGGAGGCATTGCATCATTGCATGCGTTTAGCACTTTTAGTGTACAGTATGTATAATGGGATTAGCATCTGATGGGAGGAGCTCCTAAGTATAGCATTGTGGGGGGAATACACTGTTATCCATCCATGCAGCCTGTGTTCCTTTTTTTTTTTTTGTTCTCTCTTATTTTCCTTCCACTTTCATTAAAACAAACACAGGGAATTATGGACGGTGCTGTAAATTGCACGTTTTCTATTCCGGTGTAATTATTTACAAACATTATGAGCTGGCATTGATAGAATGTATCACAATGCGGTTATATTGTATTGCCTGGTGAGGGATTGGTTGGTGCTGAGAGGTAGCATAGCACGCCTGTGTGTGTGCAGGGATACGAGAGGGATGGGGATTGCAGCCTCCCCCATATAGACGGGCGCTGGTAGCGCGCTGACGCTGATGGAGCTGATGGTCAGGAGACCTGGGCAGATTTCAGACCGACGTCTCCTGTGAAATGTTCCAGGCCGGCTCTGATATTGATGTACATCGTATGGGGAAGGCTGAGAAATCTGCAGCTTGTCTGTTTGTTTGTTTATAGGAAGCAAAGGGGAGGGATCTCCAAGTTTAACTCGTCTATATCTTCAGTATAATTGAATCGGATGTTTACTAATAATTACACACCAAGCACATCTGATTTGGCTGCTGGAGGACGCGGCGTTCCCAGGCATCTCATTTCCTACATGTATTTCATAAATCGGCTTCTTCAAACCACAGAAGATCACAGAGCCGGGGTGAGAGGGGGTACTGCTGACCTGCACGGGAGGGAGGCAGTAACTCAGAGTAACCAGGGAGGGAGGCAGTAACCCAGGGTAACCTGGGAGGTAGGCAGTAACCCAGTGCGCCCTGGGAGGGAGGCAGTAACCAAGGGCAACCAGGGAGTGAGGCAGTAACCCAGGGTAACCGGGGAGGGAGGCAGTAACCCAGGGTAACTGGGGAGGGAGGCAGTAACCCAGAGCAATCTGGGAGGGAGGCAGTGAGCCAAAGCAACAGGGGAAGGAGGCAGTAGCCCAGGGCAACTGGGGAGGGAGGCAGTAAGCCAGAGCAACCTGGGAGGGAGGCAGTAAGTCAGAGCAATAAAGGAGGGAGGCAGTAAGCCAGAGCAACAGGGGAGGGAGGCAGTAAGCCAGAGCAACAGTGGAGGGAGGCAGTAACCGAGAGCAACCAGCCCTCAAGCTAGCACACCAGAAATGTTTGCATTTCAACTAGATGTATTATTGAACCAATGGCATTACAAACACATGAAAACCAATAGATCTGCCCAGAACTTCATCTACAAATGCTCAGCGGCGCTACATATATTGCTGAACGAAGCTACTGGAATATCTTATAGACTGAAGGTGGGACTGGAATTAAAAAAGGTGGAATGATAAATGTGGACTGGAATTGATAAAGGTGGAATTATAAAGTTGGACTGGGATTAATAAAGGTGGAATGATAAATGTGGACTGGAATGAATAAAGGTGGGACTGGAATTAATAAAGGTGGGACTGGAATTGATAAATGTGGACTGGAATTAATAAAGGTGGAATGATAAATGAGGACTGGGATTAATAAAGGTGGAACTGGAGTTTAAGAAGGGGTATTTTCACTCCTTAAAAGGTCCCGCCCCACCTTCAGTCTATATGGTATTCCAATAGCTTCATTCAGTTTGTACAGCGCAGCAGAGAATGTGTGGATGACGTTGTGGATAGATGTGACTTTGATGTGTTTGTACTGCCATTGATGTAATAATATATTAGTTGGAATCTCTCAATATCTGGTGTGCTGGGTTATTATGTTAGGTTATCTGGTAGTTTCTTAGGTTTTGGAGGAAGTCTGGGGTTATATTTGTAGCTGACACTTAATACGTATTTGATCCATATTCTGGGTAATCATGGTGTGCAGATCTTTTTGGAATACTTTAAGGGAACCCCCCGGGCAACCAGGGATGCTTCAGATGCTCCCCTAATGAGATTGGTTTGGATTGGTGTGTGATTGGTTGCCGGGGAGCGGTACCAGGTTATGAATTACACCATGCGGTGTGTAATGGATAACTGTGCACACCTCCGTAGTGTAGAAGAAATCCACATAAGCCAATATTTGTAGCCAAATAATAATAATAACAACAACAACAACGCTAATAATTATTATTTTATTTTATTTTTACAACGTTCTCTACAACAAGTAACTTTTTCATTGGATGTGCAGTGTGAATTGTGTCTTTTGTGACAATACAATGGTGTGAGTGAAATAGAAATCATTGTATCATTTAGGATTGTGTATAATTGGGCAGCACATTGTGTGTCCGGAGCTCCGGGCCGGATGTGCAGAGCCGAGCGTTCCCTGTCATTGCTCGTTGTACGAAGCCAGCCTTCCCTGTGATGTTCTGTTAGCTCCCTCCTGTACTACACCCCACAAATCATCTGATCATACAAATCATATTGTGCCTGCCACAGTCCCCGGCTCCTCTCCCTTCACATCACTTGTCGTCTATTATAGATTGTACGGTGTGTGGTGCACAGAGAGGTGACACTCACATACACATGTGTATTCTGAGCTGGTGACAATGTGATAACATAACATGGCATGATGGCTCTTAGTCATCCTGCAACTGCGCGACTATGACACACTCATACACTATATATACACAAATAGCATATAGCTACAATGATGAAAAATAAATATATACATTCTAAATGTCATTTATAATTAACATAATACATATACAGATAG
>NW_017306412.1:1619737-1625191 GCF_000935625.1 Nanorana parkeri | reverse complement strand
CCATAATCAAGATAATCAAGTTCTCTGTGGTGTGGTGTCGAGAGTCACAGGTCGCTCTCCTCCGGAGGATCTGCCGATATCAGTGTATGGGGGATCGCACAGCGGCTGATATGTGCCCCGTCCTGCTTTGCCTGCTGTTCACCCCCGATCTCTCCCCGTATCTATCTGCTGTTTATTGCTGCAACAATGATTTCTTCACCCCTGTCATTCTCTCTTATTAGGCACTGATAACACAGTGTAAACTCTGTGGAACAAAGACAGGCAATGGGTAAATCTAATACCAATCACGTCCCCCTCCCCCTCCCTCCTTGGCCCTTTACATTTGTGTAAAAGAGATATAGAGCATACAGCTAGTAGGTGCCCATTGAACTAGGATTTTTCCCATAGGCACAGCATGGGAGAGACCCTCCGGCTGAATAGCTGTAGGATTGAGGCAGATAAAGTTGGAGAACACCTTTCAGAAGCTCCACAGTGCTGCCTGCATTCTGCTGACAGCCCAGACCTATTGCAGTAATTAGGTCTGTGCTGCTGGCCTTGATTAGACCACATGCACTGTGCAGCTTCCACCAATATTGACATTTTCCAAAGGGGATTTTCTGAAAACCTTTCACTGTACACAGTGCAAATTCTATCTCATCCAAAAATCCTAATAGAAGCAAAATCAGCTGCATAGTGTCATGGTAACCGGTCCTCTACTCCCCCCCATAAATTCTAATTTCTAAGAAAAAAAAAAACAGTACTCCAAAAATTGTACTCAGATATCAAAACCAACATAACATTTCTGCAATCTTATCTCCTGGGAGAGGGTTTTTTAATTTTTTTTATTTTACAGTACATTTGAAAACATCTTTGATTTTTTTTATAGACTTATGAAATGTTTTTTTCCCCCCTATAATGCGTATAAAATAATCTTTAGTTCTAAATAAATGGTTGGGCACCAACTACTAAAGTTCCACATACCCTACAAAAGTGTATTTGCTTAAAACACCAAGGTTAAGCTTTTTCTGCGTTTTTTGTTTTTTTAATCATCATTAATGTGATTGGGTGTTTCAAAGGAACAAACTTTGCCTGTAGGAAATCAGCTGCCTAGTGTTATTTTCCTTTCCAAGATATTTACAAAATAGGCAAATTGAAAAAAATTACAAAGTAAACAGAAAAAAATAAACAAGTAAAAAAATGATGAAAAAAATGATTTTTTGATGAAAAAAAGATTCAGACACTGTATGAATGTTGTATTGGAGGCATGCGAGTCTTACATTTGTAAATGAGCATATTGGGTTTATTTCTTAGTATTTTTGTTGTTTTTCCTACTCTCCTTCACAGAATGAACTGTTCAAAAAAAAAGAAGAAAGGAGCAATAAAATGTCATTTTTCATCTGAGAGAAATGTTTGTTTAAAGAGGCCGGCCCCTGTTGATGACAGCAGGAAATTTACATCAAAACGTGGACAGTTTATGTGGATTTATTTATTTAACCAGTGGACCTTTTGCTTAAAAGGTTTGTATTCGGTTTGAAGAGCTTTCCCACAAGTGATGTGTTACTAAATATAATGCCATTTTCCTGCAATTAAAGAGATTATCTGCAGCTTGCGCCAGAGTGACTTATTAATGTTCTCAAGATGCATGGAAAATATTTATTTAGGCTAATTTTAAGCAGTTTGTAGCATTGAATAAGTCATTTCAAACTAAGATTAGATAATGTACTTTAAAAACCTTGCAAGAGTTATCAGTCTCAGTAGCAGAATGAAAGATAGATAGATAGATAGATAGATAGATAGATAGATAGATGTGAAAAAGTATCGACTTACAAAAATAATATGAAGATCTCACTGTTATGGCCCACACATATTCTCTAACATACTCTCATGCTCTGGTAAGCAGGAAATTACATCAAGTCAATATAAAAACAGGTTTGAGGTACTTATGCCAGCTGTATTTAAAAATAAAATGAATGACTTGTTTTAATTAATACACAATTGGGTTAAACTTTTGGGGTTCACTTTCTTTTAAATAAAGTTATTTTCACAGCCTCTGTTTACTAAAATAAACAAGTTCAAGGGATTTTTTTCTCATTTGTTCTGAAGGCAAGAAGGCATTAATTTTTGTAAAGTGCTGCACAAACTGTTGGTGCTATATAAAAGAATAATAACAAAAATAATAATAATAATAATAATACCATTAACATAATAATAATAGTTATTATTATAATAAAAACAATTATGTAAACAAAATACTCTGGATACTTGTGTGCATTTATATTTACTACAACCTTATACACTGCTTTATGCAAATATAGCGGTCGGTGTCATGGATAGTATGATACTATGGATCTTTGGGGTTCATTTACTAAAGTCAATATTTCAGCCTGTCAGTTTTGGCATTAATGGTGCATTGGAATTAATTTGCTGAAAGTGTAGAGGCTGTTTACTTAGCAGTGCGAATCTTTACCTTGCAAAGAGCATGTTCACATAGCATAGTAACGGTGTTCACTTCGAAAGCCCAATCGTGCCTGTATATGATTGGACAATTGACTCGAACAAAGCTTCACCTTATACTACCTAAGCTAAATGAACATTGACTTTGGAATGGGAAAATACACTTTGCAAATTGAACAATCTCAATTTCTTTAGTAAATCAACCTTTTTAGACATGTTTTACTGAGGCAGCAGAGGTTGTTTTTAAACTTTACATTCACTTACCAAAAATGAATGTTACCAAATAAGGTGAATCTGGGCTTACTTTCAATACCCACTCATGCACAAGTGGAAATGAAAAGAAGTCTTTTTCTAGTGAATGCTGTTTTGCCTTATTTATTAAGCTCAGTGAACATTACCTTTGCAAAGTAAACAATTCTCTACGTCTTTAATAAATCAACCCAACAGAGTCATGAGGAGAGCGTATACTTTAGGATACAAAATTATAGGAAAGTTTAAATAAAATGCACAATAGGTTTTGATTTTCCAACATTAATTGCCCAGCAATGGCAGCACAGATGCAAAAAAGTGAATCTAAGATGAGATCATTTGTTTTAGTGAAATTTTTGGTTGAAATTTTTTGGGTGTTGAACTCAGGTACAAGAAAATGTCATTATAACGTTAATATTGTAATCAAATTCTTGATTGTGAAAATCTATTTTACTAAAAGAGTGGCGAATGCTTGGAACAGACTTCTAGCAGTGGTAGTGATAAGTTAGCCGTATACTTTAAGATTTTTGTATGAAAGTTCATATGAAAAATGTCATCAGAATGTTGAATAATGTCATCAGAGACTTGAGAAATGTTATTTGAAATTTTCTTTTATTTTAACATTTGATTTTGGAACGAGTGCAGTTTTCCGAATGAAAATCACATTCACCGTTAGAATTTAATGAATTCAATTTTCCATCCTGCTACTTCGATTTTCTTTGTCACGGTGGTGGAAAAGGAGTATTGATTTGACACTGTTAACTATTAGAAAATTGAACGAATGTTCGGAAAACAAATCTTGCGCATGAAATTCTGTTGGTGTATGACCAACTTTAATCAACAGTAAGTACATTTGTATATGCTTGTAATAAACATAGGTGTATACTCAGATAAATAAAATATCAATGGAGCAACTGGTCTTTCTCTGCTGTCAGTTATAAGCCTTTCTATGTTTATATTACTAGGGTTAGAGATTAGGTTTAATGATGTCGTATTGGTAAGGGGTTGTATTAAAGTGACTCTATCACAACATGGATACCAAGGGGTATCCTCAGGAGTGTGGTGGGATACACACTGGATCTAGCACAACAGGGTCCCTTCACTTGCAATTAAAGCACAGTCTGTAAAAAAAAAGGCTATATTCCCCGCATACATATATGCTTTTACAGCCTTGATGCCTCTACTTTGGACTCATAATTTCACAGTGAGGAACACACACTCTACGAAACGATATCATTTGTAGTGCCAAGTTCTGTTTCATCTTAATTTGCCCCATGTTGTCCCCCCTCCCCTTGTGTCATGTTCTATCCTCCCCCTTATCCCCCAGGATTCAGAGACATGTATGGGCACCTTCGTCATTCAATCCTGTTTACCAATTACATAATCGGTATAGCAGTATGCATATTTAGCTGAGTGCCTTACATGCTATATTTTGAGGAGCGATTTTTACTGTGTTACATTACTTGATTCTCACAAAGACTGCTACCATTACCTGTATTTTGTAAAACCTTGAATAAAAAGTTATAGTTAAAAATATTTTTTTTTTATTGTTCTATTCTGTAACACCACAAACAGCATCTCCTAGGCATGTTATTTAATGCATTTGTGTAGTTCTAACGTTGCCCTCAAAGCCAAATTTAAAAAGCCTTTCCCTAATGTACAGTATTTAAAAAGAAAAAAACATTTATTTGTATTGGTACATGTTCCCCATACCCAGCTTCCCATTCTTTTTTTTACAGTAGTTTGCTTATTAGGACAAAACACAGTTAGATTTACTATCAGCCCCTTCTCCATGGACCTCAATGGGATTTGCCGCTTTGTCATGCTTTTTCCTCCCTGTTATCCCCTAGGATTCAGAGACATATATGGGCACATTCGTCATTCAATCCTGTTTCCCAATTACATAAACAGTGTAGTAGTATGTTCATATTAAACTGAGTGCCTTATATGTTAAACTTTGTAATGGATGTAACTTTATTCTGTGTAGCACCATCTCTGTGTTACGTTACTTGATTCTTACAACAACTGTTAACATTACCTGTATTTTGTAAAACCTTGAATAAAAACTATGGTTAAAAAACCCCCCAGAAGGCTATATACTTATCTTTCCATCCATATGTGGGTTTCCATCCCTGCCACTGTATGTATATCACACTTACAAGTGTATCAATTACTAGCTCCCCCTGCTCCTTGCTGTGGTTCCCTCTGCCGGCTTGTACATCTTTTAGCGTGCAGCAACAGGGTCAATTTAAGGTGAGGTTAAGGTTAGGGTTTGGACTAATATTATTGGTGAGGGTTGTATAGAGGAGTTCATTTTTGTTTAAATCTAAACTCTGAGAAAATGTAAGAGCTACCTCGTAGTGTAGTCCCAGCTTAAATCTAGTAACTTCCCATCATCCTAAATCCAACCACTGACTTCAATGCTGAACTCCAGAGATAATTCAAAACTGCCCTTGCAGTTGGGCTCCTGCACATATACATGATCCCCAAGTGCATGTCTGCTGATTTTCTAACATTAACATTTTTATTTTCTCTCTGCAGAATCCCTTTGCACAAAAAAGAAAATCATGCAAGATTAATTGTGTGCAATAATCGAGAATAGATTGTGTGACAAGTGTGCAAAAAAGTGATCTGGGTGATTTTTTTCAGTCTGTGAGATCAAAAATGTTTCCATGTAGCCCAAATCCTTTGCTATCAGGATGAAGATGATAACTACATCAACTTAGTCAGGTGTATTATAGAAATAACTCTATCCACTGCCATACATATATA
>NW_017306412.1:1618577-1619678 GCF_000935625.1 Nanorana parkeri | reverse complement strand
AATCAATATATGTGAGGTTCCTCCTCTGAAGAATCAATATAGGGGTGGTTCTTTCTTTATAAAACCAATATAAGGGTGAGTCCTCCTCTATAGAATCAATATAGAAGTGATTCCTCCTCTGTAGAATCCATATAGGGTGGTTTCTCCTCTGTAGAATCAATATAGGGGTGGTTACTCCTCTATAGAATCAATGTAGGAGTAGGCCCTCCTCTATGAAATCAATAAAGGAACAAATCCTTCTCTAAAGGAATCACTACAGGTGTGAGTCTTCCTCAATAGAATCAATATAGGTGTGTGTCCTCCTCTATAGAATCAATATAGGTTTTGGAACTCCTTTATAGAATTAATATGCGGGTGGTTCCTGCTCTGTAGGATCAATATAGGAGTGGTTCCTCCTTTATAGAACCAATATAGGAGGGGGGGGTCCTCATTTATAGAATCAATAGAAGGGTTGATCCTCCTCTATAGAATCAATATAGGGGTGGGTCCTCCTTTATAGAACCAATATAGGGGTGGGTCCTCCTTTATAGAACCAATATAGGGGTGGGTCCTCCTTTATAGAACTAATATAGGAGCGGGTCCTCCTTTATAGAACTAATATAGGAGCGGGTCCTCCTTTATAGAACAACTATAGGAGCGGGTCCACCTTTATAGAACCAATATAGGAGCAGGTCCTCCTTTATATAATCAATATTTGTTCATTTGAATAGCACCCCAAACACACCACCCACCCATAGTTTGATCGCTTGCACTGGAACATGCAGTACATCAATGCCGTGCGTTCCAGTATTGGTCGCGACTTAATGACCAATGACAGATGTGGGTCCTGAGGTTATACAGGTTGAGAATCACTGCTCTATAGGATCAGTATTGCGGTGGGTCCTCCTATATAGAATCAATATGCTGGTGGCTACTCCTCTGTAGGATCAATATAGGGGTGGTTCCTCCTCTATAGAATCAATATAGGAGCGGGTCCTCCTCTATAGAACCAATATAGGAGCAGGTCCTCCTTTATAGAATCAATATAAGGGCGGGTCCTCCTCTACAGAGTCAATATAAGGGTGAGTCCTCCTTTATAGAATCAATATATGGGTTGGTCTT
>NW_017306412.1:1522306-1618396 GCF_000935625.1 Nanorana parkeri | reverse complement strand
AAGGGTGGGTCCTCCTCTACAGAGTCAATAAAAGGGTGGGTCCTCCTCTACAGAGTCAATAAAAGGGTGGGTCCTCCTCTACAGAGTCAATAAAAGGGTGGGTCCTCCTCTACAGAGTCAATAAAAGGGTGGGTCCTCCTCTACAGAGTCAATAAAAGGGTGGGTCCTCCTCTACAGAGTCAATAAAAGGGTGGGTCCTCCGTTATAGAAACAATATATGTGTAGGTCTTCCTCTATAGAACCAATACAGGAGCAGGTCCTCCTTTATAGAATCAATATAAGGGCGGGTCCTCCTCTACAGAGTCAATATAAGGGTGAGTCCTCCTTTATAGAATCAATATATGGGTTGGTCTTGTACTATAGAATAATACGGGAGGGGGGCAGGGGTGTCCTCCTCTATAGGATCAGTATTGGGGTGGGTCTTCTTATATAGAATCAATATAGGGTGTATACTATATACCTGTACATATACTCAAAGTTGGTGTGTCACATTTTTATTTGTGTTTCATTTGATCTTATCATGATCCACTTATTATGTGTCATGTGGGAAATATCAGAATAACATGGTCATGTGTGCCCTCTAGTGCAGTGATAGTCCTCTTCCAACTAAATATAATGTTGTGGAAAAATATTAAAGATACCTATACGTCAACTCCATGCAAACCACACTCGCCAAATCTAAAGTTTGTTAGAGGTCATGCTGGCGACTGTACCAATGCAATATTTGGGTGATACAGCAAAGAAGTGTTGTTGTCCCTTAAATCACTGAATTGATATTTCCTTCAAACATCTGATTATGTGCAGATAAAGCATTTTGATTTTCTTTCATTCCTCTGCAGATGCTTAGGTGTTTAAAGTAAATGCAGATTCATCTGACTAAGTGAAAAAAAAACCCAAAACACTTTGACAGTGAAAAAGCATTTGTTCACTCCATGTCTGCCTTTTTCTCAGTAACTATTTTAAAACGGAAGAGATTAGGAGATTAAAATATTGTAAATATGTCAGCGTGAGAAGAAAACCAGCAGTAGGTGTTACACTGCTCTTCCACTGGGGGGAGCTCTGAACACCTGGGCAGCAACCACTGAGAGTTCCTGTGTTATCGTGACCAGACAGCACAGCAGGGTCAGACATGAAGAGTTTGGTTTCATTCATTCTTTTTCTCCCCGGATGATATGTACAAATAGTGGAAAGTATTTATGCATGGTTATGTTATTTTGCATTCATAATAGATGTGCACCAGCTCAGCAAACCTTCATTGCGTAATTGTAAACCTTATCACTAAAATCTTCATAATGTCTTTCAAAAGTCGTTTTCAAATATGTAGCTTTTGTTTAAAAAATATCTGGTGATCCTGCCATGAAGGTCCTTGGTCAGACGCTTCCTGTTATAGGGTGACAACGCTTCGTCCACTTCCCCTATTTGTGCTCCTGTGCTGTCAACTTGTCAGATGAGCTTCTGATGGAGACTACAAGTGACCATGCAGTGACAGAAGCTCTATGAAATGCCAAGCAGCTATTGTTGGAGCGCATATAGACAGCAAGTCTATGCAAAGAGGCTGAAGGAGATCATCATCGCTAGGATGCAATAAAGGACGAAAAAGGCGAAAATAAGCATTTCATATTAAAAAAAATGCCAGTTGTTTATAATACACAGGCCATACATATCTACCAAAACATAGCTTTGCTTCAGCAAATTAAATGCCATTCAGTTAAAGTTTAAATCTACTTTAAAGGAAGTCTGTCTTGAGAAAAACATTCAGCCTGCCATTGATGGCCTCCCCTTCTGAAATGCAAGTTGCCAGAAAGCCAGTCAAGTAGCATTTCAAAATATGTGCAGTAAAGTAGCAATGGCCGTCCACAAAAGTCTAGACAGGTGTTCCTGATAATTAAGGTTCAAAGGGAAACATTTTCACATTCATTCACATTTCATATTAGGTGTTCTAAGTAATCTAAATCCGTACCGTTCTAGATGCTTGGCTTCCACACTGGATTATTAGCATCCTGCAGGACATGATGAGACCTGTTATTTAAAGACATACACAGGGTGTCCTGGGCAGTGTACATCTTGATCTTCAATCAGTTTTAAAAGTTGAGCAGCTGTTAATCTTCTGATACCGTATATTCACAAAACACAAGGGGGTTGAATTTCTGCCCAGCCACATGCTGGCTGAATACTGTTTGCACAGCATTACCACCACAAGATGGAGACGAGGAGCATAGGATGTTCCTTGGCTCCATCTAGTGGTGGGAATGCCATGCGAACAGCATTCGCCCATTGAATAGCATTGATTTCTAAAACTTCCACCCAGCCACACTCTGAGTGAATGCTGTTCGCATGGCATTCTCACTACTAGATGGAGCCAAGGAACATAGGAAACGTCCCTCGGCTCGACATCTAGTGGTGGCAATGCTGTACAAATAGTATTCACCCGGCATGTAGCTGGGCAGACGTTTAACCCCCTTTGTGTATTTCAGCCCCTGGAAATGAGGGCTAAAACAATTTGGTGAATCGACAACAAATTACACCCCTGGTGTCCCCTCCGCTCCTGGCAACCAGTGACATCAATGGTTGCTAGGAGCTGGGCGGGACACCAGCCAGGGCATCCAAGAATTGTAAGAGCTGTGCAAGACCATACATATCTCCCCACCCTTCTGTTAGCAACCTTGGACGCTCCAGCCGGCATCCTGCCTGCATTCACATCTTCCCTCTGCTCTGGTTGCTAAGAGTCAGGAGGGGAAATGTGTATGGGAGATGGGGATGGGGAGATGGGGATGGGGAAGACAAAGGGGGTTATTTACAAAGCTGCCGAAGGCAGCCTAGTGAATAACCGAGCCGAATTGAACAGAGCCGAACATCGGCTAAAATCACCGGCTGCCTTCGGCTCCTTCGTGTAAACCCTCAAAAAGCAGCACCCCCCCTTCAAGCGGTGCCTAGAGCATGTGCCATATGTGCCATACCCTGGATACACCACTGCCACCACATCGTTATGTTCTCCAGTGTTTGCACATATACCAGTATTTAAAGTATTTCTTAGGATTACCTTTATCTGAATGGTAAAATATATATATATAGAGCTCTGCCATGATCTATGTAGAGTATGGGTTTTGTTGGGTTGCCTAGCTCTGACTGGGTAAACCTTATTTTGCCATGCTGGCGTTTGCAGAAAGTATGGTGTTTAAGTAGTATCCTTTATTAGCTAACAAGTTTTTAAATATGCAAGCTTTTTCTCATGAGCACCAGCAGTGACACCATATTCTGACCTCATATATGTTGGATGTATAATTGTTTTTGTAAGCTTGGCTTAATTACAGCACCACCCCCTCAATCTGATTTATTACAACTTGGAAAAACGGCTTTTTTACATTGTTTTGGCTGTGACTCCTGATTTGTTGTATTCAGTGGTAATCAGCCTGAATTCAAAGTTGGATGTAAAAGCCACAAGAGATCTAAAAGCTATAAGAAAGTTTACTTAAAAAAACCCCCAAAGAAAAACCCCTCATCTTAATACCAGTTGGTCGATGGCACAACAGTTTCATAGTTTAGTTTGTAAGCGTCTTTTTTTCACAGTACCGCACTGTATTGTATGTAAAATGTTAACACTAAGTCCACCAAAACACTATAAATCCCAACCCCACATTCCATGAACTCCCCACACTCAATTTCTGTATGCCTAAGCCCTAAAATATTCCAAATATAGACTGCAGGTATGTTTTTGGTAGAAACTGGCTAGTGTCAGGACAGTAGACATGTGCGATTCATTTCGTTCCGAATCGAAATTCGGACAAATTTTCGTAAATTCGGACATTCGGATGTATCCGAATTCCGAATTATAGACATAATGAATGCAAACGAATCCGAATTTCCATTTCCGAAATTTCGGTAGCGTTCGCACGAACGTTCGTTTCGTTTTCTGTTCTTATTCGTTTCTTATTCGTTTCGTTCGTTGGAGCAAAGTGACATTAGAGAAGGAGAAAAATATTTTTCCCCCTCAAATGTCACTTTTGCTGCAAACGAATAAGAAACGAATAAGAAACGAATAAGAAACGAATTAGAACAGAAAACGAAACGAACGTTCGTACTAACGCTACCGAATTTCGTCCGAATCCGAATTCCGAATTGACTTTCACACCCGAATCCTGAAAAACTAAATAACACAAATCCGAATTTAAAACGAAACAAAACAAATTTTTTGGCAGTGCACATGTCTACAGGACAGTAGGTGAGTGCTTGAAAAGGCAGCAAATTCAAAGAAACAAAGGTAGGTTTAAATAAAAGCAAACAAAATGATATTAGAATAGTGTGTGATATGGTATATTTTATGATTTCACTGTGCAATATAACAAAACATTTTAATACTTTTAGGAACTCCATTGTGAATCAATTTAAGTAGCACATGCAAAATCCCATTGCCCATTGTTTGATTGTTTTGTTAGGGATAGGGATGCATTGCAAATGAATTATAAAGGCTGGTTCAACCTTTTTTTATTCTGAAATAATACACTCTAATTTTTATTTCAGGATCAAAATTTTTTGTGCAACTTGTTTTGTGAGTGTTTCTTTTTCTTTTTCTGCATGGTAAATATTATTATTATACAGGATTTATATAGTGGCAACAGTTTGCGCAATGCTTTACATAGTTACATAGCTAGTCAGGTTGAAATAAGACACAAGTCCATCGAGTTCAACATATAGAGATATGAAAAAAAAAGCCTAAACAGAACGCTATGCCCACAATTACCCACTGTTGATCCATAGTGGGTAATTGAAAAAAAAAAAAAACCCTATAAAGCATGGTTCAATTTGCTAATTTACAAAATATGGGAAGACAGTACAAGTACAATACAATATCATACAAAAGGATTAGGGGACCCTGCTTGTGAGAGCTTACAATCTACAGGGAAGGGCAACTGATAAAGAAGGTAATAACTGTGGCGGATGAGCTGACTGAAGGTGTAGATCTACAGTCTTTAAGAGAACTTGGAATAGGCTTCTCTGAAGAGGTGAGTTTCCATGGATCGCCTAAAGACAGACAGATTAAGAGATAGCCGGATAGGTTGTAGTAGGGAGTTCCAAAAGACGGGAGAGACCCTGGAGAAGTCCTGGAGGGGAGCATGTGAGGAGGTGATGAGGGAGCTAGACAGCAGGATGTCTTGGGAGAAGTGGAGAGGACGGTTTGGGTGATATCTTGAGATGAGGTTGGAGATGTAGCCGTGGGCAGAGTTATGGATGGCTTTGTATATTGTTATTTGTATATTTAATTTTCTGTGTTGTGCTTTTGGAAGCCAGTGGAGAGATTGGCAGAGATGGGTGCTGGCCACTGAGCGGTTGGTGAGGTGGATTAGTCTCCCAGCATCATGCATGATAGACTGAAGGGGGAATAGCCTGTGTAGAGTTAGGCCAACGAGAAGGGGGTTGCAGAAGTCAAAACGAGAGATGACCAGAGAGTGAAGTAGTGGCTTTGTGGTTTAATTTGTTAAGAAGGGGCGAATTTTGGAAATGTTGTGGAAATTAAGACAGCAAGATTTGTTAATGGATATATATACATATATGAGATTTAATGTGCCTAATGGACATTGTACACTGCTATCAGCAATTAAAGGCAGTCCCTTCGTATCCAGCTTATGAACATAAATGAGTGGCACAATTTTGTGAAGCTCTGACTCCAATGCATTTTTCCTCATCCAGCTAGCAATGATTGTTTATGTTGACGACATTTCCAGTGAAATGACCTGGAGTCCTCTAGAGCTGAAATTTCACCAAAGGCAACATTTATTTTGTGAGATTTCACTGCTCAGCCCTTCTTATGTTCACTTCACTTCTGATCGGTCATTCACTCGGCTGCCCTCGGCAGCTTTGTGAATAGACCCCAAAGAGTCAGACTATCAGCACTGAAGCCCTTCATCAAAACCAAATGATGAGGAAGGTCCCGTGTCTATATAATATAATAGTATCATGTCAAATTTATTATAGGTGCAGCAATTTTATACAAGTATCTGCAGTGTCATGACAAAAATTAAGAACTACAACTACAGACAGTGAGTTTTATTTACTAAAATGAGTAGAGTTCACTGAGGAAAGTGAATGGTGGCAAATCAGGTGAAGCTGTCTTCACTTTGAATACCTAATTATGTGCTAAAAAAACATTGTGATCTTACTTCAGGTCCACTTTAAAGTAGAAGTAAACCAGAATGGAAGAACATTCTGTTTGCTAAGGCATCATAATCAATTGTTATTGCATCACCTTTATTTTTATACTTTGCAACATCTTAATGCTGCTGATCTACCTCTTCCTTTCTACAGGCACTCCAGCGATGGCTGGATGTCATTTCTCAGGGCGGGTTTCCTGATGGTGACAACAGTGACTCACGCCTTCATATGTATTCTCCATCAGAAGTCTGTTGGATAGGGTGACAACACAAGAGTACAATTGGGAGAGAGGGACAGAGCGTTCTCACCCTATAACAGGAAATGCCTAAACAAGGACCTTTATGGCAGGATCAGCAGGTATTATTTTAATAAAAGCTGCAGATTTCTAAACATTGTAAATGTTTTTTTAGTGGCATTAAAATGTTAAAAGCTTATATGAGATTTTAGCGATTGCGTTTTCAAATACATGAAGCATTCTAATGTAAATATTGGCCTGAGATAATCACCCCGCATGTATTTATTTAGTTCTATGGCAAGATTATGCCTATTAAGAGACATTAAAACAAAGTCACCCCCCATGCCTTGTTTAATTAGGAGTTTTTTCAGTGTATTGTTTCTCATTTCACCCAGGTCTTGGGACAGTCTCAAGTGGTTGGCATATCTGCAGCTGATGACAGCACAAGGTGTGACTTCCCAGGGGGACTTCTGAATAGGACACTAGGAGAATACACACATTCTTCAACAAGACTCCATGTGCCCTTCAATGGAAAGAGAATGGGAGCCAAACAAGCCCAAGTTGGTTGCCTGGGGTCTAAACATGAGTTTCTCTCCTCTGGAACAGAAAAACCTTCTTTGTCCAACCTGTTAGTGCTTTTGTTCTGGGAATAAAAGCTAAAGACAACTTGCACAGCCTGAGCTGGGAACTCTGCCTTAAATCCGGACCTGACACTATTCACAAGCTCTTGACAAGGACAAAAAAGGGGAAATTAGGCCTAAAATCTAGCAGGCAGATGTCCAGGGTTAAAACAGGTTATTTGTTAATTGCCTTTGTGTTTTTTTTTTTTAAAGGGGAGGGAATGGATGGCTGAGGAAGAGACCTGTTTGAAAAATAATAAAATACAAAAAGCTAGCACTCCACATGCGATGTGATTCATTTCAGAGTGATTCATATTTCCAACTATTAATATGGATGAGTTAAACAGGGTGCAGGCTGCATTCGGTCGGCTCGCCAATTAAGGGATAATGTGTAGGACACTGTGAATAGCTGTCTCTCACAGCAGACCAGACAAAAACATCCACGTCCATCGAGGCACTCCACCGAAGGACCAAACTGCACCGGGGAATTTTAATCGCTCAGCAGCCGTAGACTGGACCTGTTTAAGAAATGTCTCACGTCCGTTTGAAATCAATGCGTTGGAAAGTAGGCAATGGCCAACAAGAGGTTAATCTCAGACTACTGAATGATTAGAAATCTCTTGTGTAGTTTATATCTTAAAGAGACCCTGTCCCAAGAACATTTATTTCACCAACAATCCTCCGAAAAGATTATATGTTCATTAATGCATTTTATGCATTTACCTGTAAAAGACTGCCTTGTGTAGACATCCAAATGCCCTCAGATTGCTGCTGGGCACTATCATCTTGGATGTGAGGTTAGCAGCCCCAGCAGATTCAGAGCTGTCACTTGAGTGACACTTTATGGTATTCCCTAGCTGTTACATATATGGTGAGGGGAGGAGTGGATGAGCTGGGCCAGCACAGAGAGTAAATAGACACTCATAGAAGAGAGGAGGGCTACGATGTGCAAGAAAGGAGGGGGCTGTGTTTGGTAATTGGCTCTGCTTGAAGTAGTCAAATTTGGCATTAAATTACAGATTCCTGGCTGCTGTAAACTAAATTTACCACAAGGAATTGCATGTGATGTAATTGACCAAATTTGGTCAATGACATCACCTGGAATTTCTGGTGTTTCTGTTGCAGCTGGGAGTTTGTCATTAATGGTGGGAGTGTGCCGCGTGTACAGATCGGTAGGAGACAGGTCATCTTGATTGATGTGGATTACCTTGCTGTGTGACTTGATTGATGGATACATCATTGGGCGCTGTGGTTGATGCTGGATTTACATCCGGGGACATTAATACAATTTAATTTAAAAGCCACAATGTGTTTGTGCTTTACTTTATTAATTGATTTTTAATTTGGTGTTGGTATTTTTTAAGATTCCACCATAAATCCACCTATTTTCTATTACCCCGATCTCCTTATTGGGGAACAGAGAGGTGAGGAAGAGGTCCTTGTTCCTCAAAATTGGGACATGGCTACTTTGAAAGGGGTGGGAGGCTTTGCTGCCCCCCTCTCAATGTTAAAAGGGATGTGACCTGATATGGTACAAGAAGGGGCGCTTCTATGTGTACGGTCACCTTAATTTTTAAACATTATCTAACTTTTGGAATTTTAGGGATCTGTAGGTTACATCATTGACCATAAAAGGTCATTTTATGATAATTGATCATCTAGGGAACCCTTGTATTTCCCAGAGTCATATAATGTTTGAAATCAAAGCGACAATACACATTTAAAAAAAAAAAAAAGGGAACAAAATTGCATCCAGTTCCCCTTAATACATCCACCGATTTTCTATTACACCCATTTCCTTATTGGGGAACAGAGAGGTGGGTAAGAGGCACTTTTTCCTCAACATTGGGACATGGGTACTTTGAAAGGGGTGGGAGGCTTTGCTGCCTCCCTCTCAATGTTGAAAGGCATGTGACCTGGTATGGCACAGGAAGGGGCGCTTCTACGTGTACTGTCACCTTCATTTTTAACCATTATATAACTTTTGGAATTTTGGGGACCTATAGATGACACAATTGACCATAAAAGGTAATTTTATGATAATTGATCATCTAGGGAACCCCTGTATTTCCCAGAGTCATATAATGTTTGAAATCAAAGTGACAGTAAACATTTATTTATTTTTAAAAGGGGAAAAATTGCATCCAGTTCCCCTTAATATTCCAACCATACTCTTATCCAGGCATCCAAGCTGGCTAGCCAGCAAAGGGAGGGCAGTGAGCGTGTGCCCCCCTTCCAATTCCATACCAGGCCATGTGCCTTTCAACATTGGGAGGTACATTGTCCCAATTTTGAGAGACAAGGGCCTCTTCCCCAGCTCTTTGTGCCACAAAAAGGACAGGGCAATTAGTACCCCTTACCCTATAGACTTTAATGATGTTTGAATGTCAGTACAGGAATGTAAATCACAGTATTGGATGAACCCCCTTGCAAACAGAACCTGGGAACATTCGCTCTTCCTTTTAGTGGCTAATCAAGTATCCTTTCTATGCCTCCATAGTGAGCACTTTAAGAGGGCTTGCTTTTTACATAAGTGAGTAAGCAGCAGAACCAGCTTTCTTTTGTGTAAGGTTAAAGCTACACTAAGAGTAGTGATAGATGGCTAAACAGATGGAACAAATGACTCTCCAGTGTGTAAACACAAGTAGTGTGTAGTTGTGATTAATCTTGTAGAACTGCACAATGCTCCACTTGTGTGCGATTGATCACTACTTCATGATGCTATAGTACATTGCACTTGTGTAGTTTATACCACAGGAGTCATTTATTCCAACTAGCTAGCAATTAACCGCTGCTGGTAAGGTGGCCATACACATAGAGAACGATTGTGATTTGCATCACTAGGTTCCTCAGATTACATCTAAACCAGGGCACGATCTGAATGCAGTTTGTATGTTCTTCCTTGATTTCCTCCCACACTCTAAAGACATGCAGGCAGGTTTATTGGCTCCTTTCTAAACTGTCCCCGGTATATGTATGTATGTATGTATGTATGTATGTATGTATGTATGTATGTATGTATGTATGTGAGAAAGGGACCTTAGATTGTAAGCTCCTTGAGGGCAGGACTGATATGAATGTGCAGAATGTAAAGCACTGTGTAAATTGCTGGCACTATATAAAAACCTGTAATAAATAATAAATACATTTGTAAACAATCTACCAACGATTAAAATATCTAAAAATACAACACTGAAAATATTGATCAAAGATATAATAGATCAAATTATAAATGTAAATGATCTTTCGAAAATTGTCATTTGATCAATCTGATTTATGATAGGTTCTGAGACACATGCGTATATTTGTTTGATCAACCAGAAGCAATCAACAAAATTCTACCACGGTCGATTAGCTTGGCAGAACTGAAATCGATTGAGAGCTAACTAATTCGATCAAATTAATGGTCTTTTTTTTATTCCATTCTATCAGTTTCGTTTTTTTCAATTTCGATTTTCGCATTGTATGATCAATTTAATGATCGTATCATTCTGTGTGTGGCCACAACTGGTTATTCATTGCTAGTGGTTTTAGTAGCATTTGCCTCACAGAAATCTGTATTGAGGAAGTATGAAAGTTGCCTTTGCTGATATGACCTTCTGAAAATGCTTGTTCTCTGGCTTTCAGGTTTGATCGGTGGCTTCATCACTATCTAAGTTAGTGACTTATACCAGTTACGTCGACCAAGAGTTCTGACTTCTCTCTGATTTCTCTGACAGATAGCATTTTCAGAAGCAGGTCAGGAACTGCAGCCTCCATATTCCTCTCTGTACAGGTTTCCTTCAATTGGTTCTATATCAGAAATGAATCTCAATCAGCAACAATAAATTACTTTTAGCAGCAATATTTTTGAGCAGCTGAAAGCTGGGCTTGACAGACTTGCATATGTTAATATCCCCATGCATATATTAATTATAATCTATTTCTGATAGTATAATACTATTTTAGTTTGTGATTGAAATTAATCTGTTAATATAAGGCAGGCCTGGTAGTATTATTTAGCATTTCTGGCATTTGAGAGAAGGACATATCTATTGGAGTATTTGTGGGCTGCTATGATCCCTCATAGAAACTTCAATATACCTTCCAAGTTCTGGTGTCAATACAGTACGGAGGTGAAAGTGGGACTAGTGCCTAAAAAATATTTATACACAGGGCCTTCCCTATGGTTTTTGCTGCCTGAAGCAATTGCTTCAAAATCTTTATTTGCCCAACGTTTAGCACATACTGATGTGATCTTGGCCCCTCTGGCTCTATAACTCAATGAAGGTAAAACCTCAGAATCTGTCATTCTGCAGACTCAGGGCTTGTGTCCCATCTCTGGGCTCTCTTCTTCTAGTGCATCTCCCTGCAGTGCATTAGCCTACAGTGCGGGCACTCCCACAAGGATTTCAGCTTTCATCTGATATATGGCAGCTGGGTATAAAGCACATTTTACTTAATGACACTAGGAGGTTCATTTCTAAATGTTTGCACTGCACTAGTGCCCCTAGATGGTGCTAACGAGTATAGGACTATACTCATCAGCGTTATCTAGGAGCAGTAGTGCTATGTGAACTGCATCCATCTAGCTCTACCCCACGCAGAACCTTTATAACTGAACACCTAAATGAACATAAAAATAAATTCATGATTTCTGATAGAATGCTTAAAGTGAACCTGTACTCTATTTTTATCTGTTAATGTAAAAAACAAACCTATGAGCAGACACCACAAGATAATGTTATTAGTCAAAAAGGCTATTCTGTGCCCCACTCTGATTTAGTTTCATGACAGTGGGGTACTATCCCTGACTTCACAACTAAGTCTACTATCATCCCACTATCCAGTGAAGGTACTCTTCCTGGCCACTGAAGCAGCCCCATTGTACAATGAAATAGCAGTCGGCAATGATTTTAAAGTTTTAAATGGGGTACGGGTCAAATCTAAAGGGTTAGTCCCCCCAAAATTAATATTTCCGTTATTGTAGGTGCTAGTGAATTATATACCACCAGCCAGTTTCTTCTGTCTTTGTGAGACTCTAATAGTGAGATCTCTGCAATTGAGTTCCCGGGTCTGTGGCCATTATGAGGGGCTCACACACTCCATGTTGGATATTTTATTTAAGGAGAATGCTACAGGAGATGCTGAAAGACACAAACATTGGGAAAACTCCAAAACACCAAAAGGTGGACAGGAACTGAGTCAGGAATTATGGCAGAGAGCCAATACATTCATAAATCATAATTATGTTCAACATTCAATAAAGTTCATATAACAGCCAACACAAAAATATTCTACTGTTCAGTGTTCACAAATAAATACTGATAATACACATATTCTGCTGTATAGAAACCATCAAAAAACATAATTTATAGATCAAAGGATATGTCCATTTTAACACAGTCCACTGTAAAGATGTGCCGGAAACCCTTAAACTATTTTCTGCCAGATCTCCTTCACCTTTGAATCTCATTGGGCATACCCCTTTGCCCTCCTTTTTACGTTTATATTATTCAGAGGTATATGCCCTCAAATCAGGAATAAACTAGACTGTGCATAATGGCTTCCACAGGTATGGATGTGCCTCCATGCCTCTGCTCTGTAAAAGATCTATGCAGTAGTCAGGAAGAAACGCATATAGTTAGGGCCGGATTAAGAGCAGCGTGTGTCTGGTGCTGTTGGTCAGGAAGCAGCAGAGATGGCTCTTTAATTAGGAGGCCACTCGCTCCTTGTTGGGCCGGGCCTATTTTTAGTGGTTGGCCTGGAGCTGGCGCTCCTGTAGCCTCTCTCCTGATCCAACCCTGCATATAGTATAAAACAGTTTTCATCTATAATCCTTAAAAAACAAACACAATCAATTGTACATTCACATGCTCTTATGGCTCTTAGGGCATAGTCTCCTCTCTGACACTGTTCATCAATAATGGACTTCTTCAGGGAACCATGGTTCCTGAATGACCTGATGGACAGCCCTAAAGCCAATTCACGGAGCTTGCTGACAGTGCTGCTGCTGCTGTTTGTAAGGCAGTGGCTTAGTGTTGTCAGCCTGTAGCAGGAAGTGCTACAGGCTGACAACAGGATCTCCGGGTAAGAAACAGGATCTCCGGATAAGAAACTTAGATAAGAAATAGATTCCCCCAAAAATATTTGCTTTACATGCAACTGGAACCCAAACGTTTTGTTTTTAGTTTTGGATAGAGTGGAGGGGAATTAGAACACCTGTTGGGTTAGTATTGCTATCCCAGTTACGGAGATTCACCCTCTCTACTTGTCCTGGTGACCATGGTCACTAACCGTGAAAGAGAAAGAAAATGCCAAATTTTGGGTTTTCATCAGATCAGGAATAGATACAAAACCTTCCAATGGGGACACTAGTTCTGGTGACCCTGCTGACCACCAGGGATTTCCCTCTCTAAGGAGGGATTTTCTCACACTTCCTGTTGTGGCTATTGGACAGGAGGTGAAGGTAAATATCCCCAATAGGACACAGACTGCAAACAAAAGCTGACAGGGGTAATAACTCATCTTTCAAAATGAAAAAAAAAGAAGTTTTGGCTTTAGTTGTACTTTAAGAAAACTGTATACAATGCGGTGTCATACCAAACGCACTGAAAATTTGATTTAGCATTTTGCTAGCATGTTGAATATACAGAAATATACATCTATGGAGGGAATCTGACAGCTTCCTGCTGAGGGTTCATTGGTTGATTCTGTAGTAAGATTACATGGATTTTCAGGAAATTCAGGGACACCTTACTGGCCATGCCCACTTATAACCACACCCAAAAACAACACCCCCATCGGTAGCAACATCAACAAAATGACTCCCCCATTTTTAGCATGCCCTGAAATAATTGGTCACAGACGTCCGGAAGAGGAAGCAGATGTGAAGACAATGTGCTCTTGGCACTATAAGGAATTAAATAATGGCGAAACAGTGGGATTGGCTGAAGATGTATGGTTAAATAAACCCTGAGTCTACTCTACTATGGGTCAAGCACGTGTAACGCACAGAGTGCAGGAATCAGCCGTGTTTAAGGCATGGACTTTAAGGGTCAAGAGTGCATAACACACAGAGTGCAGGGGTCAGGAGCGTGTACTGCAGAGCACAGGGGTCAAGGGGGCATGGAGCTGAGAGCAGGAATCAGGAGCATGTAACATACATAGTGCATCGGTCAGGTGTAAGTAACACATGGAATAAAGGTCAGGAGCAAGAAACGCAGGAGTACAGGGGTCATAAGTAGGTAACACATGGAGTACAGGGGACATCAGTATGTAACACATGGAGTACAGGTATCATGAGTAGGGGACAGCAGCAAGTAACGCAGAGTTCAGTAATAAGTATTGCAGGGTTCAGTAGTAATGCAAGGTTCAGGGGTTAGTAGTAAGTGATGCTGGGTTCAGGTGTCAGTAGTAAATGATGCAGAGTCCTAGGCACAGCCATCACAGGCTGTAAAAAACTGAGTGTATATGACTGAAGTTCACTGCCGCCAAGGATGCCACCGGGGACATTTCTTTCCTGGGGACAGGACTTTTTTTTAAACAGGGACTGTCCCCCCAAGAAACGGAGACTAATGGTAATCGTATTCCATAGCTAATACAGCTTGCTACTGGCTATAGAATCTGCCCTCTGCCTGCTGTTAATCATTAGCAGGGAGCACCTAATGGGAAAAGGTACCATCTACCAAATATTTGTGGTTTGTCAAAGTGAAGAGGAAAAAAAATGTTTGATGTATTTGCAGCTAAGCAGGCATGTGCATCATCATCAGCTGGTTCTTGCAGAAGAAGAACCCTAACAGGGGTGGTACTTGCTCTATCCAAAACTGAAATAAAGTTTTACTTTAGATACACTTTAAGTGTTTTTTCCCCTATTTATAACTTTAGGACTATATGGCAGTTAATAAGAGACAACATAATCCAATATGACAGCTGGAGAAAGCACATGCCTCATTCAATTCCTTATTTTTCTTATACATTCTCCAACTGCTGAAGATTGACAGTTGAGAGTAGGACTATACAAGGACATTCATACATTCCATTCTGGAACATACATTTACAAAAACGAAGCTCAAGTAGAAAAACGATTCAATAGTACAAGACAAAAGTCATAACATGAGCACAATAAAATTCTAATATTTATTGAATTCTCACACTGAAAGAATTATATATTTTACATTTCCGCGCTGCTATTACCCTCACTTCTATCTATGAGGACTCTGGGGCGCTGTAAATCCCCTGTCTATAAGCCATGTATTTTTCCAAAGCACTTACAAATTAGTCTAAAGTAGAACAAATCTTCAAAAAGTTGTGTAAGCATTACACCGTGTCAATTCTGTCTCCAAATGACATTTGTAATTTCTATACAAAGCAGCCTTATAGCTACTTAGCTAAGAAATACATCTGTAACAATCTGCAGTAATCCCTTCAGCCCCCTATTTATATTCACTGACACACTTAGTAATTTGATGAATCCCTCTCCTAAAGATGTTCTAGGTATCACTTACTGTACAAACAGCAGACAGCACACAGCTGCTCCGAGCACGGCTCCCATCATCCTGGAAAGCTCTAGAGCTGGGATGACTTGCATTGCAAAATAAATATTACCGACAGTAATAGAAGATAACAGTCCCTTTTCATGGCTTCTCTCAAAGTTGACAGCTGATCACATTGTGGTGTGAAGGCTATGACAAACACATGTAGAGAACTAGAAATTAGACACATAGAATGATTGCACAAATTAGAAAATCTATCTATCTATCTATCTATCTATCTATCTATCTATCTATCTATCTATCTATCTATCTATCTATCTATTTCAGTAGAATTAATATCCACTGAAAAATTTCCATTTGTGTAGGTTCCAATACATTTAGTTCTGCAGCTTTCATTAATATACTACGTGGTGATCCTGCCATGAAGGACCGCTATGAAGAGAGCCCGCACTGGTTGCTAAAGTTGAGGCCGGGAGCCTGAGTATGTATCAACGTACAAAATATAGGACAGATCAGCAAAATTCATTATAAATACTTGAGATCAATTGTTCTTTAATCACTTTCACTACAAAGATTTTCTGCCGAGGCAGAAGGTTAAAGGTTATTTCGTCTAATAGGTTTGTACTGTCTGTGCACATGGTCAAACGTTCTCTGTATGACAAATGTGACACCTAGAAGATAGTGGCATCATACAACAGTAATATGTACGGGTGATAGAAGTCTGGAATAATGCAAACTCTGTTGGATATAGTCTGACGATGAGATGAGCAAATCACCATAGTATCACTGTATTATAAATGGGTTAAACATGCTTTTAGAGGTATTATATGCCTCCTACAAATGTTCCAGTAAATGCAATCCAGTACAAATAGCTCCATTTTAGCATTGCTATTATTTTGAAAATCCTTTCTTGTCTCTAACATACATATTTTGAAAACAGGACTCCCAAGTGTTTAAAGTTCAGCCTAGAAAAATCATCTAATTGTAACGACTGTGTCACCGTGAAAGTGTTCTGGGGGGAAATATAAGAATATCACTTTATTATGAATATTAAGGAAAGATAAATAGATTTGTTTATCACTGGTACAAACATCCTACTTAGGCCCCTTTTACACCTTCAGTTCTGATCAGCAGGGGATCCATGTACGATCCTGTACTGACCGAGAGCAATATGTAACAATTGTCACACCTAGGGCATCTGTGTCCATCCAGTTCCTCCATCAGAAGATGGAGGAAAAAAATGAATTTACCAGACCTGTGTATGGGGATGTTGTCTGTTTACATCAGATTACCTCAAATCCGTCACAATCCGGTCCACCAAAATGGAACTTTGTCATGATTTTTTAGGACCTAGACAAAGTCAGGGTAATTGGATGTAAGCCGACACACGTCCATTTAGACCCAGCTGCCCAAAGACTAACATCCGGCTTCCCATCAGATCCGCTTAAAAAACTGACCTATCTGAAAGGTTGTAACTTTTCATGTGAAAATATTTCCTATTTTATAGCAGCTGATCAAAATTGAATTTTTTGAGATGGACATAAATTCTGCCTTTAACCAGGCTTGAAACCACAGGGAAGATTTGCAAGAAATTCCCATATTCAATTTTTAAAGTGGCAGCACTTTAAAGGGTAGCTGTACGTTTAATGAGAAATGGGTTCAGGAAAATCAGAAAGCCCTTTGCTGTCTTTTGTTCATTGAGAATTTTGTGCTGAAAGCCAGGTTACATTCTCAATGTGCAGCCCATGTACTCTCTTGCCAATCTCCGTACACTGCTTCTATTAAAGAACATACTTGTATCTTTCTGCTGAAGACAAGCAGGTGGGTCAGCCTTGGATGGTGACCATATTCTATGAACCAGCTCAAGGCTGCCTGTACTTTGCATCTAGAAGACGTGGGGGTGCCAATCCTAAGTGAATTGAGCCAGATATTTATCCATCTTGAATAGAGGTAAAAAAAAGCAGCATTGATAAGTTACAAGAAGTTTAAACTTACTAGATCATTTATCCAGTAAATAACCCACTGGTAAAAGTACTGTGACTAATCTGCTAATCTGAAGACCTCTTTAATTGTGTCAACCGTGTAACAGAAAATTGTGTAAAATAGTGATTTGTGTTTAGAGTAATCTCAAATATCGGTTACTACCTGCCTTACCATTAGGAAGAATTCTTTATTAGAAAATGGGTGGTGGACAGGTGGCTTTCTTCTTTTTTTTCCCTCTCTGGTAGGATGGATTTTGCCCTCTTGTGCTCTGTAAGTCCTGCCTATGGCTGACAGCAAAATTATCCAGTCAGAGCACAGGGCCATGCACATGTCTTGGCACTAGAGGAAGAGTGTTTAGTGTTTGATCTAGTGAAGAAGAGAAGCTGCCACTGGTTTAATAAAGCATTTTCTACCAATTGCCAAGAGATTTAAGAGAGAAGTAAAGCCATACCAATGTCTTTTTACCAATGTAAAAATACTTTTATTTTATTATGTCATATCTAAAAAAACAAGCCAAATAATTTCCACCATTCAAAGGGGCTCCTTCATTATGGGTTCAATTTACTGGTGAAAATTGGACTAGAGTAAGGGTGCTCCTTCTCTCCTAAATCTCTTGGATTTGTCTGAAACGCCTCCTAGGGAGCAGCTTACCCTGAATCACTGCACTTCACTCTATATCTTCCACTCCATGCTGGAAGAGTAAACTCACTTTAGGTCAAGACCCTTTAAACCATTCCTTTCCTGACAAGGAGTCACATGGCAGGAGATCAAATAAATCTTGAGGGTTGTAGTTGTAGGCCCAAGGTAGGGGTGCTCCATTTGGCCAAAGCCTATTCTAGACCCCACAGCAAGTACATGGGCTACTATGGCTAGTGTTACATCCTTGGGTACAAATTAAGATCTTTATTTGCTTTTTGTTCACTTGTTTTGTAGATACCATTGTTATATATTGTTATATATAGAAGGGTGTATTTGCGGTTCTACCTCCTCCAGTAGAAACGCATCTATAATGTACCACCAGATCTTAAATACCCAGTGAGAAAGCCTCACTGTAAGCTTACGATCAAGTGCCTGTTCTGCTGAATGAAGGTTTTGGAATGATTGTCTAATCAAGACATTTACTGTTCTCTATATGTATGAAAACAAATGCACCACAAACAGAAAGCTGGAGGTGTCAAGTACTAATATGGTGATTATCTGCTAGGTCTTCTTATTGACTTCTATGTCTTCCAGGAGTAGCATATGCTAGGCAGTAGAAAGAGGTTACGGACAGAATGAAGCTTAAGAAAGGTAAATCACCATGGTAGGTAAATCATCCACCATGGTAGGAACACCACTGTGGTCTACCAGCACAGTCAGAATCCTATACGTCTGTATGTATATGTTCCTGCTACCAGTATAATGTACATTGCTGTTCCATTTACATAGCATCTTCTATTAAATTGCTATAAATTGCAGCTGCAGCCCTAATTGTATTTCTGTATGTGAAACAGGATTCAGTTGAAAGAAAAACAAGGCTTATTACCTCTTATTAAACAGTGAAAATAATACACAGATTGAAACGAGAAGAAATGTTTGTCTTGAGGCATCAAAGCAGAGTGTGGAAGATTAAGGCTAAATAAAAAAATAAAATAAAAACATGCTGGAAAAGCTCTATTTACTGTCACACCAGAGGCAAAACATTTAGACTCCCACACACTTATTTTTCTCATAAGCTGATCAGGAGTTGAATCATTTTAATTACCTTATTTTAGGAAAATAGGATGAGAACTGGTAAGTAAACAATGTAGTGTTGCTATGAAATCGTGTATATATTCAGTGACTATATGGGAATATTTACATTTATATAAACACATAATTACAATGACATCCACACAGACAAATGGAAATGTGGTTAATCACGCACATTTGCCATTATTTATAAGATCTCTTTAGGAACTGCATACAAAAGGAGGTTGGATTGAAATAATGAAGCTCCCACATTTCTAGTCAATATTATAAACAGCATTCATCTTTGGCAGTCCAGCACGTTCTCTGTTAAAAGAGCATTAGAGACATGCTCCATTATTTTAGGTGATGTTGGTGGATTCTTGTCCTATGTCATTTGGATGGGTTGTAGAGGCCATACATCACAACATTCTGAGATGACAAAGTGGAACACCATTTATCACACAGTATGTGGACCAAGGCTACATCCCCATCACACAGACCATGAGGAATTAATATGCAAATAATGATTGGTTAAATCCACAAGTGCTTTTATTTTGCACCACTACCTTTCTTTGTTACTGGCTGTCCAAAATGTAAAAAATGCAATTATTAGGAGGGTAGTTACTTTTATTTTTTCTTTATTCCAGTCCCAACCCCTGCTGTCATAGTCACCTAGGCAAGAATTACTTATCTTGCTCCTGCAGCCTGCTTGGATATTTCCATCATATATCCCAGGAGGTTTCAGGCATAGGGAAACAGAGCGGGCCAGTGGCTGAAGTAGCCCATACCATTGAGGGCTGGCTACTTGAAGCTGGAACAGGCAGCCAGCTCCTGATGACTGAGGCGGACCAAAATGGCCGTGTAGGATGCTGTGCTGCCTAAACAGTGGATTACAGTGGAAAGACACTGTATCCACAAGGCAGTTGAGTATGTGATTTGAGGACAATGCTGCACAAAAGTCGGGTTCCACCTTATATAATTAATTTTACACAGATCTATCTATTAAACCAAAAAGAGGGATAACTGAGGATGACCTGAAGACTCTGAACCTGAAAGAAGACCAGGTGAAGATTGATGCGCCAGTAATGGAAGGGAGTGCAGACAACATTGCAGCATTGGAAGCGGAGGGGATCAATTAGGACTAACATTTGGTAATTCTGCCATTATGGGGAAAGAATTTGTACTTGCAAAGTATGGCTAAAATCTCCTGGGGAAGGGGGGTCAAAATTGTTAATTAATTTTGTGATTTACTAAAGTTTTACTCTCTGCTGGCAGTATTTGCATATTATAGACTACATGGATGTGCATACAATCAAGTGATGTACTTGGTAGAGATCACAGAAGTCATTGAGTTCACTGTTAATTGTTGGAATAATTTTTATCAGAAATTATATGTTCCTTCTTAAATGACCCCCACACCCTGTAATGGCATGAGCATGTGTCAGGAGTTGGGGATCCCTTCCCAAACACCAGCATATTGTTGGTAGGAGCCAGCCTTATTTTTCCTAATGCTGTGCCAGAAAGAGCTGCAGAAACTGCAATTTATGTGCACAAGGGCAAGTAAGATACCACCGTTCCTTATTCATCTGCTAAGAGAATCAAATTCATCACAGTGCTCAATGACTAAGCCTTACCTGCAACAATTGGGACATTCCATGGTATATCAATAGTTTGTCAGATGTTAATACATTCACATAACCCTAATCCCCGATCACCAATCGTCACCAATGAGGATACGGGTCCATATGATTGGTGTGTAAGACCAATCATATGGAAGAGTTGCCTATCACACATTTGTTTTTCAGTACAAAAACACCTGAAAAAACAAAAACATTCAAGACAAAGACAAAGACAGGCTCTCTTGTAAGAACTACCTCACACCTTTATCATATTATTCCATTGAAGCCAGGAGTCCAAATCTATGTAAGCTTAGTATCAGATGGTGTCAGTGCTTACACAGGGTTACACTACTTCTTCCCGGTGACACAGTGTTTGGGCTTCACAATTAGTGGCTCAGGCTATTATGCAGAGTTCACATACTCCTCCATACTCCGAAGGATGGGGTATTTACTATCAAGCAATGAATCAAAGCAAAGGTGAATATCAACTTGTAAGTGTGTGTGTGCAGGGTTCTTCTAATAAGAGAGTATGCCACTTTGCCCTTTTAATAGGCAACTTGACAGATTCTCTTAAAGCAGACCTTTACCCCCTTTCCCTAAAAATCACATCAGCATGAACCTCTGCATGCTGATTTAAAATCATCTTACATTCATTAAACAAAATTGTTTTTTGTTTCATTACAAATTTTTTCTTCTTCCTGGTCCAGTTTTGGCACACATGATGTATGTGCCAAATCATTGCATCCTTGGAAGGTTACATCAGCAGAGCATTGCTGGGAAATCTCATCTGCAATCTTATGAGATCTCAGGGAAAGGCATTTTATTCCCTTGTGTATGGTCACATGTCCTAGTCACATGTGCCAGAGTTCCACGAAGTAAACTGAGATCTAGTAACCTGCCCTTAGTAAAAATGGCCGCTGTCAGAAGACTGGGAAAGAAAAGAAAAATAAGGTATGCAAAGAATACAAAGCCTGCAATGATCTATATGTATGTGTTTGTTGATTGTCATGACTAAATAGGTAAAGTCCTTCTTTAGGTATTATGTATGTGCCAAAGCATTGCATCCTGGGAAGGTTACATCAGCAGAGCATTGCTGGGAAATCTCATCTGTAATCTTATGAGATCTCAGGGAAAGGCATTTTATTCCCTCGTGTACAGTCACATGTCCTAGTCACATGTGCCAGAGTTCCAGGAAGTAAAGAGAGATCTAGAAATGGCCGCTGTCAGAAGACTGGGAAAGAAAAGAAAAATAAGGTATGCAAAGAATACAAAGCGTGCAATTATCTATATGTATGTGTTTGTAGATTGTCATGACTAAATAGGTAAAGTCCTTCTTTTCGTATGTGCAGATGTGGTCATGGGATTGGATGTTGTCACTGCAGTGAACTCTACCTACTGCTATTTAAAGGGAGAGTTTTTCAGAGCAAACAGTTTAGTTATTGCTGAGTCCATTTTACCTAACTTGCTCAAAAAAAGTGACCATTAATGGACTACAAGGCATTGGCAGAAAAATGTAGATTTTCAGCTGTAAGATGAAAAAGGTCCAGCCTCTGATGAGGACTGAACACCTCCACACTAATGTGTCAGTGTTTACATGTATAAGCTCTATAGCTGGTTATACAGGTAATTGCTCTGCCACTACAATAGGTCAGATAATAATATCCTTATATTTAAACCTAGCTGCAAGCTAAAATTTAGACTGCGCCGGGGCACAGAGAGGTCTGAAGGAAAGTGCATGATCTTAGTATTTCCATGCTGTTAAAAATGAATTGCTCCGGAAATACTGCTGTTACACAGTTGCCGATTTTGTGGCCAAGCTCAGAACTTTCTTTATTTATTGACAACACAAATGTATGTACTAGCATGCTTCAAGGCTTGACTGCTTGACACCATAGAATAGATTGTGTAATAATAACCAGTGACATGGGCATTTATCATGTGATATGCACGTAATATGAAATGCTATAACCCCTGCTATGCTAGAAATAGTTTTTAAATGGTTTTATTATATATACGGTGTATTTCTGTGCAAATAGAATTAATTATATAGTTTTGTATGCATGAATATAACAGTATACTTTGTTTTCTTGATGGATTTATCTACCTTGAGGGATTTATATGCTGTAGAGTTCCATGTTTTGGATTTAATATCCATCAAGGGAGAGACAGGAACAACATTAAACATTCTTGCTTAAGCATTTATTCCCTCTTTTGTAATAGGGTGCTGTTTTGTGTTAATATTCTGATCTATTCTCTTATTCTTATTTCTGATACTCTGACTAACGTTCTGATTCTCTACATTAACGTTGATCTAAACCCAAGTAGCTTCAACATGTAAGTTTCTAACGTTGTTTATAATCTTCAATTTTCAATCGAATTTTCAATCTGCAGCTTTTCATTAAATTAATACCTGCTGATCTGGTTACAAAGGGTCTTGCTCAGGCCCTAACTAGTATGCAGTCTACCAATTGCTCCTGCTTTGTCACTCTGTCACATGCGCCCCTGGGGAAGACTACAGGAGGGTGTGTCAACACACCTTTTGTAAGTATGATCCACTGTTGTCATCATAAAGCTGTACAAACACCCGTAGAATTTTGTTAAAAATTACAAATGCTGGTGAAGTCACTTACAATGAATGCTGCCCTTTGATGTTTAAAAGTTTTAGTTTCCTGCAGAATCAGCTGGTCCCCTAAGCATTGGTCTTGACTTCCTGTCTTAGAGTGCCTCCTTTTTCAAGCTATGGAGTCACCCTTGTATGTGCTAGTAAGCTGCATGTGTCTGCACAAACACACAGACACAGCAGATCAAGCTTCTCCCCATCCCCCTGGCCCCCTCTCCTCCCTCCTCCCTTCTCCTAGTAGGTAGATGAACAGTTACTGGAGGATGCACTGTCATTGTGAAATTCTACTGCATAGGAAGTTCAGGGAAGCTGAACTGAGAGACTTGGAAGAAGCTTTTCCGCAAAATGATAATTGAAAGTGTTTGGGGAAAAATATGAAAATAAATGCTTTACTGGGCAATGTATACATGTTTGATCTGGATTCATTATTGAAAAAGCTTTGAGAGTTTAATACAAACTTTAAAGTGTATTTCCAGAGAGACAATAGCCACAAATACTAAACAGTGTAAACAGTGTCTGGACAGTATGTAAGCAGATTGGAGTAGTGGAATAGGCTAGGAGAGGTAACAGGAGCTGGTAATGGCTGCTTTTTTTTTTAGTCTGTAGCAGCAGCAGTGGGGGGTTTTTTAATTATTAGCAATTCAAGATTGGTTTATTGCAAAGTAAGTGAGTATGTCCACATTGTCAGAGGACAGGTGTATTTGATTCTCTGCAACAAAACCTGATACTGCACTAAAAGTCCTCTTGGGAGACCACACTGATTGCAGGACAAGCCAAAAGCTCCAGAGCATATTGTGCAAGCTCTGGCCAGTGGCCTGGATGCCCACCAGTGGATTAGGTTTTTGCAAGTCTGCATCAGTTCTGGATCTAGTCAGCAATCATGTGGTTTGGGTGCTGCCTTTGAGGGCTGCCTGCATCTGGCAGCTGTGATTTAAAATAACTCTGAAAAGCAGCGTTGAGGCACTTTCATGGATCAGATGACTGCAGTTGGTCATCAGGAAATGTTGCAAAGAGGTTTCTAAGCAGCACTTCCTCAAAGTCCCACATTTTGGGTTTCCTATGGAATAGCGGCAAAATATATGCCATTTAACCCTTGTATCGAGGATCTAATAAAGTGGCCACCCACTAATGGTCCCTCTTTTTGATTACCCGAAGTATAGTGCTTCGGAGAGGCACTATATTGGAGAGGGTAGTGAGTCAAATCCTCACCCACACCTGGAAATGGTGGGTTTTTCACAATGCTCTCTGAGCAAAGAGGCGGGAGAGCAGAGGAAAGGTGAGCATGTTCTGCTGCTGATTTTGGGGGAGGGTGATGCTTGAACCTTTATTTTTCCCCTGCACATGCAAATTAAAGGTTTAATGTAATTCTTCCTCAGATTGTGAACAGTTTGAGAAATGCAGGGTGTTGTTTTTTTCATTGCATCTACTATTTTGTTCTTTTAGTGTAATCTAACAGGTTTTCCTCCCCTGAATTCTATGCTATTACTTATTATATGTATTTCCTAAGTGTAGATATGCAACGCTTATAACTATTGCCATTATTTAGTCTGCGGCTGGGGGAGACATTATTGGTATCCCAATTTCTAAGTGCTGTTCACTTCACCTCTTCTGTTGTTAAAATGTTAGATTTCTACTTTATGTTTTCCCGAGGTTGGATACTTTGTTTGTTCTTAGAGGATGTTGTGTTCCTGTACATCTATTTACCTCTTTCCCTAATCAATATACTATGGAAACATAATGTAAATGCTTGCAGATACAGGTTGTTGGATTAACAGCTCTGAAAAGAAGAATCGGCAGGAGTTTACTTTTAAAGTCCACTTTCTAAGGCAAACTCATTTAGGAACCAGCAGCACACCAGCATGCATGATTCAATATAGAAATCAAACGAAAAATGTGGAGCAATGTTTCTGATCTTTGAAAACAGAGATCAGGGAAAATACATACTTTGTGTGAAAAGATGTATGTATGTGTAGAATGGATGAAGATGTAGTTTTCTTATATCCTTTTCCATTCTGTAATGCAGTTAAGCTTGTATTCTTTTGTATAATTACTCACATTTAAAAAAATAAAAAATAATACTTTGTGTTACAACATCAGCACATACAGTATATTTATAATGGCAAAAACCCTAACGTGTATTTCCGCTTTTGCAGCCTAATTGGGATAACACCTACTTTACTTTTGTTGCATGTTCAGAAACACATCGTATATATCTAATAAAAAAAAAATACAAATTTCTGCTTACCTTTTTTTATGCTCTTTCTGCTAACTCCAGGGCTAAAAAGTCCTGCTTAGTTCTTTCTTTCTGGAGGTTAACCCTGTCTGTACTGTCCTGGCAGATTTTAATATCACTTGTAAACTGGATGAGCAGGACTGTCTATCCTAACAAAGGGTTAAAGCCCTAAAGACTTTGTAAGTTAATGAGGGGGAGCTTAACCTGTCCTAAGTCTTTCTATTAGGACAGACAGTGTTTGGTGTTACTGAAATTGAGAAAGAAGCTTGTATAGGTCTGCAAAATAGAGATATTTAAAAGCAAAGACATTTAAAAAAAAATCACTTCTCCTGCTTTCTCCAAACTCTTCACCCTTTGTGAATAACCCTGTCAATCTTTTTAGAATTTGCAAGTGAGATGTCACCTTGTAATTGACTGGGTTCCCCCATCCAGGGGGAGTATGGCAGCATTGGCCGGGCTCCCCTGGGGTGGGGTTTTGGTGTGCCTCCTATGTGGAGCTGAGACAAGAAGGAAGAGTTTTGGGTGCTCTGTATGGGGTGAACTGCCTTAAAAAAATGCTCCATTGGTTGTTATATTTGAATCAGGAAGTTGAAAGTGCCTAATGTCAATGCTAAGAAATCAGGAAGTTCTATATTAGAAGCTCTTTGAAAAGTTATATTGAATCACCTAGATAAAATACCATGTCATTTTTGCAAATCCTCATTATTCACCTTCCTTTTCAACAAATGCCACCACTTTGTTCCCCAATTGAGGCCTAGTGAGGTCCTGTCTATGATGGTGGAGCAGGGTGCACTGAGGGGAGAATGTGGCCCTGGCTTGTGTGGCATCCATCTGCCACTGGTGTCATGGAATGCTAGAATAAAGCATCCTGTGTATTGATAAAGATTTCACTCTGCCTTAGAATACCTGCCCTGTTGTGTGGCATATAAAAGCCCCATATTATCCATCTCCATGTAACATTGAGAATTGACTAGCGGACACAAAACTGTTGTACATTATTATTATTATTAAAGGAAAAAATGTACATTTACTTTTGAATAAGTGCAGACTTTCTCTAACCCTGTTCAGTTTTCCCATATGCTTTTTACCTGGACTCCGCAATAAAAATATGAAGCTTCTTTGCCTGTGTAGACTCCTTTCAGTGAATTTACACAATTCTCTTACAAAGGCATCACAATCATTTGTATTTGACAAAAATACCTGTAGAGATAATAAAGGAATGCATAGCCTGAAGTTATATATCTTGTCAAAGCCAATGTATTCTAATTGCAATTTAACAGGTGAGGAAAGTTAACACATGCTGAGAATGTGATTTGTCATTAGTAAGTACTGACCAGAAGTAACAAGTGACTAACAGCTGGAACTAGATCTCATTGTATGAATTCCCTTCATAGGTCAATATTTAGCAGGTTTGTAATAATCTTGCAGCGTTTAAGATTGTTGAGGTGGTCCTAGGCAAGGTAATTAAATAAAAAAAATGCTTCAAGTGTTGCTAGGTAACCTATTACATTCTCCCGAAGGTCTACACTGAAGTTAATATATTTGTTTAAAATCACAGTTTTTATTTTAAAGTAAATCAACGTAACTGGAACAAAAGGGAGATGTCAAGAAATAATTGCTTTACCCTTTGAACCCTTGCATTAAAATACATTTATTTTATATTCTGCTGTAACCTACATTACATTTCATATGTCTGTAAACTCTACAAAGTTTACTTCATAAAACAGCTTTACACTGAGGATCCATATTTGTTTTTACTATAACACAGCTTATACTTAGAGAGATATTTAGAGATTATGTTCCCCTAGACATACACACACACACACACACACACACACACACACACACACACACACACACGATTACATTCATCTCACTAGTATTTAAGTTTTTACATATGATAGTCTATCAAGCAATGATCTGTCACTGCTGTGATCATGAATTTGACTGCTCCATTAGTCCACTTCCTTGATTGCTCCTTAACCTCCCTGGCGGTATGATTATGTCAGGAATTTTGTACCAAAAGCGGTACAATAGTTTGATACATAAGTGTAATCATAGAGGATTACATTGTATTGTGTGTATTCTATGTACATTACAACTTTTCACTTTTGAATTTTTGATTGTCGGCGGGTTTCTAGCCTGCTCGTTCGACAACTGCGGAATGGGCCGGTGTGGCCCGTTCCGCATTGCGGTTATCGGGCTTTTGATGATCGCAAGTACGATCTGACTGTCCAATCAGATTGTACAAGCTTTTAATTAGCTTACAACCATCGCAAGATTGTCTTGCGATGGTTGTAAGGTGTATGGGCACCTTTAGGTGTATAGCTAGCTTATGATATTGTATTCAAGGCTTCTCAAGTGTTTTTAACGATGGAGTTGACTTACTAAAGGCAATTGGGCTGTTCTCTATGCAAGGGACTTTTCACTTAGCTTAGTCAATGAGGTTAAGCTCTTGTGACTTTCATCATCCAATTATGTGCAAGCAAAAATACAGTTTTTTTTTTACATTTTTCCTTGCACATGGCTGGCTTTTCTTTGCAAAGTGAATTTTCACCACATTGACTCAGCTAAAGGAAAATTCCCTTACAAAGTAAACTGCCTATTTGCCTTAATTAAATCAACCCCAATACCTTGGATCCCATTCTTATGTCTTTTGGCATCATGGTTCCTCCAAACCTTTAAATGTGCCATTAAAATATGCTTCTTCAGGCAAGATTGTAATCTGGCCTATCTATTATGTTCAGTCAACACTCCAGTTACTATTTCATCTTATAGTTATTGAAAAGGCACACGTTGTCACTTCATATACATCTAATTTGTTGCTTTACCTTCACAATGTCCTTCGAGATCATGAAGATGCACTTCATGAAGATCATGATCATGATCATGGTCCTTCAAGATCATGAAAATGGGAGCTGCACTTCAATAGTTTATTTAAAGTGGAAAGGGGACACTTTTAATGTGTTGACCATGGACTTTTTGGGGTACTGAATTTTGTAGCCGTTTCACAGATGCAGACAATTAATTAACCTGGGCATGTTGGATAGCTATTTACTCGTCGTAACCTCATCTTTTATATTTTTTGCAAAAATGGGTATTATATAGTGTTTAGGGGCACTAAATTTAAATTAAGTGCATTTTTCACTAAAGTTTGGGGTTTGATAAAGCATTGCACTAATATTGTGCAAAATAAAAATTTGCAACTGCCACCATTTTATTCTACAGGGTCTGTGCTTTCAGAAAATATACCATGTTTGGTGGTCTGAAGTAGGTTTCAGGCCCAAAATGTGTATTATAAAATGTGTGTGAAAAGAAAAAAGCCTTGGCACCTTATGGGGTTAAATTGCTATCCTCATAACTTTGAAGCTACAGGGTTTAAAGGAGGCATATCAGACCTCTACAGTGAGACCTCTGCTTCCCCACAGAAAGTAAGATGATGGCAGAGGACATGATTTTTAACTTTAGACTGCACTTGTTTTGATGTACCTGGAATGTATTTCGCTAAAATGTTCAGTTGGGCTTTACAGCGTAAAGGTTAGCATGTTAGCATGGCAAATAGCAATTATAAGAGGGAGAGGTAAATAAATGACTGCCTCCATGTCTGTGTTACATCAGTTTTCCTTTAAATAGACTTCGAAGCATCATCAGATCATCACTACCTACATAAACCTCATAAACCACCCATATCTTATGCCTAAATGATCCATTTTAGTGTCAACTTTGTAAACATAGGGTGCGAAAACAATAGATATAATATTTGGTTTTCCTCCTTTTATTTTATATTAAACATTGTATTTCTCAGCATACTTGATTGCCAAAAAAAACATAGAAAATAACAAGTGATGCATTTGCTTATTTCACACTTATTAACTTGCATCTGTTAAGAGCTACTTGTTACAAAACACATTAGGCCTATTGTCCATTGTGCTAAAAGAATATGTTGAATGTTTGTCAAGCTACTGATACTTGTTTTGTGAGAAAAACACCGAGCACATAATCTTCTATATATGTCAAAATGTATACGCAAAAAACATTATGTTTGCTTACAGATAAAATTTGATCTTTGAGATTAAATTATTCTGAGATGTGATGCTGACTAAAGTTACACATCTAAAGAAAAACGCCACATTTTCTAAAAAAAGAATATGCAATATATAATTGCAATGCGAGTCATTTTGTAACTCAATATTATCAGAAATGACCTTTCTATTCCAATCTGCACCCAGCAATGATTTTCTAAAATAGATTTTTTAAAAAAAATTAAGTTTTGCTTCCCTAGAACTGATGGGTTGTGTGTAGGACATCCTCAGAAATCTTAGTGTTATGATTGGTTCATTGCCTTTCCCAGAAGTCTGGACCGTGCTTGAAATCCTTTTACATGTGTCCTTTGCAATACGAGTTTGGGAAGGTACTTTCAAGCAGTATGGGTAAAGGGATAGAGAGGATGCAGGATTTTTCTTATTATTAAGACTTATCAGGTGTTTATAAAGCAGACCCTCCTACTTAGAAGTCACAATGATAAACGTGCTGGCAAGGCAACCATCAAAATCTTCAGAACAGAGCCGAATCCTAAATAAAGTTCGCAGGGAATTTTTCTTGTTCTCAACAAAGCTGGAGTTTAAAGTGTAACTCCACTTTTGATGAGAGTTGAGAATAAAACAACCCCCCACCCCCTGGGGTGACCAGTGTGCATTGCAAGGATTTAAGCACACTTTTTGCAGATTCCAACCTACCTACTCAGACAAAAATAACTGTTTTGTTTCATCATGTCCTTTCTAGACCCACCCCCTGAATGGGAAGATCTGGGTTCAATATTATCACCTGGTGCAGTTACAGTGTTCTAATGAGGAAGCTGCAGTCTGAGCATCCCTTAACCCTTAGGAAGTGTCTAAGAAAAAAATGAAATTTCTATTGCAGGGGATGCCTAAAATTTGACTTGTATCTTAGTGCAGACTTCTGAGAAAATCAGTGAGCCAATTACAGAAGCAGGAAATTACATTTCTGGGGGCTTTCTGGACACTAACAGAGTACAGAAAACCTTCGGGTTCTTTACGCCATATTGCATTGACTTTTTTTGACAGTTTTAGAAAATTACGTCAGCCCAGATTAAAATGGAAAGGTAATTTTTAATAGCTGTAAAAACAACTTCAGGTGGGTTCGCATATATACGCGTCCTCCCCCAAAGTGGTTATACTAAAAACACAGCTGTGGCTGTGGCCGTAGTTGGTACCATTTTAAACAGCCGGCAATGGCTGTCCAGGTACAAGTGATCTGGCAGCCTGATAATTTTTACTGAGTGGTGGAGTGTGCCCCCCCTCCACCGCCGGCTACCCCGGGTTCGGCTGTCCCCCGTGTGGGCCTGGGACTAACACTGCGGGTCTCCCCGCATCGATTGGAGGGAGATCAGCAAGCTTCTAGCCGCTGATCTCTCCTCCGATCACTGGACCCGGAAGTGTTAGCCAACTATGTGATAGCAATAAAGATAAGTGTAATAAAAATAACATTCAAATTAAAGTAACATAGAAAAAAATGTAAAAGTGCAAAAATGTTTTTAAAAGTACCCTGTCCCCATGTAGCCTCACAGACAATTGCAAACACACGTCAGTGCGCCTATGTGCAAAAATGAAAGTTGCACCCCACGTGTTACATATCACTGTAGACATTGGAGCAAGAGCAATAATTCTAGGGCTATCAATCACTGTTAACACTAAACTGATGAGCAGTAAAAGCTTTCAAAGTGTCGCCTATGGGAAATTTGGGGTATTGTAGTTTTTTGCAATTTCACGGACGCACACAATTTTAAGGCTAGATGTGTTTGGTATCAATTTACCCGACGTGACCCCGTATTTTATACTTTACCAAAAAAAAGTTTTTTATATTCTGTTTCTGTGCATTAAATTTTCATTTTAGTGTATTTTATCCTAAAAATACTGGTTTAATAAACATTTGCGCAAATACTGTGCAACATAAAAATCTTTCTACAGGGCCTCGGCTTTCAGAAAATATTTAATTTTTGGGTTTTTCCCCCAAATTTTCTGTAATTTTTCCTAATTATAGTAAAAAATAAAAACCCCAGTGGTGATTAAATACCACCGAAATAAAGCTCTATCTGTCCCCAAAAAATGGTATAAAATTCATTTCAGTACAGCGCTGCATGACGGAATAAACGTCAGTCAAAGTACCGCAGCGCTGAATACTGAAAAATGGCCTGGCCAGGAAGGGGGTCTAAACACCTGGTCTTGAAGTGGTTAAGCTACTTTCTAGCCCAAAATTCAGATTTTATGACGTGTGTGCAAATAGTAAGAAATTGCTCCAGACAGCAAGTAGTTAAAGGATGATTTTAATAAAAGTGGAGTTCTCCTTTAATTTTAACATTAAAGAATCTATGACTCGTATAACTGATTTTAAATGACACATTAGCTTCATATGTTTGACATTATTAAAGATAATTTTTATTAACTTTGCAAAATAATATGTAAAAACAACAACAACGACAAAAAAATGAAACAGATCTGTCAAACACTACGTTTCACCTCTGAGAGAATGAGCTAAAAAACGAACGAAGTTTGTAAATGTTACAAAGATTAAGGCGGCAAGATCTGGTTAGTACTAAATATATTTGACATACCCCGAATAGGTGGGGGCTCATGAAAAAGTTACGATTCATCTGTCAGCCAGAGGTTTTATTGATTGGCTGTTAGCCTCTACTTAATTCAATGGGAAGGAGGAGGACAGGTTCTGAGGAAGGGGGCGTGGCCCCGGACACGCGTCAACTGAGGCATACTTTGCTGGCACACAGGAACACTATTTGTGCAGCTCTCACATGCTGTGTTTTGCTCTTTGCTAAAATGAGGATCAACCTTTGTTTTTGAAGGCTCATTGTCATCTACTATTTTGTGAGTATTATCCTACTTTTGCCGTTTTGCAAATAAAAATGTATCTACACCAGGAAAGGCACCCCTTGTTTTTGTTTTTTCCTTAGTACTAAATATAATGCTCAGCGCTAAAATCTATGAATAGATCTTATAAAATGGATCATAAAATCTATATGATACAAAGAATGAAAACACTTTCAGTATGGAGTAATCAATATAAAAAATATATAAAAAAAGATGAAGTCCATCAATGCATTAGGTGATTAATATCATACAAAGTAAGGTATAGACCAAAGTTTCTTGATGTAAGTATATGTAAGATATTTTCAGATGACCACTTACAATGTCTGTGTGCGAGCCAACCTACATAGACCGCACTGACCAAATTTGTTGGACCATTAGATATAGAATGGTCATATCACGCTCAAATTAATGATGTGTATTCTTTCCCCAGAGTTTCTGATCGTCTTATATCCACACCCCTCTTCCTCTCTCAGAATCACCAGACCGCTTTCATCTGCCAAGGAATAGTCTCACAATCTGATTTAAAGGAGAATTCAATGGCAGCACTTGGGTACATGTGCCACCACTTGTGTGGGAAGTTGTTCCTGGTAGTCTCCCTAATCCTTCTAGCTGAACATTCACCAGTCTGCACTATCATACATATAGGATGCCCAAACCACTTAAAAAGGCTGTTCTTTCTTTTGTAAAACAGTGGCACTACTCTATTACACATTTTACACATTTCCTTCTCTTTAATGTAAGAACGGCACAATAAAAACCTATCATTTGTGACTTGTACTTCTAATCTTATTCTTTTATTCATTACTCACAGTTTACCGGTAATCACTTGCAATCAGCAAGCCTCACCCTAAAGCACAGGTCACATTTCCCTGCCATACATATGTACATCTGCAACCACTGAGCCAAACCAATAATAATTATAATAAGCACATTTTCCTACAGACCAAGAGTGAAAATGCTATATTTTTCATAAGGTGTTTTCATAATTTCCCTGTATTGTGGCGTATTATAAGAACCTGAGAAGGGTGGTTAAGAACAGTCGGGGGTGAGGGGGATCTACAATACACAGTGGCCAAGCTGTCTGGAGTCAAACCATGATGGGCTGATGTGAACTAGAGGGTAATAAGCAAAGACGTTGTATAACAAGCAGAGGTCAAAGCCAGCCAGGTATAAGCGATGCAAATGAAAGAGGGAGAATTTGAGTCAGGGTTAGAAACAAAACAGGAACCTTGCATCAGAGTTAAAATTCAGAACATAGTTAGACGTTATAGCAAAGTCAGGGCAGGGTTAAGAGAAGCAAAGTTAGTAGCTAGGTTAATATTTGAGAGTCACAATCCAGCCAAATAACTAGTACACAATGCAAAGAGCTGCACTTAAAATAAGTTTTCATCAACATGACATATTTCACTTATAGCATACTCCGTACAATATGTCAGTATAGACATGCAAGGAATGGCACTGACAAACAATCCACAATTACCGTACAGTTCTGAGGTGTATGGTACTTATTTTTCTCTCTCAGTTTTTCAAAGTTGTATATATGCTCCTGTATATTCCGTGTATCCCGACATGTTTCGCCCAGGGGCTTCTTCAGGGGGAAAAAGGGAATAGAGGAAGATTAAGCCCCTTTTTCGTTTCTCCCTCTGGGTACTTGCACACCCCATTGTGGAAACATCCTATTTTTCCAGTTCCAATATAAAGGCGGGAGTGGGGTTATAGCCATTTTGTAAGGATAGATGTTCTGATCGCTGGGAGTCAGAGGTGTTCCCTCTTGGAAAGATATTTAAACATGGTTGATGATGAAATGAGCAACCGGGGGAAAGTTTTATGGGTAGGAGCTGAGGAGGTGGATTTGAGTTTTGCTGAATTGAAATGGTGAACTTATCATATTGTAAAAAGCGGCATAGATACTTACCATATTTCTGCTGAATTTGGAGAAAGGACATGCACATGTCCTGTGCTTCAATAGATCTTGAAAGTTATGTATTCCCCTGTTAGACTAGTCTTTGAATGCAATTGAGTCAGCTCCTTAAAGAAAGGCCGGAAGAGGCAGTTAGGAACATTAACCAATTCAGTACCGGCACGTTGCACCCCTTCATTACTGGCACATTACACCCCTTCATTACCGGCACGTTACACCCCTTCATTACCGGCACGTTACACCCCTTCATTACCAGGTCTTTTTATAGTTTTTAGCGCTGTGTAAGTTTGGCTTAGAATTCCTCCATCACGCAACACTGGTCCATTTAATACTGAACTTAATCCAGTGGTGGATATAGAGTATATGTTTTACCCATAGAAAGATCCTCCCGGTACATTTGATAAATAGCACAACTATGCTGGTATCCTAATTTTTCTTCACTGCAGTTAAGCAATACAAACTTGGTCACTTGTGTGCCCCAGCCTGGTGTTTGAACAGGGGAGGAGCATTTGAGGCTATCACTTTTATTCTTTGCTCTCTCTTCTAGTTCGTAAGCTCCCAGTGTTAGATTGACAGTGCAGACCAATAATTTAGAACTCTGATCCTCCCTCTCCCAGTGTGAGGGCTGCAGTAAAGGGGATCACAGGAAGCTAAAAGGGCACATGTGTGTACTTATAATAGCTGCATATAAAATATAAAACTTTATTAAAGGGTATTTTATAACTGCATGGCATTTTTCTTTAAACAAATCTGTTTCAACCTCCCTAAGCCTCTCTATGTTGCTGGCTTTCGTCTATTCCAAGTATTTCTAAAGCAGTTTTTGGCTTCATTATTGGGAAAAAAGCAAACCAGTACCAATCTTTCTGCTGGATGAGGGTACAACTGTCAATTAACAAACTCTTTAGTTTTCTTTTATGAAATCCTGACAGCACCTTTGTTATATGACAGAATTTGAGTGTCTGTTATCAGCACTGAGCTCAGGCAGGAAATAGGCTGGCCTTACAGCCTGACACTTCTGCTCTGACAGGGAAATAATACAGGTAAATAATCAAAAATCAAGTAAAAGGTAAAGCTGCACTATTAACAATTCAAGATCGGAGATTCTCAGTATTACAAAATGGACATTCTGTTTTCCAAATTCAAATTATTTTTTCTGGGAATATTTTTTAATTTGTTTCTAACAAGTTTGCTCATTTACTGCATGTTAAAATGTACAAAAAAATGATGATACAGCATGTTAAAAAAATCACCTACACACTGATTTTCGTATGAATGTTTTCTGTTTAACATGTCCTTGTGCCCTTATCACTGGCTCAGAAGTGGGTCTGTGAGGATGCTCCCCTCATCCCTAACTCAGCACCACAGTGTTCTTTGAAATGTCTTTGTGTATTCTTTCTTGGCGAGGCAGAACAATGTTACTAAAATAACATTTTTCTTATCTTTGACAAAAAGTGGAAAAATGTTTGTATGTGTTGGATGTGAACAGCTGTCCTTTTTCAACCCAACTAACAATGTAACTCTTTGCTAACACATCAACAACTAACAACAGAGTTGGAAAATAAATAAATAAATATATAAATAAAAGATTCTCTAGACAACACAGCACCATAAAACAAATACTATCTAAGCATTGGCACTTTCTAACTAGTGATAAAAAAGTGGGTACATTTGTGCCCAAAAATCCTGGGGTTGTCTATAGACAATCTCAATCACTTTCGATTAGTCCACAGTCATTTTACAGTACCCACACCCACTGTCCAATCTGAGGGCCCTAAAGGAAATTTCAAATGTAAAATTTTTGCTCTTGGACCCATCAGGGACAAAGTTTAAAATTGCCAAATGGTAAAGTAAGGCATCCCTGTTCACACATTACCTGTCAAACCAGAGGAATTGTTTACCTAATGTATTGCAGATGTGGGAGTTTTTACATTGGAAACACTTTTTTTTACGTTTTTTGCATTGGAACACATCCGAGAGGATCCCTGTGGCGGTGACTGGGATAGGTTCATACTTCAACATGAGACCAGGTGGATCTTTGAGCTAAAAGCTACGGACCCACCTGGCCTCAATGATGTTCTCAGTTTCAAATCCTTCTGTAGCTGCTGTGCTAGGGCAATTTTTGGTTCTATTCTTTGTCTTTTTGTTTTTGTGTCATTCCAATATAAAATAAAAATGGTGCTTTTATACTTAGACCGTTTTTTAGAACACTACTAATTTGATGGTTATCCAGTATATGGAACGATCTGTTTGACTGACCACAAAACTGTATACACGGTTATTAAGTCACCATATAACACCATATGTAAACTTGGAATCATGTGCTAGGATAAACATTTATATGTATATATACCTTATACTTTGTTAGGATATGTTTTTGATTTTATACATACTTCAGTCAGTATGTGCAATGATATTTGTGAATATAATTGATTTATTTTTTGGATTTTTTGATGTTTTGCTGTATATGCACCTTTGTTTTGGTTCATTGTTAAACTCTGTGGGACTGCTACCCCCACAGAGCCAGTTAAGACATTTTCCTCTCCATGATATTCATGGTGTGCAGCACTTATTACCTTCCCTATGCTGTGCCATGGGAAGGGGTTAACTACTGGCTTCCCTCCTACCTATTCCCCTTCCCTCCTCTCCTTGAGATGTATCCACTTCTCGGGATGGGATGGAAGGGTGGAGTGTCTGGGTGAGGGACTTTAAGGTTGGAGGAAGTGGCCAGAGTTGGGCGGTCTTTCATTTCCGCCCTTTAGCGCATAAATACCATTCTGCACATGCGCATCTTGCGCATGAGCATTGTTGGACTTTTCGTGTATGTGATGTTTTGAGAAATGATTGGTAGACGCCATGCATAAAAAGGCACAGGACGTTATCTGCAGGATTTGGCGGGAATCCCATGTGCGCTGTGGATAAGGAAACACATCTATGTCCGGTTAGTGGACTACTATCTTCCCACACAATTTGGAGCTGTTAAACTACATTTTTGCTATGAATTTTCATAGCGATGGCACCACTGTGTTGTTTGCAGTGCTATTCAACCAAGTTATACGGGGGAATTAGCTGGCCTTCTGGGAATACTAGTTTTCTGTCTTTTTAAGCTCCAGCTTCAGCTCAATCTAATCTATTGCTAAAAATAAGTTAACATACTATTTGATTACAACCCTATACTGATGTGAATGTGTTGCCTTTAGATATTGGAGGTGTACTCTGGTTATCTACTCTTTCCCTGTGCCTGAGGATTCTTTGTTGGGGTGGCAGTATCTCCTACTGGGTTTTCGATAGAGGATTATTTCCTAAACACTTTGATTGTAACACAATACCTACATGTAAGTGATTATGGGAACAGATATGTTATTGTGATCTCCATATGTGAATATGTTGTATTAACAATCTGGTATTTGTGAACCATAGATTACTTCACACACCTTCCTGATGAAGCGATGATGTGAAACGCATTGAAGGAGGAAATATTGAATATTAGTGAACTCACTCTATAACATCTAGTGGTGGGTTTTGAATAAATAGATGCAACTAACTAGTCTTGCTCCCCAAAACTTTGATAATCCTCTGCCAGGAATTGTGACCTGTTTTTACGAGATGCCGTGCCTGAGTCGCTATGGCTTCGAACACGCATCAGAGCCCACCATAGAACCTCTATGGTGGGCTCTGCAGGGTCACCCTCAGGTGAGCTGTGTGGGTGGGCTCTTCAAGGGGTGTAACTAGAAATCACAGGGCCTCGTAGTTACGCCCCTGGTTCATGGATATGTTCATGTTTTAATATGTTTTGTAAATTTTTTAAAACTGGCTCAACTTTATTGTGGTCTGTTTTCTTATCTCAAAAAATCCCCATCTAATTCTTGTTTGTGTATCCCCTTGGAAAATAAATAGTCTTAAAGCAAACCTGTGCTTTACCATTTAGGACAAAAGACGAGATTTGCTTTAAAGTGTATCTGAACCCCCCCAAAATAATATTTTGCAGCTTACCAGTTGTTAAAAAAAGGTGGCTGCATTCTTTTTTACTTTTCAGGCTAAGGATATTTTCAGCAAGTACAGAACATAACCTGTTGATTTTGCCAGAAACGTGGTATCCTTGTCATTTCCTGAGCTGAAAAAAAGAATTTAAAAAACCTTATCTTTAATATGTGAACTGCTAGCTCTATCAATTGACCATGTAATGAAGATGAACAAAGGCAGACATGTTTGAAGTCCATCCTGTGTGAGAACCTTGCTACCCCCATAGATACAATGGAGAAATGAGTGTAGACATGAAAGGACAGGAGGTGTGTTATTTGCAGGATTACCAAAGTGAATTTAAAGAATCATCAAACAAGATAACTAATGCAGCCACTACACATAAGGATTGGTAAGTTGCTATATATTACATTTTGTTTCTGGGTTTCCATACGCTTTAATCCCCTACCCCCCAGCATACACTGAGTGGCCAGATTATTATGACCACCCCATCAGTATTTAATTGGGCCATAAGATGACTCCATGAGATGACTTCGTTGGGCCGTCTTGTGACTCCACGCAGGGCCGGCCTTAGGGGTGTGCGAGCCGTGCGGCCGCACAGGGCGCCATGGCAACAAGGGCGCCGTGCGGCCGTCACAGCTCGTCCTGTGGGCGGCTTCTCTCCCCCTCACCGCTGGCCATCCGATATGACAGCGCTCCTGCTGTCAGCCTGGCGGAGCGTTCTTGAGCGCCAACAATCATCCCACGTTTAAAGGCTGTTAAATCGCGTTGTTTACCCATATCTTCAGAAAAAAATCACTTCTACTGTCGTGGTAAACAACCTGCTTCTCTATTTATAATGGTCTGGCCCTCTAGCAACTTCAGCGCGAAATTATAGCTAATTATAGCTAATTTGCCTACAAATGTCAGGTGGTCATAATAATCTGACCACTCAGTGTATATTTTCCTTTGGTTTTGCTTCCTCAATGGTCAATTCAGGGCTGAAAATGAAAGGAAATACCTGGAACTTCTGTGTACAGAGAAGCATGGGACCCTCTCCACGTGGCAGTACTGGGCCAAGCAATAGCCCTCTGTAAACTACAATTTTAGCAACTCATGGCTTATACAGGATTTTCCCGATGGCTAAACAAAGCAGTGGGAGAGTACAGAGATGGTCGTATATGTTACTGAAAGGGCTGTGTTAAAGGGAACTTATTTCTTTGCCCTGCATTGGCAAAGCACATGTTCACTTTAAACATGGCAGGGAACCGTCATATGGGGTATGCTTTAAAGAAGCGTTCAACCTTTTTAAACTTAAAAAAATTCCACTGCCTTTATTAGCTTGAAAGCCATTTAATTGTGCACCCATCTGATTTTGAGTTTGTTTGAGCTTACCATTTCATGTTCAATGTCCTATTATTTGGATATGCCTGCAGACTTGTTACTTGACTACCCTAAAAAATAACCATAGAGTTTATTTGGAATTAACATTTGAGTTTCTATCAGATCAACAGTTTAAAGGGCTCACCATCATGCCTAGTCAAAATGTACAGAAATTCAGGTGACTTAAATGTGAAGAATAGCCACATATGGTATGCAGCTTAAATGAATTTATTATTTAGTTTTGATTTGATATTTAATTTCTGTCTGTTAATGGCCAGAGGGATCGGCAGTCTTTCAGGACATGGTACTCTGGAAACAGGGTTTGTACACTCCTGGGTGCTGAAGCGTGACTCTTTGAGTCTTGGATAATAATGTCCTTGTTTTGCTCTGCAGAGTAGACATCTATATAAACACCAAAGTTGTAAACACGTAGTAAATGAAAGTATTAATTATATAATACATTTAGCTTGTCATTACTTTGAAAACAAGAACGGGTAGGTAGGTTAATGGATAGCACTGTGATTGGAAAAGAATGAAAGTTCAGTTTTCAGTGAAAAATTATACTTATTGAGGGGCGTGGCCGGGATGTGAAGCAGCGCGTGTAATCATGTAATGACAGATCTGCTTTAAGATACTCCCCTCATCTACAGTAATTTGAGTATGTGTCACTGTACTATGAGTATGTACAACCTGCTGCCTACCAAGTACCCTTTAGTACAGCGGTGGACAACTTTTGGCAAGATGCAAACAATAAGCAGTGAATGTAATCCTAGAAAAAACTGTTGAAGACTGCAAACATGCCGCAGGAGATGGTCAAAGACTGCTTACACACTATGAGTTGTCAGACACGTTACACATTAGGGACAAGTTACACAATAAGGACACTGCTAGAGATCACTGTAATATCAACCCTTAAAAAAAAAACATGTTTCCACATTTGTGCTCCCTACAACCTACTTATGCTATAGCAAAATCCTTTATAAAAGATTAAAGAAATAAATAAATGAGAAAAGGGATGGAGGGCGCATCACAAATTAAGATGGTGTGAAAAAAATAACCAAACCAGAAACAGTAGGGGATTCCTCGATCAATGCTCGTACGCAAAGATGGAGGAATCTATTCTATGTTTTTAAATTCAGTTTGTGGGTTGAACGAAAAAAATAGAACAGTCTGTGGCAGGCTTAAGTATCTAGATAAGGAAAACACAGATATTTGTCTGCAAGGGTCCTGAATAGTGATGGGCTGCATGTTCGAATCGAACATAGGTTCGACTCGAACATAGCCTGTTCTAGCGTTCGCTGAACGCCGAACATTGCGGGATGTTCGCGGTCTGTTTGACCGCGGCACATCCCACAATGCACTGCGCCCTCCGAAACTGTAATTGGCTACAGTCTTGCACCTGACCACCGGTCAGGGGCAAGACTGTGCCAATCAGGGCTCAGTACACATTTAGAGCCATGATTGGGCAAAGTCATGATGACTCTGCCCAATCATGTCTCACAGCTAAGTCCCTGCAGCACACTATATAAGGCTGCTGACACCGCGGCCCTATGTAGTGTGTTGTAGGAGATAAAGAGAGAGAGAGTGTCATAGCAGATAGATATACATCTAGACAGATAGATAGAGATAGATAGATAGATAGATAGATAGATAGATACAGAGATACATCTAGAGTGATAGCTAGATAGATAGATAGATAGATAGATAGATAGAGATACATCTAGAGAGATAGATAGAGAGATAGATAGATAGAGAGATACATCTAGAGAGATAGAGAGATAGAGAGAGATATATCTCTATCTATCTATATATCTATATATATCTATGTACATAGATATATATATAGATATATATAAAGGCACTAGTTGGCACCAAAGGCCCAATTTTAAAGCACCTGTTAGTTTCATCCAAAGCCTGCGAAAGAGACACCATAATTTATCCCCCCCAAAAATCACTAATTACCAATACACAGTTACCGACAATTTAAATGTCATTTTATTCTTTATAAATGTAATTTTTGCTTCAGCAGGTCCTATACATCATACAGATGCGCCACTTTACAGGCAGTGAAAGGGGAGCCCAAGGCACCATATTTAAAGGAATTTTTCATTTTTAATGTTTCATTTTACGTGATGCTAAATCACTGCTCCTTTAAAAATTGTATTTTTTAAAAGTGTTTTTTTCATTGGTACATGTCCCCCAGGGCAGTACCCGTATCCCCATACACTTTTTATGGCCAACAAATTGCATATAAGGCTTCAAAATGGGGACATTTAATTTTCTGAGTTCTACCCCCATAGACTTACATTGAGTTCTAAGTTCGAATTATAACTTTTTCCATGTTTGAAAGTTTGAATTAGAACCGAACACGGGGGTGTTCAGCTCATCCCTAGTCCTGAAGACAACATGGGTCGAAGATTGGGCACTGGGCTCTAGTATGTGTCATGTTATCAAACATCTGTCTATTATAATTTTTTTTCTAGGCCCCCCCCTCTTTGACCTAGGCATGAGCTCTTTTATGGTCTTAACCATTTTTGCTCTGTGGTTGGCAAGTCCAGTAGTAATTTCCTTGTGGGATTAAGTCAAATACCTCTTTTTCCTATAAAAAAGGCAATTTCTAGAAGAATTATGCTTTCAGCTGACCTTCAATCCAATTAGATGGCATTACAGGAAATATTTCTGTAACACGCAAGCAACAATACATATGACACCTAACTGAAATGATCAAACATATAGATACCGAGCTTTAACTGTTTCTCTGCCTCTTCCTGATATTTTATGTTCAAGAAGGGTTAAGTAAATCTGTGTTCTAGACTGCAGTCAAAGTACTTGCTTTAAACTGAACATATCAAGTGCTTTTTATCAGCCACTAATTACACTCTTTGTGGAAAGAATTTTTCCCTAACACCCTTCAGTGCTTGTACACCCTTTAATCAGATCTTATTACATCCACATAATCCTATGCTTTTTCGACTTGCCAGACCTCATTAACAGTTTTATTAAACTTGTACCGATGTAAAATCAGTAATGGAAATATTGGCAATATTCTAGTGTTTTGTGGATGAGAGTCATACAACAGCAAATTGGTCTCTCCCTACCTTGAAAATTCTTAACCCTTTGATATCAGAAAGTGCCATTATTGGCCTGTTCTTGGATCAACTAATCCTCTTCAAAGGCATTCAGAATTCCAAGTTGCATGACTTGAAAGGCACGGATTACTGGATGTAAAAATTATGAGCCTATGTATGAAGAGCGGATCAGTTTGTGTTCAACCTTTTCTTGTGGGATATAGATGCAAATTATTCATTTGTACTTCTTTCCACATCAAATTGACCTTAATGGTAAAGTGGCATGAATACATACTCACAGAACAATTTTAGTACTGAACATTTATCTTTAACAAAATAGTGTCCATTAAATCAAGCAAACAAGGATAGGCTTAGGTGATGGATAGCAGCACCTCTACTTAGGTTAGATAACACAGACATACTGTGGTTTATTTACTAAAAAAGTTGAGAAGCTTCACACAACAAATTATACCTGTGTTCATTTTAAATACCCAGTTATTTGTAAGCGAAATAAATAAATAAATGAAAATTTGCTGTACACATCATTGGATAATTGAAGTGGACAAAGATGCAATTTATTAAGTTAAGACTCAATGGGGGTGATTTACTAACCTAAACGCACACATGCACCAGGTGCGTGTGCATTTCTACACAGCAAAACGTATTTATCAACCAAACACGAGCAACGTGTCACATTTTCATGCCGTTATGGCGCGTTTTTATGTATTTACGTACGTGCGCGTCATGTAGCATGCGCCATAGGCTACACGCCGCTCTAATAGCGGCATGCAAGTCTCTAAAAGCATATTTCCACTAATGCCATATATGGAAAAATCATGCACATGATGCATATATAATGCTGCTTCACAGTTTAGACAAAAATGGTTAGCTCATGCATTTACATTCCTGCATTCATCAACGCAAGCAACACAACGTAGCGCTAATTTACACAACATCACCTTGCAATTCATGCAGGGCTTTGCAGGGCTTTGCACAACACACCTGCTGGGTGTGTACACACTACAAAGGTGTCTAGATTCCACCAATAGATCATGCTGGGAGGGAACACACTACAGAGGTGTATACTTGTTTGTGGCGTGTTTATAAGGTTAGTAAATCAACCCCAATTTCTTTGATAAAGCAGCTTCAGTCTGTAAAGGGGTACAAAGTGTAGTGGTGATATGGACATTGCAGTAAACCATTTAATCAGTTAGATTTAAGAAATACCAATATCATATCAGTGAAAGATTATCTGCTATGGCTATATGTGGATAATAAATCCCAAACAGTTGGTGATACATCGATACAATAAAGAAGAGAGTGTAGCAGATTATGCAGAACATCACCTTGTTTGATAAAATAAAAGACAAATAATTGCACTTACAGAATTAAAAACTTAAAAGATAGCATATTACAGGCTGAAGCTCTTGAAAATTCACATTCAACTTCAAAGTAGAAGATCTCTCTCAGTCCTCTAGAAAGCTCTGAAAGAGAAGAGAGGGTATAGATGGAAATAGCTTGTACATGCCTGGGACCATGTACCCTCCAGATGTAACACATATCAGAGAGCGACAAGCAAAAAACGGCCTGAGACTTGCCTTCAATTTTACGAGACTGCAAGTTTTAAAACTTTTATTACCTGTCGATTGATCAGCTGGTCAGTTATGTTTTTACATCTGGTAACAGACCAGGCTGTCCAGCAAAAAGGCCAAGTACATTGTTAAGAAAAAAAACATATATCACTGATGGTGGTGCTCACACTGCTCAGCTTTTATTTATGTGACTTTAACCTTTTTTAAAAAAAATTGGAAAACCAAAAACTGCTAATGGTATTAATGTCAGTGTCAGACAATGTATTACATACATGTTTCTGTCTTCCAGTATCTATCAGATTGCAGTCTTTAGGACATCTATTTTTGCTATCTTTTTTCTGGTCTAGAACATGTTAATGTTTAATATACTGGTTTTAATATAGCCTCAGGATGATAAACCCACTTTCAGGTATGCAAAGGCCAGAAGGGGGAGGGGGTGGGCTTTAAAGAAACACTTATGCTCTCACAAAATATTTTATATTTAAAAAATATATATTTAGTGTTCACAAATAATTGTTAAAAACACATTGCATAGTCACAATAGAAAGACTTGTAAGATAAGTAGCTACAATACAGATTATAACACAGTACATTACAGTAGTCTTGATTACTCATGGTTGATTGGGCAGATGCAGTTTTTCTCTGGATACCCCAACATGTTTTGCCTTAAAAAAAAAAAAGGCTTCCTCAGGAGGATATTAATCCTAAAGAAAACTGACCCATATGTGGCAAATCAGTAACTTCATCAACAAGTATCATTATAATTTTAAACATGGACAACACAAGAGAGACATACCACAAGGAGAAATACACATGCATGGACCAATCTGCAAAAAGCCAAACACGTGGACAGAAGGTAAAAAGGTCCTCTTAAGGCATTAATATACTGGTTTTAAGTGAACCAAAGGGTCTTCTAAGAGGTTGGGGCAGTCAGATATAGTTAGCTACCCTGTATTATATGATTCAATAATTTTTCTCTACTTTTGCAAATTGAATAAGCCTGTCAGCTTTTTAAAAAAGTTTTAAAGCTAAAAATCACACTTAAGAGCAGGCACTAGAAGGGTATGATTCTGAAAACTCGTTTTATGCATCTGTAGAAAATTAACACATAGCTGTTGGGCTAAGGATATTGTCAATGAATTACGTATCCAGGTGTGGTGGACCATCTGGTAGAAGCATAGCAACCGTTCTATTTTATTTCTATATTTTTCTAAATTCTATTTGCAAGTTTTTGAAATGTGCTATATTATGTACTTTATCTCCAAGACAACAAAACAAAGATGTTTCTTCATTACTAGACTCTTAAAATGAATGCAAATCTGGTAGAGTACCTGGTAATATTGACCCTTAATATGCAAAGTGGAACAAAACAGTTAATGCTTTTGACAAGGATTAGTTGATCCAAAAACAGGCCAATAATGGCACTTTCTGATATGAAAGGGTTAAGAATTTTCAAGGTAGGGAGAGACCAATTTGCTGTTGTATTACTTTTTTTTTTAAATGGGGTCCCTCCTAAAATTCCTACCAGACCTTAAGGGTCTGGTAAGACTTTGAGAGGGAACCCCACGCTTTTTTCTTCTTTTTTTTTTAAATGGGGTCCCTCCTAACATTGCTACCAGACCAATAATCTTAACACCAGCATCAAAAGTAAAATGTATCCATACATGAGCTCCCATCTTTCTCCCTGATGTTGACATGTCTGTACAGTGCCCCTCTGGGTAGATCAGTAGGTTATTATTCAGTTGTGCACATCTCACTTCTACAGGAAGAGGAAGAGCTCAGGGAATCAGAAGTCTCCATTACATAGGGAGGAGTTGTTTTGTAGTGTACAAAAGATAACTGGGAAAGCTGATAACATTATTTGAGATATTTGTTCAGTACACAGGAAGTTACAAAGACGCTGGAATGCTGTCAGGATTAACACGTATTTTTCTGTACTTTCAATGGAAAACTAATACAGCAACCACATGTAAGGACTGTAACACATTACATTTTTGTTCTTGAGTTTAGATATCCTTTAATCATTGAAAAAAAGTAATTGTTCAAAGGCTGTTAAATCGAGTTGTTTACCCATATCTTCAGAAAAAAAATCACTTCTACTGTCTACTACTCTACTGTGGTCATAATAATCTGGCCACTCAGTGTATATATATATATACACACACACACACACACACACACACACTATATTGGCAAAAGTATTGGGACACCCCTCCAAATCATTGGATTCAGGTGTTTTAATCACCTCCATGGCCTAGGCATGCAGACTGCTTCTACAAACATTTGTGAAAGAATGGGTTGCTCTCCGGAGCTCAGTGAATTCAAGCGTGGTACTATGATAGGTTGTCACCTGCGCAATAAGTCCATCCGTGAAATTTCCTTGCTACTAAATATTCCACGGTCAACTGTTAGTGGTATTATAACAAAGTGGAAGCAACTGGGAACAACAGCAACTCAGCCACAAAGTGGTAGGCCACATAAAATGACCGAGCGGGGTAAGCGCATGCTGAAGCGCACAGTGCACAGAAGCCGCCAACTGTCTGCAGAGTCAATAGCTACAGACCACCAAACTTCGTGTCGTCTTCAGATTGGCACAAAATCAGTGCATAGAGAGCTTCATGGAATGGGTTTCCATGGCCGAGCAGCTATCCAAGCCTTACATCACCAAGTGCAATGCAAAGCGTCGGATGCAGTGGTGTAAAGCACGCCGCCACTGGACTCTAGAGAAGTGGAGACGTGTTCTCTGGAGTGACGAATCACGCTTCTCTGTCTGGCAATCCGATGTACGTGTCTGATTTTGGCGGTTGCCAGGAGAACAGTACTTGCCTGACTGCATTGTGCCAAGTGTAAGGTTTGATGGAGGGAGGATTATGGTGCGGGGGTTGTTTTTCAGGGGTTGGACTTGGCACCTTAGTTCCAGTGAAGGGAACTCTTAAGGCATCAGCATACCAAGACATTTTGGACAATTTCATGGGAACAGTTTGGGGATGGCCCCTTCCTGTTCCAACATGGCTGCGTACCAGTGCACAAAGCACGGTCCATAAAAGACATGAAGGAGTGATTTTTTTGGTGGTGGAACTTGACTGGCCTGCACATCGTCCTGACCTCAACCCGATGGAACACCTTTGGGATGAATTAGAGTGGAGACTGCGAGCAGGCCTTCTCGTCCAACATCAATACCTGACCTCACAAATGAGCTTCTGTATACATACTGCAGCTCAGTTTAATCCAAGGGTAGTCTAAGACTGATGTCAACATCTATTCCTCTGCAGGCAGTAAGGAACAAAACTACAGAAGAACTTGATCAATGCCTTCTTCTCCTGTACTAAATCTGTGCGCTTTCCAATCCACCAATTCTTTTGCAGTGAAATTACAAAATCTTTTAGGATGAGGATAATTGTAGATCTATGTGTAAAGAGTGCATTAAATTCTAAAGACCAGCGACACAGTTACAGAGTTAGAAAAAGGTAAATCCTGCAGAAGTTCATAATGACACAGTGTGAATTTTATTATAGTTTATGTATATATGTCATTAACACATATCTAAAATTTCAGCATATATCATAAGAGATTGCGTTACATCGATTATATAAGTGTCATGCTGTGCATCAGCTCCCAAACTATTTAGCATCTAAGAAAAAAAAATGTCACATACTTGTATATAATTCCTGCAAATGATCCCCCATAACTACTTTTATTTACACCCCCCTGTCCCCTCGATGACTTCTCTCCATTCGGAACTCACAATTTCTACTTCTTTTGTAATTATTTCTTCTATTGCCTTATAGAAAACAAGCTTGTAAATGTTGATCTAACATATACATAAAATACTTGGAATACTTTATGGAAATACAATGCCAAACACTAGACTACAGGTAGGGTTGATACACAGACTATCTGCAGAGAAAGTTTTTTGGGACCCTTCCCTGGTAATGATATTCTCATGCAGTTATAAGCGATGAGGTTTGGGTTTGGATTGAGCACTGGTTCAAGCCAAACCCAATTCATTTGCAGTTTGGGAATATGGCATACTAGTATGGCTGTTCACTGTCATATTAACCAACTTAGTTCAGGTGCCTTAAATGTGACAATTTTTGTTATCTGCCAGCCCCCTCACTGGCAGGGTTCCCGGCAGCCATGTTAACAATGTACTTAGCTGTGAAAGGGGAATTCATAGGAAGTGCTGCTAATAAAATGCATAGGGACCGATTAGTGTAGGACTCAAAGGCAATGGTCTCATAAAATAGATGTAAACCCAGACTAAAAGTCCTCTAGGTAGCAAAATGCTGTGTATCATGGGGTGGAGGAAGGGGAAAGGATTTTTACCTAATGCTACTGATGTGTGTTCTGCGGCATCTTTACAGCTTCTCCACGTGCCCTGTGTACAGTCATAACAGGCTGAATGTGTGTTTTTAAAAGGGCATATTTTCTATATTTTCTGGCTGCAATTATTTTTTTCCTAACCTGTCCCTGTGCAGATGCACTTCACTGATAACTGGCTACAAGTGTTTTTTCACAGGGCATATTTCCTAATTGTTGCTGTACATTAGAAGCAAAGCTATTTTTTCCTTTGGGAAGGCATTTGGCAATGTAATTTGCAGACAGGAGAGTGTTGGAGAAATAGAGCAGAGTATTGTCACCCCATAACAAACACCCTGGAATTTATAAAGATAGATACTCATAGACACTCATTATAATGTATGCCATCCTTGCTACAAATGGTATATCTTGCAAGATCCAGGTAACTGTCGGTAAGATTTATAAATCTGTTGAAGATTTGCTTTAGAGTTTTGCCTCAGACATATTTTTATCTGTGACAAAATACTTACATGTGTGACACAATTTAGTCCAACATGGAGGCGGTCCTATTTGCCTGCACTTTTCTTATTAACGATATGGTGTTATTTCTTAGAATATGCCACAGCCGTAGCATCAAAATATAAAGGTTTTGCACATAAGAACCACCTGAATTTGCGGCACACAACAGAAACAGCAAAAAGACTGTCTCATCTTCAATGAATTTGCTACAAGACTTTTAAATATGGCCGTAACACCAGAAAAGTGTTATAAATTATTTATTAAAGTACCCGAACATGGACCTTCATGTTAGTAGTACCAGATGTTAAAGTTCAAATAGACAATTTAGTGGTTAGGTTCACATCTATGTTAGCAAACTATGCTTGAGGTATTTTAATTTTAGCTGGGGTATAAAGACTTACCTTTTCCGATACGTTCCCCACACTTCGTCCACCCATGCCATACTGCATCCCACACTGGTGGGTCCTTGTCCTGGCACACTTCCACTGACTTGAGTGGCCATGCTGCACAGCGTCCTGTTGCCGGGGCAATGTTACTGCACCTGGAGCTCCTCTTCCTTGCTCTTTAATGCCCACAGTCTCCTGTATCCCGGCAGTATGGCTGTGGCTCTGACTCTTAGCATTGGCTGCCAGGCAACACCCTTTGCCTCCTCCCTTCATGCTTTCTTTTGGTCCATCTTCTGTCATCCCTTGATATAAACCACACAGGCCCTGAACCCAAAGATTGTGATAGGTTTACTCACACGTGCATCCCTAACTGCCATTGCCTGTATTTGAGCTGTCTGTGTACTTACCCTTGCTTGTATATTGATCACGTTTCTGCCTGCTACCTGGACTGACCCCTGCCGCTTTTTGATTACCTCTTCTCTTTGATGCCTAGACTGACCATTTGTCTGCTTACTGACCATGTCTCTGCTTGCTGCCTGGACCTACCTCTTTCCTGTTTACCAACCACGTCTCTCGCTGCTGCCTGAACTGACCTCTCTGCACATCCCCTTGATTATGCTCTAGCTGAGACACCAGACTCCGCCATTGGGGCGATTAGCTTGTTTTTGCAGACAGTACACCTAACCCATCTCACATTACATTTCACACATCCATCCCCATAGACAAATACAATTTAGGCTTATGCTGGTTAGGCATATTATCCCTTATTAAAAATATCTTGCTGCTGGCCAGTTTAAAACTGTGGTATCATATGTTGCATCTTTATTAATTTTGTTTTAATTTCGAAACTTTTAATGCCATTACTGATAGGTAAATAAAAACATGACTTAACAGTCAGAAAATTATATAATTATTTATATATTATTCACAAAACAGTGAGTTATTTAGTAGCTTGCACAAACACACTCAGGCCTTAGATAATGAGCTGCATAAACAGATGAAATATTTTTTCTTTTCCTTTTCCACAACAAAAAAGATAATTCCGCCTAACCACTGGATTGATTAGGCAACATCAGCTGGTGGAATTTGAATCAAACTCTTCATCTTTGTCAGACAAGGGAGCAATGTCTGATTTGGCAATCAGAAAATATTCATGAACTTTGATCTGCCTGGCCTTCATGCAACTGCCACAACAAAATAAACTGATTAGAAGACCTTTTGTTTTGACATCCACGTTGAACCTCTCTAGATCAGGAATTCCATTTGGTTTGAGCGGAATATCTTTGTTATCAATGCAGATCTTTCCATAGGTATACACCGGTGGCAGCAGGAGCAGGCTGTCTTTCCTTTAATTACATCTTTGCTGTCCCTTCTGTGTTTGCTTGACAGGAGGAAGTGCAGCCTTACAAGGAAAAAAAAATAAAAATAATAATAAATGAAAATAATTTTAAAAATACTGTAATCTCTAAATAATGTTAAAAAAATTGTGGTGGCAAGTGGGAAAATGGATGGGTCTGGACCAGCGTTTGGCTCTTAGCACAGCCCTGTAAACAAGTTCCTGGTTGCTATAGCAACCTGGAGCTTGTTTACATTTGGTAAGCTGATTGTTAGCTAGCCACTGGAAGTGTTTTGGGTGACTTAAAAGCTGCCTGAGCCCTTCCATGGGTCCTGGAAAATGCCATTTCCCCTGCCACCTGACCTCCTCATTTCTATGTAATGGGAGGGGCTTAGTTGCCCCTCCTGGGCCCCCACACTAGTGTGTCAGTGAGGAGAGCAGAGAACGATTAGAAAACATCTCTTCACTGATTGTCCCTGCAGTGAATGAAGCAACAGGTTTTTCATCACTTCCGATTTTGCTGCTGCAGGCTGTGTTTGATTAGCTACATTCAAGTGCAAAGATGACATTAGGGGTAAACAGGCTGATTTTTTAATTCTTCCGCCATAACATATGCCATGTGAATGTCATTTGCACGGTATTCCTACTACTAGATAGAGCTGAGCAGCCCCGGAATTTTTTTGTTGTCTGAGATAAAAAAAACAAAAACAGGTTCCACCTTCATACTCCCTAAGAAGGTTCTAATCAATGACACCTAATATGGGACACCCAATTTCAATTGCTTGGATTTGATGTGGTGGCAAATGTAGGGGTGCACATCTGCATTTTCATTAATTTAGATCATGAGACAATGAATACACCATGTAAATATTGAATATTAATAAATAATAAAAAAAGTCCCAAGAGACTTTAGTCTGATTATTGCCTGATGTTTGTTGGTTAGCTGTTGGGTCCTGATACAGGGCAGGTAGCTATGGAACAGGTAGGAGAATCCAAAATTACCAGATACTCCCTAGAAAGTAAGTGCTACACTAATTATTCTTTTTGAGCCTTGTCTCATAAGGAGTGGTATGCTGTACAACTCAAAAGTCAAAACCCTAAAAGACTTTCCAGAATTAGGTGGCTCTGTGTTGCTTACATATATATTTCTTTATAGTGGATACTATCTCTTATAGAGCAATGGTCCACTTCCACCTGGGGCCCCATGTAAAACATTTGTTTAGTATCGAGTTCAATTTGTTTTTAATAACCAATTTCTCTGGGCACTATTTACCAGAGTGTAGAGTGATCAACCAGGGTGGGAAGGCTCCAGGCCATCAGATTACTTTGATGGGTTAAGCCTTACAAGTTTACATCTAAGAATGAGGAAAGCCAAATTGCTCCAAGATACAGACAATTGTAGAGTAATCTTTCTAAAGTGGATTAAACATAACAAAATAGAGACCCCTTATCTACCAGTTCAGACAGTTAAATAATAGTTGCATGATAAACAACGTTCTGTTTTGTATAATAAATACATATTCCAGTTTGGTCTGCTCAAAAACAACATCTAGCCAGCAAAATATTGGCCATTGAGTTTTACTGTCCTTTAATTTTAGTTGAATTAAGTCAGAGCTACCAATTAATGGAAACCTTGTTCAACACGCACTGAAAACTCATAAGACTATCAGGGTATAAAAGTAATTAACTTTGGAAGACCTTGTATAAAAAAGAACTATGACCATACCTTTTCTTTGGCTATAGTTCTCTTTTGGGTCACAGCTGGGAAGGATCCCAACACTATTGTCAGGATCTACCCAGCTGCCTGATTGACAGTTGGCTCTGCCTCTCTAGAGCCTGCTCCCACTCCCTGCCCCATCTGTCCCTCCAACGAGCACTGGAGAACCAGAGAGGGGGGAATCCCCACTGGGAGCGATGACTGACAGTCACCCCTCTGCAGGTAAAAGATTGTGAGCTGAACAATCAGTGGAGCCAGCGTGTGACAGCTGCAGTGCCACATGTCGGCTCTATGAGTGCATTTCACTCTCCCCATAAATCTCCTTTAGGGGCATATCTGGATTTATTTATGGCCCACATAACTTGTGGCCTAAGGAGAAGGGTTACCAGAGCCTATCTGCCAGTGCCATTAAATTAGGTCCTCATTGCTGCTGTCCCTGTGAAGCCCGGTTGAATAATGTACGGCTTACTTACAGTTTATTCACTCTGCACATGAACACCTACAATCAAATGTTAGCAGCCAGTTTGTTATATTCTTCTAGGCATCTATTCCAAATGTATTGAAACAGGTGACAAGTTCACCTTTTAGCCTTCCATCCCTAGACTGGGTGTGCCCTGTACAGATATCACGTCTGATCTTGTTATTAGAATTCCAAAACTAGCAAGTCCACTGGGGCAGCATAGAAAAACACAAGACCTGAAAGTCGGAGGTAGCAGAAAGTATAACTCCAGCTCTGCATACAGACACCTTCTGCTTATTAAAAGAAATACATAAGAAAGTATTTTTAGTTTTCATTTCCTGTCCTTAAAGATTTAACAACATATACTTAACATTCATATTAGTTTCTGATAGAAGGAAAAGTCATGAGCAGGCTTTAAATAATAGTGCTCAGAAAAGACAGAACGGCCACTCACGTCGCTTGAATTGGAAGAAAATTACCCTTGGTAGAAAACAACTGATTGTAATCAGACAATATTATAGCCAGATCTTCAGTGAGCAGAACACGATTAGCATTAATCTAAAATTAATACGCTTATTCTTCGTACAAACACACCCTGGAGACCCAGAAAATAAAACATTCTATAAACAGGATGTTTCTTTCTCTCTCTCATATTGTCATGACAAATGAACAGGAAAATCAAAGCACCATTTCCTTCTCAAAGTGACAGTTTTACTAAAAATATTAACTCACAGCTATGTATGACACAACAAAATGTCTGCACATTCAGTTCAACCCCAAACACATGAATAGAATCGAACAAGAAATAAATGTCATGTTTTTATAGTTGTGAGTATATTAATCTGCTCTGCATACTAAACATAGCGGGTTCATTTATAAGGGGAAATTATATTCCTGGCATTGGATTTTTATACATTATCAAGTGAGAAAGTCCATTATTAGAGATGAGATCCTGAGATCTTCATTGCATTCTTCAACTAAATAGAATTCTTAAAATAGCTAAGGCTATGATGCTGCCAAGTGACATAACTACCCTTAGAGCAAGGGTTGCCGCAAGGCTGTGCAAGAGGCCTTATGGTAAGTGATTTTAGACCCAGGTCCATGCACATTGCGATATCAACTAGGGGTACTAGTCCTTTTCAGTATAATAAAGAGAGTGGTGAAAAAACTGTTATGTTTGCTCAATAAAATTGATGGCTTAACAAAAATGGAAACCCAAAAGAAAAGAGAATCTGATTCATGGTGCCAAGAGGCATAGGTACATGATAAGGGCATGACGGACTGGGTACTCATGAGACCAAAGGGACAGCCAGAGTCTTTCAAGTAGATAATATGAAGATGAAAAAAGCACAAACCACAATTGCTGAATCCTATAACAGAGAGATAGGTGTGTTGACATAATTATAAGTCAGTGAAGGATCCGAAAACATTATTTGCCATTGAATGCTCACTCAGTTGTTTGTTGCACTATTAATGGGCATTTGCAGAAAATAATATTTCCTGAATTAAGCTGTGTAGCATACATCTACATTTCCCATTCTTTAGTAAGGTTATCTGTAGTTATGGAAAACATAGCAGTCACACCATATTATATACATGCATGTTTTTTTATTTTTCAAAGATATGATTGGAGAATTGAAACAGGTGGAATACTGTAACGGTCATAATATTCAAATGATCAGACTGGGCTGACGTAGGCATGAGCACTTTAATAGTTTCTTCTCCTTATTTTTATATTCAATCTAAAAGATAAGTGCACGTTTAGCTCCACAAACCAGTCCAGGTACCTATATACAAATTTTACTACAACCCAGTATTTTTTCTTGTGAAGAAATATTCCGCCTGCACATGGCCAGTCAGTACATGCATCAGGGGAAGGCAATAGGAGATAACGTCTTTAAGTGAATTATATACACTTCTACATAACCTTCAACTTGCAGAATACCTACCCATTAAAGCCACAACAATCCTTCATCTTCAGTGTCTGGAGCCAGTTCTGAGGCCAGCTCGGTTTTTACTGTTATTCATGTCTGCCAATTAAAGAAGTAGATAAAAAGGTAGGTGAACTAGCTCATAGGGATAAAAGTAAGGTCTGTACATCCTGCACCCAAATCTCTATATGATAAATGTTTCCAGCCAAGGAATACAGAGGGGTTGCACTTATTCTTTTATAACTGTTCTGTTTCAAAGACTTCTGTAACTGGAGTTTCCTTCAAACCACAGTTAAAGTGTCTACTCTTGCACTCAATAACCATAAGCGGCATCTCCAGACATGGTATGAAGCCTTTAGTGAGGTATTAAAAGTACCCTGGTGCTGGTTCAGATGTTCAGTAGAATAAATATTTGTTTGGCCCTGATATCATCTCATGTGCTCCAATTGTGTTGTCGCTAGCTTCCAGTCTACATGAGGGGAGGAGCATGCTGTCAAAGGTTTACTTTTGTACATTCCTGTCACTAGTCAAACTATTTTCATAGCAGCCCATTGATTGCCTCGAATTTTGGATGATAATTTCTCATTTTTAAGTAAAAAATATACCCAAATTCCATTTTTTTGGAGGCACTGGTCAATTGGTCAAAATAAGCCATTTCTAAATTCTAAAATCTGCTTTAATTAAACTTATACTGAAAATTAGAGGACAATATGAAAGATTAACCGATCCTTGTTATTAACACTTTAGTAAGGACTGATGGTAATACACGTAAATTAACACATTTTGGTATTAGAGAGGAATTACCCTTTCACATCTTCATGCCTCGGTAATGAGCAGCTGATTCCTCAAACATGTCACTGTGCTGCACACTGCCATTTAGTCACGTTTTTGGTCAGCATGAGAATCCAGCTGCAGTATCTAAATCTGTAAAGACCCCAGTCTTCATTTAAGAAGAGATCATATTCTCCATAGGATTAGACATCTACATTTTAGGTTTATAAAAGAAGACTCCAGGGACAGCTTAATATAATACAAAACAAAATTTCCAGCTGCTGTGAACAGGAATTAAATGAGATAGATGGCTCTGTAATATATTCAATTACCCCATTAGCCACATGTATGGGTCAACTCAGTTATCTACTTCCCCTCCCTTCACTCCATTAAACTAAGTCCTGGGCATTAGAGTTTTCCAAAAACATGTCTGTATATGCATCTATATATAGATGCATACACTCCAAATACTGCCTATAACACCAAAAAAACATTCATCTCTCATTCTATAGATAATAGCAGATGGTGATTTTGAGACATGTAATGTATATGGCCTACAGTCAGTGACACATAGTAGGCATGATAAAACTCCCCAGACCTGTGATTACAGCATCTTGCAAAGAGAGGTCTTCCAAAACCAACTTTCTTTGCAACTCTGAAATGTCATGTCACTAGTGCCAAGAGCTGCAAGGGAACTGGATGCAGGAGACATGGTGACTAGTTGGGAGGAAATGGGTGAGAAGGAAACAACATACTATAGAAACAGACCCTTGCTCTCTGTGTGGAAGCAGTGGTCAATCTGCAGCTGTCCCACATGCTCTCTGCCGAGTAAAACCTATTGCTTTGTGATCAACAAAGCTTATGCCCCCTGCTAATAGGACAACTCTATCTTTGATTCAGCAGGGGTAGTGTAGGGCCTCTTCAGAAAGACCACTGCTTCCACAAAGAGAGCAAGGGTATTTATCTGCAGCATGCTGGCAGGACAGAGGCATTTCTATTGTCTAAAGAAAATCAACTGTAAGACTTTGCACACCTTTTGTTTTGATGCACCTGGGCTGTATTTAGCTGATTTAAAAAACAAATTCACCTTTGTTGTCTTTTAAGTAATTCCCCCACCCCAAGAAGTGGAGTCCATACTAATCTCCTTCCAGATCTAGCGATGTTTACTGTGCAGGCCTGCCTGGCACCTCACAGCCTTCGCAAAGAAAAGCTCAGTCTGGCTTCTCTTTATACTGCACACCACGGCTCACTTATTCCAATGAGACAACCGTATTCAAGTTGACCTCCAGCGGTCCTAGGGAGTATGTCTGTCCATAGAATAGAGTCAGTATGAAGAATAGCCAGCCATTGATTTTCTTTGTGAAGGCTGTGCGGTGTCGGGCACATAAAATATATAAAACCCAATTTTAAAGACGCCTTTTCTAAGAGAAATATGGGGGCTACCATTAGTGATCACTTTGTCAATAAGGTAGTTGCCTGGCTGTTTCCTAACTCACTGGCTGTATTACAGTCATTGGCCCAGAATTTGTATGCAGATCACGAAAGTCAGAATAAAGTCAAAGATCCTTTTGTGTATAACTGTTTTAGGTTAGTCACTAAAAATATTACATCAAGAGGGTCAGCATGACAACTAGAAAACTTACATTTGAAAAATAGGAAGTTATTTATGGCATTCTATATGTTTATCTCATGACTGGTCTCCTTTAATTAATATAAGATGAAAAACAATATCATTCCTATATAAAATATTTGTGAGCACATACAATGTGACTAGAGCAATCGTTATACGTAAGCCACACAAAGATGTTGATGCTAATTATTATTCATCTACATGACATTAAAATTTTTCTGTAGGTTGGTTTCTAGAGATCGTCTTTAGTAACAGTTGTTAGTGGGTTTTGTTCCCCATTCCATGGTAAGATTTGTGCTTTTGAATTTGACATGTTTTCTCAACGAGCGACATCTCATGAAAACATGAGGTATTTTGGGGGAAGCGGTGTGATAAAAGCAGAAAAAGGGACTTGAAAAACGGTGTTGAGTTCTGCCAGATAGGTAAGTGACAGAAATGAAATGTCACATCTGGATGAAAAAAAAAGATGCAGAAAAAATAGTTTCATCTCCATAGCTCTATAAACAAATCTAAACACAGATAATTAGGTACGTAACAGAAAGCTCGTTCAGATCACAGCTTACTGCATCTCTTTAATGGGTTCATCTGTGCTGCTTCTCCTGCTATTTACTCATGCGCTCTGTGTATTACTGAAAAACAAGTTTCAAAGGGTGATATCTAGAGACGTGCGCTGTGTTCAGAGGACGGCTTGGTAGCTGATGTTACATTTATAAATACTAATGTACTTTGGAGAGAGGGCGGGAGATGTGTCATTGTGCTTGTACTAATAAACAGTTTGTACAAATTGAAAGGATAACTGACTTTGAAGTTAAAAAAATGGCAAGTTGGATGTATAAACTTTGTTCTGTATTGGAATATAATTTTAATGCACCTATAGAGCATTCACCACTTTATGACTTTCAAACCATGTCACCTTAACAAAGTGGCAAAGGGGGCCTTTGTTCTCTCTTCAACAACAGACAGAAACCAATGGGATCTTAATAAATGAGGCTAGATGGACTCTTAGGCTCCTGTTTCTTGTGCCTGATGTAATTGTAGGCCTAGAGGTCCCTTGTTGTAAAGATAAGAATCTTCCTTTCAAGGTATTGGTTGGTAAAAACTTATAACACTCTCTCTTTCATTTTTCACCTAGCTTTGCAAAGTAGCTGTTTGGTTGATAGGAGAGAAATATGGATATTTCTTCTGTAAAGCTGGCCATACACCTATAGCAATCTGCAGATTTTCTATGGTCAGATGGAAAAAGTGCAACAGATTCCTCCATCTATGCTAAACTGTGTGGATAGAGAAATCTTCCACTGGGCCAAGCTTCAGTATCTCGCTAGTCGGCCGCGCAGGCTCTCAAAACACCGGAACAACATCTGCATCCAATCAGATTATTCAGGTATTTTGACAGCCAGTGGGGCCGATTAGCAAGATACTGAAGCTTGGCCCAGTGGGAAATTCCTCCATCCACACAGTTTAGCGTAGATGGAGGAATCTGTTGAACATATGCCATCTGACCATAGAAAATCTGCAGAAAATCTATAGGTGTATGGCCAGCTTAATACTTTTCATCTATAGACTCAGTAGCCACGTTATTAGGCACAACTATATCCCTATAGAGTGCACAAGGTCAGCAACAATACTTAGGTATGTTATGACATTCAGTTTATTGCTCAACTGGTATTACAGTAACTGTCATTTAAAGCTGCTGGCAGATATAAAGTAAAGTCATCTAGAAGTGCCTACAAAAACTGTCCCCTTTTTTCCCCTTGCTCTCAATTATGGCACTTCCTGCTAGTGTTGAGGGTTGTCTGCCTCTCAACCATTACGATTGGCCAGTGCGGTGGCCCATCATCAGAGTGGACCAACAAGTATGTATAGGGGGTGGGAGGAAGTGGGAAGCTTCAATACTACCTATGAGTGTTATAGAATTGCGCAATCAGGATGGCCCAACATTTTTGATTGGTCGGTGAGCTGGAGACTACTGCAGGTATGTGGATTTACTTTCAAGATGGCTATAAACTGGCAAACATCTTCCTAAGATCAATGGATGGCTGAATATCTACTCATACTCATTCAGTGCTAATATTGATGCATGTGTGATACATAGGTTGCTTCAGTTTTTTTGCATAAAAGAATGATGGGTCAGGACCTACACACAGGGAGAATCTGAAACAAATTGAAGAACTCCCTGTGTAGTTATGTGTGCCTTTGGCTGCCTGAAGGATTCATCAATGCCCCCTCGCAGTGCAGAAATAGGCTGTTAATAGCAACTTTTAAAATTAAGAGCTTTTCTTGCTTTTGTCAATCCATTTAATATTTTCTACAGAATAAAACGAGAGACAAAGAAATGTGTTTCCAGTCTTTCTTTGTACACTTTTGGTTATCCAAAGATCACTGTGGGCCAATTTTCCTATTCTTAGCTGACAGGAATAGAACCCGGCCTGATTTTCTGTGACCCATTATCTGATTTTTGTAGAGACTTTGCTGCAGCACAACAGCAATCACAGAGGCAGACTGAAGTGCGAGTGGTAGATGCCCGCTGTAGAGCAAAGGGGAGGAGTGTTGAGGGTTTTTTTTACATACAGGTTTGCTTCAACATCCTTTTTACCACATTATTACCCTTACAGAGTCATACTTACAATATTGTATACCTTAAATTGGCACTAAACTCAGCAGTTAAATCTTAAAAATGCATTCAAGTACCTTAACTATTAAGCAAAATGTAGGTTATTTGTGTATCACCCAACTGTAGATCCTCAAATCATCTCTGAATTAGACATGTGCGATTCCTTTCGTTACGAATCGAAATTCGTACGAATTTTCCTGAAATTCGTAAATTCGGAAGCACCCGAAATCCGAATTGCAGTTTTCGAATTATATCCGAAATACGAAATTCCGTTAACGAATTTCGGATTCTAATTTCTTTGAAACAGGAACTAATATTACCCCTGTAAATGAGGTTGAACAACATGACAAGATTTTTTTTAAATCCGAAATACGGATCCGCTGCTGCTGAGGGTTGCATTACAATACACAGGCAGGAAATACGAAATTCCGTTGACGTATTTTCGTTCCGTTACGAACATTCGTTATATTGAAGTTAAAAAGCAAAGTAAATTTATATTGGAGTTGATGGTAGTTTTTTTTTCCATCCGAAATACGAAATTCGGATACGGAATCCGTTAACGGAATTCGTATTTTGTTTGGTTGACTAATCAGAGGTTTTCTCTTCTGCTGCTGACAGTTGCATTACAATACAGGCAGGAAATACGAAATTCCGTTGACGTATTTTCGTTCCGTTACGAACATTCATAATAGTGAAGATAAAAAGCAAGGTACATTTATATTGGAGTTGATGGTAGTTTTTTTTAATACGAAATTCGGATCCAGAATCCGTTAACGGAATTCGTATTTCGGATAAAAAAACAACTACCACATCGACTCCAATATTAACAAAGGTATTTTTGCTTTTTAACTTCATCGTAACGAATGTTCGTACAGTTACGAAAATGTGCCGAAACTAACGAAAATTCATATTTCGTACGAATCCGAATTGAGTTTTGGACACGAATTACGAAATATGAAATAACGGATATTCAGAAACGGAACGAAACGAAACGGAACTAATTTTTTAGACGGCGCACAAGTCTACTCTGAATTGGTGCTGACACTCGTCTTGCTACGTTTGTTCCCCATGGTCTGTGTGTGTGTTGTAAAGTGGCCACTGAATCAAACTCACTCCTGTGATGGACTGCAATCTCAATTTAGTTTACTCATTTGTATTTAGTTTGTAGTCCATCACAGAAGTGAGCTTGGAGTGGTGGCCAGTCCAATTGAAGAGCTACTGTAGCTCAGATTGCTGAAAAAGTTAATGCTGGTTCCAATAGAAAGCTGTCTAAACACAGGTGCCCTGGTCTGATGAATCATGTTTTCTTTTATATCATGTGGATGGCTGGTGCGTGTGTGTTGGTTACCTGGGGGAGAATGAGAAGAAGTCAAGCCAGCAGAGACAGTGTAATGCTTTGGGCAATGTTCTGCTAGGAAATCTTGGCTGCTGCCATTCATGTGGATGTTACTTTGACACGTATCATCTACCTAAGCATTGTTGGTGACTAAGTACACCCCTTCATGGAAACAGTATTCCCTTATGGCAGTGGCCTCTTTCAGTAGAATAATGCGCCCTGCCACAGTGCAAAAATGGTTCAGGAATAGTTTGAGGAACATAGCAAAGAGTTTGAGGTGTTGACTTGGCCTACAAATTCTCCATATCTCAATCTAATCAAGCATCGGTGGGATGTGCTGGAAAAACAAGTCAGATCCATGGAGGCCCCACCTTGCAACTTACAGGGTTTACAGGATCTGCTACTGATGGCTTGGTGCCAGACACCACAGCATACCTTCAGAGGTCTAGTGGAGTCTATGGGTGGACAGGTCAGGGCTATTTTGGTGGCAAAAGGCGGACCTACTCAATATTAGGAGGGTGTTCATAATGTTATGGCTGATAGGTGTATCTGCTCTGAGAGGAAAAAATTTTAGGTAAATAACAGTACAAACTATCAATGAGAAGTACAGCTGCACTCATATGGAAATGCAAGACTAAATATTAAGACTGTTACCAGTGCCAACTGGTAAGTTGTTCGCATTTGTATTGAGATATGAAATATGAAAATAATGAATTTGTGCCCTTGTGGGTAACTAAGCTTCAAGAACAGCTGGTGTATAACATTTTACAGCATAAATATAGCGTAATGTATATTTGTACATTAACATGGCCTTTATGAAGCTTTAATATAGCTGTTTCAAACCTGATAGTGGTAATCATTGCAAGTTACAAGAGCCCTGGGGAGAATCATAAAGGTTAATATGAAGTTGCTCCATGATCAGCATTTGTGGCACTCAAGTGTAGTTTGCAGTACAGGATTAACATAACACAAGTTGGGATTGCAGGGGGAGAGTGGCAGAGGGCTAAAAGAAGAAGTCTTGGTACTTGCAGTAGGACTCAGAGGACAGATGATATACCCCTCTGCACTTAAAAAAATCTTCATAACCGATCCTTGTTATCTCTATGTAATGGGAATATTCAAGAAAATGTACTTAATTATATAGCTATATAAAGAAATCAGCATCATGGTTTGTCCTATAACTACTGTAGTTCATGACCAGCCATACAGTATATATTCACCATATCTATAATCTCTGTGCCAGGGGTAGGCAGTCTCAGTACTCTAGCTGTGGTAAAACTACAAATCCCATGAAACATTGCAAAACTCTGACAGCCACAGGCATGACTTTCATAAGCAGAGGTGTTAAGGTATTTGTAGTTTCACACAGCTGGAGGGCCGGGGTTGCCGATCACTTCTCTATGCTATTTATTCAATTAAAAAAAAAGACCTGCAAGACTGATTTCCAGCATTGAAAGTTTCCTACTCATACACATAATTATGTATTTGGTTAATTTAGACTATGCAGTTTATGTAAATTATGTGTAATCACAGCTATAAATTAGTGCCATTTTATTGACTGTAATTCACTTGTAAGTAAAAGAGTGAAACTGTCATACTGGACAGATTCATCCGGAAACATTTTTTCCTCTGTATTTATGAATGCATAAGGGCGATCTATTTTAGCAATACAACAACTTTCAGGATGTTTGCACAAAACAAATTCATTTGTGCCAATTCAATAGCTAGTATTCTACATAAAATGTCAGTCGGACATTTAGCAGATGGCCAACCAGTATGGTGGAAATTTGAGAAACATACTTAGACTGCATCTTTGGAGAATGAATATAGGGGTCTATTCAATATGCTGCCGAGGGCAGCCGAGTGAATGACCGATCAGAAGTAAAGTGAGCCGAACACTGTTCGGCTATTCACTTCAGGCTGGTACGGCTGATTTCAGCCGTACATCGGCTGAAATCCGCCGTACATCGGCCTGCTTCGTGTGGCTTCGGGTCGGCCGAACATGCTGAAGTGCAGAAGGAGTTCGACTCAACCGATCCAACATCTGGATCGGCTGAGCCGCACCTCCGGCGTAGCACCCCCTCGGTTCTACTGAACCGAAGGGGTCCTGGGGCCGAAGCTAGCCGAAGGATCGGCCGAAGCTACGGCCAGATCCCTCGGCAGCTTCGTGAATAGACCCCATAGTGTTGCGCTCCAGTAAATAAATTAGAGAACCTCCTTACCACCATAGTCTTATGGTTGGAAATGGTGAAGGTGTAGAAATTAGGCTGAAGGTCCTCTTCCTCTGGAATTATTAATACAGATGCATTGCACATTCATTGCGGGCCTGCACCCTGGCATGGGCAAAGGACAAAGCTCAAAGTGTTGTGAGACAATGGCTGACATATAATACATGCCAGTGGGCATTTAAATGACTAGAGTTATTACCATCCAGACCAAATAATGACAGAAGGCTAGATGATGGAAGGAGACATCAAAAACACATGAGGATATAAAGGGGGCAATTTGTAGCTAATTTTCAAACAAATGGCACCAGCTTTTTTTTTAAAGAAAATTGATCGTGAGAATAAATGCTACAACCACACAGGTGACAAAGTAAATGGCAGCTGGTTGTGTTTTATTGTACCCACAAGAGAACACATAGTGAAGTACTTTCACTAGTGGCCAGTGCAGCAATTATTACTCAGGTTATGCATAACAGTTGAAGGGGATTCATGTTACTGTCAAACTAGTCACTAGTGGAAGTGCTTTTCGGCGTGTTCAGATTGAAGTGGGTATGTTACAATAACACACAATCCTACAAGTGTCATTCCTTATGCCAATAAGGTGTCCCTGTGACATTTACTCTCCAGATTTACTCTGATGGAGGTGGCAGCTGAATTTTGCCTCCCCTCAGCACAGTGCACTTACAACATCCAGGACATGAACTGTTTAGAAAATGTTCCCCAATGCTGACGGGCTACAGTCAATGAAAAGCTTGTCATAATGCGCTACATGTCCTGATGGGAAAATTAACACCTCCTGCCCTGAGAAACTGCAGATGCCAATGGGTCCTTTTATAAAGCAAAGTAGTGTGGTAAAATAACAAGAAAATTTGCAGCTGTTCATGAAAGCAATTCGTTGGAATAAGTACATTTTCTGAGGTTCAGAAATTTTGTTGTGTAAAATATTTAACTGAAGAAGAATTAGTAATGTTTTGCTATGTTAATGATGTTATCATAGCAGCGTTCATAACTTGGCGATTGTAAGACAATTAGAACTGGTGAAGAATGGACTTACTTGAGGGGAATGGCCATAGTGTGGAGAAACATAGGTATGGCTGGAAGTGAAGGATTATAGTCATAGAGGAGATGAGAGTGAACATTGATAAAAGAGAAGGAGAATGTTTACAGGAGGAAGGAAAGCTGACATGGCTTAAAGTGCAGGAGGATGACCACAAAGGGAAATGTATGAACATGGAGAAGACTTAGCACAAAGGAAAGCAAGCGTTAGTGGTTTGAGAGTATAACAGACGTGAAAACAGTTGGTACTAGAATAGCATTACAAACAGGTATCTTGCATAAAAAATTAAAATGTGTGCTGAATACAACAGTGAGACCAAGACAGGGAAGAAAAGCTAGGGGCATAATAGCTGATAAGGGGAACCAGTGATCTATGTAGACCCTTTCTGCTGATGTGTGCAGGCAGTAGAGATACCGTTTTCCACTACACAGCAGGGTGATGGGGTTTAGAGTGATGGTTCATCAGGTTTAGAAGGAACGGTATGGGGCTTCTTGGAATGGGACTCACTTGAATGACATTTCCCTTGTGCTGGAGAGCTTGACACCACTGTGGTTTCTGGGGAATTCTGGAATCATAGGAGAGTCGATTGAGCGTCCCTGTGATGTAAATGTGCAGTCAAAAAGAGTTTATATAAATAGGAAGCTAAGGTTTTCAACCAGACTGTCTTTCAAACCTTATTATTATTTTACACAAATAAGATAGATAGATAGATAGATAGATAGATAGATAGATAGATAGATAGATAGATAGATAGATAGATAAATAGATGTTATGTAATAGGTGTTATGCTTCCAGATCAGCTCATGGGAAGTAACAAGGGCATTGCATTATTGGAATGATCAATAGGGATTTTCTACAACATGTTTTTAGCCTGGAATTAAATACAGCCACCACATCTTAAGACTGGTAAGTTGCAATATATTACATTTCTGTTCTTGGGTTTAAATAAACTTTAACATTAATTTCCTTAAAAATCAAGCAAGTTTTTTCTTCAATGCCTTTAAATTATGAGATTGATACATTCTATATGACAAGGTCACATCACAAAATATACAAACAAAGCAGTTATTACTTCAGGCTATTTCAACGCCATCATTTTTCATTTCTCCACAAGTGAGTAAAATTTCATACAGGACAGGGCAGGTTTTACCTGTAATCTATGAAGAGGTCACGTGGATGTCCCGATGTATCGGCATTGTGACGAATGAGAACCAGCGCTCATTTCCACCAGACAAACGCACTGCTTAGGCCTCCTCTGTAACCGGTTTCTTTCTATCTCTCTCGCTGCTACAAGAATGTAATTAAGCTGTCAGACTGAAACTTTTGATATCAATCTTGATCTGCTCTCTCAGACAAGTATTCCTGAAACATTATATCATAAACAAGCAGCATGTTTAATTAAACAACTGCTGAAGTGCGACAGAGAATGTGGGTCTTAATGGAATAATAGACACAAGTTTCAGAATTAGCAAAAAAGGGATTTTCAAAATCATTTTCAAAATGGTAAGACATCTGTTAAAAAGATCATCTCATTTATTAGGTTTACTTTGCAAGAGTAGAAGAGCAAGAGTGTGTCATATCTGAAAAACTGAATGTTTTAAATGATAAGCTAACAAAGAATGACGTAAGTAAATAAGTTTAAACTAGGCATGGAATTTTAGATTGAGATTAACCCTTTGGTGAAACCTGTCTCATTCTTACCACAGTAAAGTCAATCATTGTAGTTAGGGCAGTTGTCAAAAAAGGGTTAATCTCATGTTATTAGTCAGATTATGCTTACTCTTCTCTGAGAATCACAGAATATATTGCAATTAGAAGAAACTAATCAGGGTTACTTTAACAGACCTAACAGACCTAACTTCACTATCCTCTTGCCATAAATTCAAATATGTGTGATATTTATAAAATAGTCTGTCTGACATTGATCAAATATATACTGCAACAGAATTGTCCATGTGCTTCAAATGTCATTGACTGATTCACCATCATTGAGTGTTTGGTGAAAGTCGCATACACTGCTTTCTAAATAAGCCCCAAAGTGTGTGTAATCCTTAATAATGAATATTTCTTATTTGCTTCCTTTTGGTCTGTTTAACCATACCATTGAAAGTGAGTTTTATACCAGTTAATTAAATAAAAAAAAATACCAGTTATTGTTATTCAGGATTTATAAAGCACCAACAGTTTGCACAGTGCTTTACGTTATAAGGAAGACGTTACAGTTATAATACAATTCGAGACAATATGGTAAGGAGGGTGCTGCCAGTGAGCGCTACAGTTGGTCATGTCAAAAATGTATAGCTGCCTTGTGCACATTTCCTGTGTTATCTCATGGTGTTCTCCCAGTACTTATCTTGCACTATAAAACCATTGTTTTGTAGATGATGAGAAGGAGTGGGAATCAGTAGTGGTAGAACAGCAGACAAATGGGCAGACATGACTCAAGTCTTGCAATTTTAGTCCACAAAAAGGCATGTTGTATAATTCCACAAGAGGAAATTAATGTAGGAGTCATGTGAATTTCTGGCAGAACAGGTATTTTTCTGTAGATGCAAGGTGTCAGAAAAATAAAGCACGCAGCCATGGCTGAAGATCTACATGTGTGCCTGGGCGATATGCAGGTCAAGATCGAGGCCGTGCCCGGCGATATACATGTGGATGTGGCTCACGGGAAAGAGCTGCTTTGCCTCGTGTATCTTTGCATAGAAATTTACTGGCTTTGAGCAAAAGTGAGCATGCCCTGTGGCCTGTTTAAACCTAAGCACCACTGAGTGCTCGTCAGCTCCTGCTATCTGTGACCTGACTTGTGTATTTTCTTCCTGTGCTTTGACCCGGCTTGCCTGACTCAACTAGATCCTGATTCCTAGTTAATGATCCTGGGTTGTACCCCAACAATGCTCTCTGGCAGCCACCTTTGTACCTTTGCTGCCTGGCTGTGTCTGACCTTGGCTTGTCTACCGAACTCACTGCCTGTATGACATCCTTTTATCTTGACTGCCTGAATTTTGCTGATCCTGACCTCCGATACTCTCCAGTTTCCAGATGGCCTTTTGACATCTCACTTATCTGGACCAGCTATAGGCACCCATGCCACTCCATGTCCTTCATACTCTGTTCCAGCTCCAGGGGGTGCTGGACAGGAGGTGTAAGGGTGAGCCCTCCCTTCATCTGGCCTCCACCTGTGACACACTGGGGGTGATTTACTAACCTAAACACACGCACGCACCTGGTGAGTGTGATTTTCACACAGCAAAACGTATTTATCAACCAAAAAGTCTCTAAAAGCATATTTCCACTAATGCCATATATGGAAAAATCATGCACATGATGCATATATAATGCTGCTTCACAGTTTAGACAAAAATGGTTAGCTCATGCATTTACATTCCTGCATTCATCAACGCAAGCAACACAACATAGAGCTAATTTACACAACATCACCTTGCAATTCATGCTTGGCTTTGCACAACACACCTGCTGGTTGTGTACACACTACAAAGGTGTTTAGATTCCACCCATAGATCATGCTGGGAGGGAACACACTACAGAGGTGTATACATATTCGTGGTGTGTTTATAAGGTTAGTAAATCAACCCCACTATCTTTAAAGGGATAAACAATGGGGAATGTGCATATTCTGCAGAGATGCATTGCTAATGTTTTTTTATTTGTATTCTGACCTGACATATGCTTTAAAAAGCTCCTAAAATTCTTCCTTGTCTTGGAGATACTGTTGATCTGAGATCTCACAGAAACCATCACATAACCAAAAGCCTAAAGAAACAAGGGAGGGAACTATTTTACTTTATGTCTGCTTTACAAATTCTGACCCTCGCATACCTCCTTTCTGTTCTTTTGATATGAAGTCTAGTCTTCTTTATTCAACCATACAGGGCTAGGGATTATTGCATGGTATTCATTTTGGCACTATATTTCAACAATCCTTCCATGTATGGAATGCACAGAAAGTATCACTGTACAAAAGGTTTAGCTTATTTAGCAACTGGGTGGACTGTAATTTTTCATTCAATATTCTAAAGACCTCAGTCAACATTATAGGTAACCTAGTTCTCCCAATTATTACCTCATAGTAATAAGGATAAGTACCCAAAATGCATTGAATAGTCAATAAAAATGTTAGGTAAAATGGAGAGTCAACGAATTGGTCAGATTTCTTCATGTATGCCCACCTTAAAAATGAACCTGTGGCCAAGCTATAAACATTTAATTATTTACATATTATTAAGAGGAAGCAAATGAGCCTCAAAACAGGCCCTTGCTAATGTCTGTAGGTACAGGCACCATAGAACAATTTATTCACAACACTGAAGTCCTTAAAACACTTCTCTCAGCAGCTCAGCTAATTTTTCTCCCCTTCTCAGAGCACGTGCTCTGTTTATATATCAGAAACATGAAAACTGGAAACTTCAGTGTCACTTCTAGGGTAGCAGAGTTAGATGAGCTGCTAAAAGAATGACTTGGACAAGTTTAGTGCTTCAGCTTTGAATTTTAAGTAAGGACCTGTAGCTACAGAGGTCAGTGAGGGCTTGTTTTAAAGCACATTTCATGGCTGTTAGGTATATATAAATACTTGAATGTCCATATCTTGGCCAGTTACATTTTAAAGCTCATTCTTACAAATGTTTCCCTGTACTACCCTTTGCACCTCTGTGGGTTGCAATTTGTTCTATTATTGTTGTAATATGGAGGGGTGTACTTAAATATATATTCACTGAGGCTATTGTAACCAATCCGACTCCAGTTATGGTTCTATTGTCCCTGTTGGGAAAATAGCATATAGAATCAAAATGTAGATGCAGTGTTACACATTTTCACTTAACCTCATGGAAACAATAAGTCAAAAACTATTGCATTTAGAAGCCGAATCACATACTGTCTACTAGAAAGCACAATTTCAACACGGGTAAAGATCATTTGAGTTGTATTTCTTTAAAAGCTTTCTCTTGCCCTTTGCAGCCCAGAGGAGATATGTTGAAGTGCATACAATGTAGTAAGGTGTACAATACAGGATGACATTTCTTCCAGGTAAGAAACATGAGCATTTTTGGGAGTCTGGCTCAGTTTAACCTTGTGCACTGGTGCATTGAGAGTAATGAACAGTGTTCCTAAATAGCTCTGTACAATGTAGTCACTCTCTGGAAACACAAAGGCTCAGATGTAACTGCATGTTTGTTACTAGAGGCTACTGGGAAGAAGCATGTAGAACTAATAGATTACTAGTAAAAAATAAATAAATAGATAAATAAATATAAGTATAAAGTTCTAGCTAATTGCAAAGTATACTATAAATTAGCAAATCCTTTAGCTATAATTTAAATTAGGAACAGGATGAAATTGAATTAATTTAAACTAGTTAAAGGGGACATATGGGGGGTCTATTCACGAAGCAGCCGAAGGATCTAGCTGTAGCTTCGGCCGATCCTTCGGCTAGCTTCGGCCCCAGGACCCCTTCGGTTCAGTAGAACCAAAGGGCTGCTGTACGGGCTATTCACTATAGCCCGTACAGCTCCCGAACTTGGCCGAGTGGCTCTGTCGAGCCGAACGCATATGCCTCGGCTCAACTGAGCCGAGCTGAAAGCCGAAACTAGCCTAGCGGCCGGCCATTGGCCGTGATGTTACGGCTGGCTCTTGCAGAGAGATCAGCGTCCCTGGTTACCAGCTAACCAGGGACACTGATCTCCAGACAGCAAACTCTCCAGGGCACTCCGGGAGTCTCCCGCTCCCGGCCGTCAAGGAGAGAAACACTGTTTTTTCTTTTTTCTTCAGAATGTCAGAATAGAAAGAAAAAAAAAATTTGCCCATAGGAATGCATTGCTAGATTCCTGTTGGCTATTTCAATTTGCAATAGCCAATAGCAAACTAGCATTGCACCCGCCCTCTGCTGCAGTTCTCCATCAGGTCCACCACTACTGATTGAAAGCAGCAGAGGGCGGGTACAATAGCTAGTTTGCTATTGAAAATTGAAGTAGCCAATAGGAATCTAGCAATGCATTCCTCTGGCCCAAATTTTTTAATTGTTTTTTCTATTCTTACACGGCTCTGTGTCAGAATAAAGAAAAAAAAGAAAAAACAGTGTTTCTCTCCTTGACGGCAGGGAGCGGGAGACTCCCGGAGTGCCCGGGAGAGTTTTTTTTTTGACGGCAGCAGAACCGCCGGCCAATAGAAAACAGTTGGGTGGAGCTAGCTGTCACTGCTAGTTCCACACAATCGTTTTCTATTTATTTTTTTCTACTTTTTAAACTATTTTTCTGTTCTGCTCGGTACTACAGAGGGACCGAGCAGAACAGCCGAGCCGAATGCCTCTCAGCAGTATTCGGCTATTCACTCACTGCTGTTCGGCATCTATAAGAATAGACCGAACAGCAGCGAGTAGCCTGCCGGAGGTTCGGCTTAGCCGATCCAGATTTTGAATCGGCTGAGTTGAACTCCTTCTGCACTTCGGGTCAGCCGAACATGCCGAGCATGTTCGGCCGACCCAAAGCCACTCGATGTACGGCTGATTTCAGCCGATATTGCGCCCAATTACATAATGTGTATGTAAGTTCTAACTTAACCAAAAATGCGCATGTTGCCATGTTGAAGAGGAAGGTAGAAGCACACTATATTTCTGGCACCAGGGATGAGCTTCTGGCTAACATTAGTCTGACCCAAACCCAAGTTGTTCGTGGTTCAAGAAAATGACAAACTAATGTGGTCCTTCCTGTCTATAGCAACCAATTACCAATAATGCATTTCCTGGTCTCTGAATTGTTGTCAGGTGGCTTAGAATGGCCAGTCATGGGGCTTTTCTTATGTTCCATCCCCCTCCCTTATCAGTGTTTGTTGGTGAAGGCAATAAGTATAAAAGGACAGATCAGAGAGTGTTTGCAGGGGGAGATAGTTGCTGCTGCTGAAAACTGCTACTTTTTAGTTAGTCATATACACACCTAGGGGCTGATTTATAAATCTTGCACCCATCATATAGCTGGGTGAATGCAGTTTGCATGGCACAGTGAGGAGAATAAGAATTTCGTATACTATAAAAGTCCATCTAGTGGCGGTAGTGCTGTGTGAATGGCAATCCGTCTGGCTATATGTTGGGTGGAAGATTTATAAGTCAGCACCTTGGTGAAGCTTTGAGCAGATAGGGAGAGGTCACACAGGGAGAGTTAGTTGCTGCTATACTATACAGTTCTGCTGAAAAGTGCTGAACCCAGTGCTGTATAGTGCCACATCATAGTAAATTAACATTTGCTGGGCTGGAAAAGTTGCTTTCTTCTCTGCTGAATGGAAAGTAAGCACACAGCTTGTAAAGTTAAGAACAGTTATGATTGGGTCCCCTGATCATATGGACCTAATAGTAGTAATACTTTCTGCAATCCTTGTAATTTCACCCTGGACTGGTACATCTAAAACATATAGATTTAAAAACATGTATATAGGACCAATGCAATTTGTAGATGTCCTCTAGCTAGAGAATACAATTGATTGATAAGATGATTGATAAGATGAACTTGACTACCCATTTCCCATATAATGTTAACTGTCAAGTAAAATGTTTCAAGCAATCTCGTGCATTGTTTCTCCATCGACCTTCTTTATGTTGCTCCTGCTATACTTTTTATTATATTCATTTGTACTAAGGAAATCATTGTATTTGTTATTGGTGAAGAACTGTCAATAAACAAAAAGCTCTACTGTAATTGCCATGCTATTGATCAGTGACACTCTCTTTTATTTTCAGTCATCGAATGGGCACAGTTGCAATGACCAAAATGCACAAAAGGATACTGATTTCTTGTACTAATGTGTTTGTAATCATTTTGTACATATTTCTCATTTTGTGTCACAGAAAATACATTATTCTTACCTACTGTACCAGGACGAGCATATTTACTTTAATTCTGTTCCCTGTATCTGCAACTGATACGCACTCTCTAATAGCAGTGACAATCAAAAACAAAGTAAGTAGGCTGCCACAGTAGTTTCAGATTCCAAATATCCTACAGTATAACTTGCAAATACCATTTCTGTTTTAACATGGTCACCCAGACAAATTCTTATTCAATTTATTAGAGGCAGCACTGTGGCTTATTTAAGGATTACAGGTTTCACATTCATCTTTATGAACTGATTGAAGTTTCCCTTCCAAGAGCCTTGACAAAAGGAAAGTAACTTTAGAAATAGCAGTACATGTTTTTGCTGTTGAGACTGCCAAAGAGAAGCACTGAAAAAAAAAGGAATTAAGTAAGTTCCAAAAAATAAAGGAATATTTTCTAAACGAGTATATGGAAATTCTGGGGTGACTGCTGTAAAAAAAAAAAAAAAAGCATTAAAGCAAAACTCCAGCCAAAAAAATTATTGTGGGAAAGGGTCAGAAAATATGGGTTTTGTATCTACCATAAATGGTTTTTTTCCCCATTGAAGGAACATAGGATTGTAGTAATTTTTTGACATGTGAATTATACTGCCACCTTCAAGAGGTTTGGATGCTGGCAAATAAAACACATTAGGCCAGCTTCTGTATGACCCCACTTCCAACCACCATGCCTCAGTTTTCTGAGCAAGCAGTACATAAGGCAGTACATAGGGCCAAGGACCCGTTTCCTTGAATCAAGTGCAAGAAAAATATATTATAGTAAGTGTAATAATCCTATTTTTTTATTGTTCTTTGTGGGACACAGGATAGTAGTAATAAAAGCAGTCCAACTGAGGGGTAAGCAAAAGCCACTATGAAAAACAATAAATGAAGAATTTTATTAGAATAAATGCTTGAATAATGAATTGATTGAGAGAAAATTACCAATTAGGAAAAAGAACGTTGTCAGTGATATGACACTAAAGATCATTCAGGCATTCCAGATCAGGCCCGATCATGATTCTACAGAGGGAAACTGATACCTGAAGGATCAAAGAGCCCTAACCAACAAAGTGGAGGACAACCAATCACCCAAAGGGATGGTGCATCCAAAGGAAAACAATACATGGACCAGAAAATAACCAAACAGAAAAACAACTAAAAGGAAATTACCTGGGTAAAGTCCCAATCCTGGCATACCAAACCTCAGGTAAATTAAGCTAGTATAGACAAGGTATGTTATTAAAATGTAAACCAACTAGTTAACAGCCAGGGACTTAGGCAGGAAAACGTAAATACTTGGCTTCAGGTAGAGGGAGATCCATAACATAAAGGATATTCCCAGATAGGAAAGTAATCTCTAAAAGAGAGAAGTACGGATATAAGAGCTCTTTGAGAAGCAAATTAAAATGGAGCAGAAGACTGAAGAGGAATTCTTGCATTCCACACCTAAAATGGTGTCAGGTAAGCTGCATTTAAACCTACCTGACCGAGTATAAAATACTGTATATGATTCTAGGGATCTGTAAATTTTGTTTCGTAAGGGCAAAATCCCCCCAAAGGGCTAGGATAGATTGTCCCACGAAGGCTTCTGGACAGAAAATATTCCACTAAAGGAAAAGGAATGAATGCAATCAGATAACTGTATTTAAACCTACCTGACCGAGTATAAAATACTGTATATGATTCTAGGGAATTTTGTTTTGTAAGGGCAAAATCCACCACAAAGGGTCATGATAGATTCTTCTACAAAGGCTTCTGGACAGAAAATATTCCACTAAAGGAAAAGGAAGGAATACAATCAGATAATTCAGATCAGATAAAGAGTTTTGACTGTTGACTCTACAAGAGAAATAGGGATGGATGCTTCTTTGCAAGATGGAAGAAAAAACCCTCAGGTGAATGACTCTCACTCTTGAAATTAGGAACATCCGATATAGGGATCCGGAAATTGTCTGCTTTGTAGCAATAAAATGGAGTAGTATTGTTCCTAGGGTGAAAAAAGAAATAGTCCCCACTTTGAGCAGAAATACACACCCAACAGTCATTTCTCCTGAGAGAAAACACTTGATAGGTGTATAATCCAATTTGGATTTATATAACTGAAAAGGACAAGTATAGAGGGAAGTATAGAGAGGAATTTCCAGATCCAGATTATCCCATAAATCTCCTCTGGAGGGCAGTGGAAAAGGGTCTGATATACAGAAGGAAGACAAATATAGAACTCTTTTTGCAGGAACGGCACTGACTCTTTAAAAAAAAAAATAATAACGGCATTTCATTGAGAGAGGCCAAGACGTAACCGGTTGTTTCCATTCCTCATAAAGGACGGTTTTACAAACAGGGGAAGCCACAGCTCTGTAAGACCCAATGCATGGAACAGCGGGCTGATCCCCTATTTGCAGGGTAGAATTCACTGCATCAACCAGGGAATCAATAATTCCACGGAAAGTTGAGTCATATGGCACTTTCTGAAAAACATGCTCTTCAGGTGAAGGCTGTGAGGGCTCAAAAAATGAATCAGAGATATTATTAGGGTCCTCAGGCCTGCTTAGGGGTAGAGGTACAGTAGCAATTTTAGCTGTAGAATGTAGCCAAGTGCACTTAGACCTTTGTGGGTAGATTTTTGCAATCATTGAGCATAGCCCAAAATAATCTGAAGTGGACATTATTAGTCTTGTGGATGTCTGTGAGGGCTTATGTTGTAAAGCTGTAAAAGACTCTGTAGAGGACAACCCTAATGTAGCAGTGGCCTCAAAATCTATGTTGCATTGGGACTGTCCTCAGTGCACCCTTGTTAAAGACATGTTACAACACTAGGCTGAGAACAACAATGTCCAAAGTGACGCAAAGTCTTGCATACTCGCAAACCCAAGCAGCTGGTGCTGATAAGGGTTCCAAGCAGCCGGAGGTACCAAGTCACTAAAGGCAAGCAGAGGAACAAGACCAGAGGCCAGATGATCCACAAGGTACCAGAGAAGCAGGAGCCTAACAGGACAGTACTTTATTTAGGCTGAAAAGGCAACAGAAGGAACGCAGAGCACACATTTGCAACACTGAACTTTGTGGATGATATCAGCGCCCAGGTCCCTCAGCCTTAACTGATGCCACATCAAGGGGGTTATGGTAGGAAAATTAAAAAGTGCACAACTGTACCAACTGTGAAGTAACTTTCAGTTCTTCAGTCTGACTGGCTTTACTTTGTGAGTTTTTAGAGTCTGGGGACTGCAGAGGCTGTGCCATGACTCTGAATATGGAAAGCACTTTGTAGCCAGGTGGCCATATTTACAAATTGAGTGTGGACAGACTGGGTCACAGCAGATATTGTGCCACAGCTCTAGACTAGGAGAGCATGCTGCAGCCAACTAACTCAGAACACAGAAATCTGTAAAGTGCTAGAATGCAGAGCTCAGTCTAGTGGGGTACAAATAGGGATTCCAAAGTTATGCTTAGGAAATAGCCATATGTGTTAGCCAGAAGGCTTCATTCACAAAGTGAACACCAGAGGCTCTGGACCTGGATAAAATGCTGTGCGGCAAATTGACACAGTACGGAAGGTCTGGAAAACACTACAATGTAGAGTCCAGTGACTGAATGTGACACATAAAGTTAACCTTCACCACATCTGTAGGCTTACTCACAAAATGAGTCTTCAGAGACTGGGTCACATCAGAAACTGCTCTTACTAACACCAAAAAGCAGAGCTCAGTGCCCAAGTGAAGATCACATTTCAGGATAGCCCCGCTGTTTTCGGTGCAGTGTGGTCCAGGTACCTCCTCCAAAGCAGTTGCTGTGTATATGCGGATTCGGATAGCTGCTGTAAAGAAACTAGCTCTAGCAGTGTGTTAAGGTCTTTATTGAAGTATCGTTAAGATTTAAATATCTTGATTGAAGAGAAAAAGCACAAGAAAAATTGTAATTAGGGTTTTCCAGAGCAGAGTTCAAGGAAAAGGTGTCCAACCTCTTAGAATACCAGCAAAAAACTGAGGTATGACATTTGAAGGTGGGTTATATGGGGGCTGGTTTAAAGTTTTTGGTTTGCCAATGTCCAAATCTCCTGATGGCAGCAGTATATCCTACATGTCTAAGAATTACTACAATCCTTTGTCTCTCAATGGACACATTTCTATTGTTGTCTGTATCCCAGTTTGGAAGATTTCTTCTTACTTTCTATCTATTTGATGGATGCCAGACTGAAGGTCTTTGCAAGATGGAAGGAAAAACCCTCAGGTGAATGACTCTCACTCTTGAAATTAGGAACATCTGGTGCCAGACAGAGCAGGAAAGCAGGGGTAATACCATCCCTGGGGATACAGGCAGCAAATAAAATCTAGCAATATTCCAGAATGTTCTTTTCTTCTCTGAGCTCTGCCCCAGTTGGAACTGTGCTAGAGGGAATTTCTTCTCTTCTATGTTCTGCCTTTAGGGAACCTATGTTTGAAGTTCTGTGCTACAAGAGTTTATGATGGATTCCCTCTCTCTGAGGGATCTGTGCTTATGCTGCAGCTAGAGTATTGAGAGATCAATTGCAGTAAGAGGAAAGCACCTATGACTGACCACAAAGAGTACGCAGAGCTGAACTGCTCACAGGAGGAGCAGACACAAGAACCTCCCTGCTGACCTACAGATATAATAAACAGTCAGACACAAGAACCTTGGTTGTAAGGATCCTGATCTGCGTATTCTTGAGGCCTACAAGTAAGTGGGTGCTTCCCTGCACTACTCACACTCTCTCCCCTGTGTGCTTAGCAATACATCTATGAAAATCTACTAAAGGGACTAATGCCCATTTTGTGTTAAGCCCACTATATGGCAAGGATCCAGCCCTGAGAGTGGTATGTACCTGGTCATTTAACTCAAGCAAGTGTATTGTGGTATTCACAGTGTACACCTACTGGACCACTTGGAGGTCATCTCATCTGACCCTAGGAGTATTATCATTGCATAGTAATAACGTATTATTACACCAGGGATGCAGGTGCTTCCTACTGAATTCAGGAACTAAATTCATGCAGATGTAGCTTTAATTATATATGTTGTACATGTTCATGTTCTAGGCAACTGGAACATCAAGGAATGTTTTGTATGTCTCTGTCCACTATCTATGGTATATACAAAGACTAAACCCTTTGTTTCTAAAATTGTGATGACTTGTAAATTGCCTTCTGTTTAAAGAAGGCATTGCTAAACTTTACAGTGTTATAGTGGATTTTTTGGCTTCTTTTAGCCCTGTACTTCAAATTAAACATTTTTAAGTTCTTGTTTTCAAAGCAATGGTACATAAAGACTAAAGTCAGCCCAGAATTCAAGAACTGTATAAAGCAATACATATCTGTGCAAATACTGGTAGATCGTATTTTATGAATCACTATAGTACTACAATGTAAAATGTTGTTTTTGTCAAGTTCAAAACAAACAAAAAACAAAAACAATAAAAACATAAAAAGAACAAACATTTTCTTTGTGTATGACTCAATAATTAATAATTTTTTATGCCACACTATCCAGTAGATCTGCAGGGAAACTTCTAGCAGCTGATGGTTGTCAACTTTCTGGTTGACTGGGTTGTTGGTGTGCATGTGTCCAGAGAGTGCCGATGCGCTCAATCAAACCGCATCCCACTGTTTCTTTTTTTTTATTAGAACTTTGTTGAAATGTCACAACTGACATGTCATTAAAGGAAAACTATGGCCTAACCCTTTTTTGCCATAGTTCTCTTCAGGGTCACAAAAGGACATACTGTATACTAACATCCTCCGGTGACCCAAAACTTAGTATATAGCGGGCTATTGCCTGATATATGCTGAGAATGCAGAGCCGCACCGCAGCCGGGACGGATCCCAACAATACTGTCGAGATCCACCCCGTTAGCTGATTGACAGCTGCCGCTGCCTCTCTAGAGTCCCATGTATTCATCATTTCTGGGAGGCAAAAAGGGAGAGGCAGATGTTCTTCTTGCATTTCTAGTAGGGGGCGAGCAGGTTCCAAATCCACAGGACAATGTGGTGGTCATTGGTGGTGGCAGGAAAGTGAGGGAGGGGCACAACATCAGGGAGGCAGAATACCATTTAGGGACAGGGGTAGCTTGCAAAGGAATGAAGTAAGCCACCGTTCTATTCCATCGAATGGCACTTCTCCACATGTGCATGACACTGCTATCCCCAGGGCTGCACATGTGGAGAAGTGCCACACGTGAAGCTCAGCAGTCTGTGCCTTTATTCACACATCTTTTGTTGCTGATATGGCCATAGTGATCAGCAGCCTCTGCCTTCAGCACATCAAGCATGGTAAATGTACCAGTCATTTGGATACAACATGAGGAAACGCATGATTCTTCACCACAAAGCTCGGTGAAAGCAACACATGAATGATAACAGCAGGAAAAGGCCCACACTCCTCCTTCTTACTCCCCCCTTTCTACCTCTACCTTCTACCCCATTCTGGAAGAATCTCCATCTGCATCTGTAGCAACATCTGCATCCTCAATCGATAGGGATGGAAGCCTGAGAAGGGGTTTGGGAGGCTTACATTATGGCATGCCATAGGAACAGCATGGAGCCACACAATGTAGGGCCAAGCATATTCTTGAACTTTGCCATAAGTCTACTAAAGCTACCCTGCCATCCCCAGCAGCATCCTTGATCATCCCCAGTGCTTTATAAAACATCTCACTTAATAGCTACTACAGTCCAGCTTGCAGTGTAGGCCCCCTGCCTTGACTGTGTGGCCTGTGCTTCACCATAAAGGCAGGTACCCAGCTTCCATTTTTTCACCCAGAGGGCCATCCTTGCCTTCCACCAGCACAGGGATGCTAATGTATCTGTATCAATGGACTAACTGTTCAGTGGCAGTCTCCACAAGACCAAAAACATGTGGTCCAGCAAGCATTGGTAAGGACCTGACATCTGTTTTTACAATACACTGGGTAAATTTGCTGGCGGGTGGGAAGGATGTATGACAAGAAACACCACTGTAGCTGCTGGTGCTGGCCCATGTCCTGCTCATTCCCTGTACTAACTTCTGCTCTTAGGCCTCATCTGGTGATTCGTGAGAACCACTAGTCCCTCTCGATTGACCAACTGCCTACGCAACAGCCCTGGTAATATATTGCCAAGCTGTTTTGCAGACAGTATGCCTCAGGGATAGAAGCTACACTGGGCCAGAGACTCTGGCTGCTCTTCAGGGGAAGACTGGGAGGTGGCTGACTCCATGCTATCTTGTGCCAGGAAAGGTCGTGTGAAACAAGGGCATCAACCTGGCTGTCTGCCCTTCGGCAGGGAAAGTTCACACATGTGCCTTGCCTGGCACACGTCCTGAACCTGGTGGTGCAGCAGTTTTTAGTTAGGTACCCCTGCTTCCAAGATGTCCAGCAGCAGTCCAGAAGAGTGTGCTGCCACTAGGTGATTAAACCCTGGCATTATGCCCTGCCCAACTGTCTGATATTGGCCGCCTCAACATTAGCAATGCTGCAGTGACTACACCTCCAGCATTGTGCCTTTAATTAATATGTTTATGAGTATGAGACAAGGACAGGCTATGGGGATCTGGGGTTCTTTTTCCAAGATTGATGGCACCTGATTCAGGGCACATGCTCCATCTTGTCACCATTCACAGAGGCAACCAGAACGGTCTGCAGCAACAAGGCAGGTTACGATCCCTCTGGTGTTCTTGCTGGAGCACACACTGCAAAATGTCATAGACTGAGCACTGGTGTCTCAGGGCCTGTAGGACTCTTTCACAACTGAATCCATCCCTGTGATGCAGCAGCAGAGGAAGAGTATTAAGAGGAGAAGGACATAGGGCAGGCTTCAGGAGGTGCGTTTCACCCCTCCCATACCTTGTGTAGTTGTATGTGGGTGGGGTGAAATAATTGAGGACATTGTTTTCCTCAGCAACAATGAAGACCTGGGGTCTTTTGCTGCAGGCAATTTGTGGCAAATAGGTTTATACAAGCTGTGTGAGGACCCCAGGATTCGAGCCATGAAGTAAGGGACCAATACTGGCTGGCCACTATTTTGGATCCTTGATACAAGGAGAAAGTTGCAGATCTCATCCTGCCATATCATATGGAGCAAAACATGTGCCACTTGGAAGATGTGCTGCTGAAGAACATTTTGGCTGCCATTTTCAAAAAGTGGCAGGGTCTCCACTCATGGCCAACATGCCTCTGATCTGCAGGCTGTTTGAAGGAGGAGCTCACTTTTATAAAAGAATGAACCAGTCCTAGATCAGCAATGATTATAAAAACTCTGCAGCTAATGCTAACAAATTGTTTCTTGAAATTTGGCTGCCACAACATTATGATGCCGTACACCATTACCGTCTCTTGCCATTGCTGCTGGCCTTCCACCTTTACCAGCTCCTTCAGTTGCCACTTGTCTGCCACCATTACCAGTTTCTAACGCTGCTTGCCTGCCACCATAACTCTCTCCTGCCCTTGCTTCTGGTCTGCCACCATTACCATTCCCTGCTGCTATTACCAGCTCCTTCCACCATTGCTGGCCTGACAACATTACCAGCTACTTCCATGGATGCTGGCCTGTCAACAGTGCTAGCTCCTTGCACAGATGCTGGCCTGCCAACTTAACCACCTCTTCCCATCACTGCTGACCTGCCACCATTACCAGCTTCTTCCACTGCTCCTGGCCTGACACCATTACCATCTCCTGGCACCACTGCTGGCCTGCTACCATTACCAGCATGTGCTGCATTTACTCACCTAGTCTGGTGCTCCTGTACTGCATATAATTTTTCCATAGCTGCAAAATGTATAAATTCTGTGTTACTCCTCAAACTTTCTGGTGTATTCTGGTGATCAGGCACTGTAAATGTGCCACACATAGGGTTTCCGCAGCTGGTCCTCAGTAGCAAAAATTAAAGTGCTTGCTGCAGGGTGAATCGTGCTCTGTGTCTCCCACTGCTTTGGCAATCAAGAATATTTGTGGCTAATGTTTCTCTGAACTAGTGCACTCTAATTGTGATTTTGTGATTAAAACCTGCCTGGTCTCTCCCTGTTTAACTACAGCCTAGTAAAAGTGCTTACACACTGAAGTCAGTACAATATTTTTCTTATTTCTTTTAAGGAAATAATACATTCTAATGTTGATTTTTTTTTAGTAAAAACTGTCTAGTGTCTCTCCTATTCACAATGCTGCCAAGTAAAACTATTAAAACAATGTGCATGGGGTGAGCACAATATTTAGCTGTCTTTTTTATGGGAAATAAGTACACTCCAAAGTTTATTGTTGGATTAAAAGCTGACTGCTGTCCCCCCTGTTCAAAATGCAACTTATTAAAAGTGCTTAAAAATTGTGTATGGAGTCGGTACAATATTTTGCTGGCTTTGGTTCTGTGATCTTAGTACACTCTAATGTTACTGTCTTCATTAAAGGCTGCCTGGTGTCTCCCTCCGAAAAAGCAGCCTAGTAAAAGTGTTAAAAATCTCTGTATAGAGTCAGTACTATATTTTGCTGACCTTTTTCTAAAAAAATAATGGGGGGAATTGATCAAAACTGGAGCAGACAAAATCTGGAGCAGCTGTGCATGGCAACCAATTAGCTTCTCTGTTAAATTTTCAAATCTAAATGGAACAAACTGAAGATAGAAGCTGATTGCTTGCCCTGGGCAACTGCTCCAGTTTCAGTCTGCTCCCATTTTGACACCCCCCATCCCTAATGAAATGTAATGTTGATTTGTTTTCATTATAAACTTGGCAGGCTACTAAATTATTATGGTTATGCACAATATTTATCTGGCTTTTGTATGTGAAACAAAAACACCCTAATGTTGATTTTTAAATTAAAGGCTTACTGTTGTCTCTCCTGTTCAAAATGCATCCTACCAAAAGTGCTTAAATATTGTCAATAGAACCAGTACAATTGTCTTCCTTTCTTCTGTGAAATTTTTTAGATTTGTGGGTTGCAACCTGCATATGGTGTGTCATTTTGAAAATGAGGCCTACAACATTGTGTTTAAAATACTCTTTATGGCATCTGTGCGATATTCCTTCCTTTTTTTTCAGTAAAAAAAAGTATACCGTTTATTGTTGATTTTGTTCTAAAATGATGCATGTGGTATGTCATTCTGCAAATGTCATGGTAAAAACTACCTCATGTCTCCCTCTTGCATAATGTCCAGCCACTTTGCCATATGTGTGACTATTGTTTCTGAAATATGGCACTCTAATTATGATTTCAGGATAAAAACATTCGTCCTTGGAATGTGAGGTTGTGGTTTTAAAGTGTGTTTTTTTAAGTTGGGTTGATATTGTTCAATCAGATTGGGGTGTTATTGTTGTATTTAAGCCAAGCTAAATGTATACGTTAAAGAATCAATTACACACACAAAAGATGAGGTGCCAGAATACAATGATGCTAATTATGTCAGATCTCACACAGGGTTGATGATATCCTCCTAACATTATAGTGTTCAGTACTGGTGACTGACTGCTCAAGTTCAGGCACTGCATCCTGGGAGTAAGCTCTTATACCTGAAGGCACATTGCAGGGAATTTATCAAAACCGGAGCAGACTCTTTCATTTTAAAATCTTAACTTAACATACTGAAGAGAGAAGCTGACTGGTTGCCATGGGCAACTGCTTCAGATTTTGTCTGCTCCAGTTTTGATAAATTCCCCTCATTGTATTTTGGCAGGGCTCCAACGAAAAGATGGGAAAGGGGAGTTTAAGTGGGTTCGGTGGTATGCTTCCAGGAGGCTTAAACCAGTAAAGTAAGAGATTCTCTTAAAATGTTAATTCGGGCTCCACTGTCTGCTCGTCACAGACGAGCAGACGAGTGGATTTTCGAGCCCTGGTTAACACTGTTAATTTTTTACTTCTAGTTCAGCCTATTAAAGCAGTTCACATTTCAGTAGCTTTCTTATGTGTTCACCCCACATTCTTGCTTACTGTCTATAGAATATAATATTTTTTATAATAGAATAAAATATTGATATAGTTAAAGAATGTTATCAACATGTAAAGCACAAATTACATTAAACATTACACAGTTTTCTATAAACAGGAAAATAATTTCCTGTAAAGAAATATATTTCAATTGTGGGTATACCAGATATAGTAATGGAAGATTATAAGATTTATTTGCTGTTTCTCCAGTGCTGTGCATTAGAAATGTGATCTCAAGCGTCAGAAGGTATTGATACAACTATGAGAAGAGATATGAGTGCCTTCTCTTTGTGCAGCTGTAATAAACAAGTGAGCAAACCTCAACAGAACCTCATTAAGAAAGAAAAAAAAATCAATTGTCATCGGTTTCATCACAAACCATAAAACAATGGGTTTATTTTTTTTGTTTTTGCAAGTTTATTTTTGGATTTATTCAAACCAAGAAACAAACAAAAAAGTCATAGCATAGGTAATACATATGCAATAACCTGGTCAGAAGCTGTAAATATCAGATGGCTACAGAGCAAAACCAATGGATTGCATAACAGTTACAGGTTTGTAAAGCATTTGAAACATGCAAGGCGGTAGCCATTGGAGTCAGGTTACATAGTATAAGAACAGCTTACTAACAATCAAACAGTATGTGTATGCCTTTAAGGCTGAAACCTAACTATTATCTACTAGTCTGTGTCTGGTGGTGCTAGTGAGTAGGATTTGGGTGTCAGGGTCAGAGAGGAAGAGAAGTATGTCGTCTGCAAAAAGCATCGATTGGAGATGGAGAGGTCCCAATGTAACACCTTTGAAGAGAGTAGTAGAGGACAAGGAGCGTGCTAAGGGTTCTATGACCAAATTAAATAGAAGAGGCGATAGTGGGCACCCCTGGCACGTGCCTCTATAGAGTTGAAAGGTGGCGCATAAAAAAGTGGAGGTGAATATTTGTGCATTCTGGGAGGTGTAAAGAGTGGAGACAAATTCTAAAAACATTCCATTAAAACCCATATGTTGCATAACCTTCCTGAGCCACGACCAGTTCACACTATCGAAGGCCTTCTCCGCGTCCAATGCCAAAAGAGCCAGTGGACCGTTACATATATTCATAACGGCAGATCTACCAGAAAAAAGCCCGATTGGGCTGGTGAAATAATTGTAGACAAGATGATCGCAAGTCTATTAGCCATAATTTTTGATAAAAACTTTGCATCTTGGTTTAAAAACGATATAGGGCGATAGGATCCTGGTATAAGGAGATCCTTGTTTGTTTTTGGCAGTAACCTGATATACGCATCATTAAACGTAGGGGGATATAAACGATTGCGTAAGATGTGGTTATACAGAGTAAGGCATGTAGGTGAAATATCATCCGAAAGCAATTTGTAAAATTCTGATGAGAGCCCATCTGGTCCTGGTGCCTTTGCCCGAGAGGACGACCTAATTACCTGTTGTAATCCCGGTAGGGTCACCTCCGCATTCAATAGAAGGAGGTCGTCCTCCATCAGTGAGGGTTGATCCACAGACTTAAGGTATGATACATCTCCATCAGGATTGTCTGGTTGAGGACCGTAAAGGGTCTGGTAGTAGGAGGAAAATAAGTTGTAGATAGTTTTGTGGTTAGTGTGGATGCAACCCTCGCTGTCAGCCAATTTTGTAATGTGAGAGGATGTCGTCTGACCCCGAGCAAGGTTGGCCAGGAGCTTACCAGGTTTGTTGCCAAATTTAAATAGCTCCACTTCTTTATTGGATCACATGTTTGCTTAGCTAATAGTCATGCTGATCTGTTGTTAGGTGATGGGTCTGTTTTGAAATCAAAGTATGTCCGTCTAGCTAGGTGACAATTGGATTGGTATTGGTGCATTGTCAACCTTTTACGTGAGGATGAGTATGCCAGGATCCTACCACGTAACACTGCCTTGGCTGCCTCCCAATATAAGATGGGATCATCTGCATGTACAGAATTACAATAGGTATATACCAACCACCTGAGTCTGAGGTTGTCTTGGAAAGTGTCGTCATGTAATAAATAAGTTGGGAACCGCCAAGTTGAGGGCGTGGTGGGGATGTCCAGGTTAGTTAGTCACATGGTGACAGGGGAGTGGTCAGATATTACCATATCCTCAATGTTTATTGATGAGAGTTTCATGAGCAGTTTTGGGGAAAGAAGGAAAATGTCTATGTGGGACATGACATTGTGGGTATGGAAAAAATGGGTGAAGTCACGTTCTAATGGGTGTAGGTGACGCCATGCATCTTCCAGGTTGTTAGTATGAATGAAGTCGGCCAGACGATCATCCCCCGGGTTGGAAGCCGTGGTAGCAGGAGGTGCGGCGGTAGTGCAATCCTCAGAAGTGGAGGGGACAGGATTAAAATCACCCCCCATTACCGTGTAATGAGCAGTAGTGGGTTGTTGGAGCAGAGCCCTCAAAGATAGTAGGAATTTGTGGTTGTCTGTATTAGGATCATATATATTCCATACATCCACGATGCTTGTTCCGAGTTGGATCGTGGTACAGGACCAGCGACCTTCGGTGGGGTCCGCTTTGTGGTGTAGTATAGTGCAGGGGAGAGATCTATTGATTAATATTAAGGTACCTGCTGATCGGCCGGCTGCCGGAGCTCCCAGGACTGTCCCGACCCAGTATCGCCGCATGCGCAAGAAGTCGTCTGATGAGAGGTGTGTCTCTTGTAGTAGTGCTATATTAGTTTTAAGTTTCTTAAGATGTCTCAGCACTCGATTGCGTTTGTTGGGAGACCTAAGACCTAAGCCCCTTGACATTCCAAGTTACCAGTTTCAGTGGGGGTCCCATAGGAAGTGATGACTTATGGTAGTTGGTAACGATGTCATATCATACAAAAAGGATTCGGTGTGTACCGCCGCCCCAGAGCTACGGCCACACCAGTGATGCATAGTCCCTTCCAGGAAGTGTGTGTTGTAGCAGAGAAGATCCGTTCCAAAAGTGCAGGAGACCCCCGTGAACATTCTCCTAATAGCACAGGCGTAGCATCAGACGCACAGTCTGGATAAAACAGTAGCAGAAAAAATAAAATGCAAACAATAAAACATAAATTCATCGTGGGAATGTGACTCCCTTTTTTCCCTGAGGGGGATGTAGTGAACAAGCAAGGTGGTCTCCTTGCTTGTTCACTACATCCCCCTCAGGGAAAAAAGGGTGAATAGACAACAAACATGTCAAGCCTTAAAATTGCGTGCACCTGCGAAATCGCAAAAAACTACAATACCCAAAATTGACCATAGGCGATGCTTGAAAAGTTTTTACCGCTCATCAGTTTAGTGTTATCAGTGATTGATGGCTCTGGAATTATTGCTCTCACTGCTACGTTCGCGGGGATTTGTAACATGTGCGGCGTAATGGGCGCAATTGTCATTTTCGCACATATGCGCACCGACGCATGTTTGCATGCGTGTATGTATGGATGGGGTGTTTTTTTAATTCTTTTTTATGTGTGACTTACATTTTTTTTTTCAACTTTTATTTTCCCCCCAATTTTCTTTTTTACTATAACTATATTGTTATCATATAGGGGGCTAAGAATCCCTCTATGTAATAGCAAAGAGGATGTGACAGGTCCTCTTTATGGAGACATCGGGGGTCTCCAAGACCCCTAATGTCACCTAGGGACCCCCAAAGAAGCTGATGAAGCAGAGATCAGCTTCTCTCCAGCTTCTGAAGCCGGAGAGTGACAGCAGAATGCGGAAGTGATGTAATATACATCACTTCTGTACTCTGACACTAGAGAGGGGACCGGAGGGAAATCGTGTACTAATCTCTCTCTGATCCCCTGTCACAGACCCACCATGCTGGTGTCGGGCTTGCAGCGGGCACAGCGGAGCTCGGGACCAACGAAGGGGGGCCTGCGCACAGACCGACACCTTATACAAGTGATCCGCCAGCTCTATATTATAATATTATTATTATTATATAGGATTTATATAGCGCAACAGTTTGTGCATCGTTTTACAATATAAGGAAGACATTACAATCACAATACAAATCAAGACAAGATGGTAAGTCTATAGCTAGCGGATCGTTTGTATGTAGACAGGCATCGTTGCCCGTTTTTACATTTTGGCAGTTTCCCGCTTGCGTGCGGTGTGCACAAGTGGGCGGGGCTAGCAGGCCTTCTTTAAACATCCAAGAAGCTACCAGCCGGCCATTGTAGTGAAACAGCCGGCCGGGAGGCGGGTAAAGGAGCAGTGATTTTAACATCACTTAAAGTGAAATAATAAAAATGAAAAATTCCTTTAAATATCGTGCCTGGGGGGTCCTCTTGAACTGCCTGTAAAGTGGCACATCTGTACGATGTAAAGAACCCGCTGCAGCAAAAATGACATTTATAAAGAAAAAAATTACATTTAAAAAGAAAAAAAAAGCGTGCGGTTCCCCCTCAAAACAATACCAGAATGGTATTGTTAGGAGGAATGTTAGGAGGGACCCAAAAAGCGTGGGGTTCCCCCCAAAAGTCATACCAGACCCTTAAGATCTGGTAGGAATTTTAAGGAGGAACTCCACCCCCACAAATGGGGGAAAAAAAACGTGGGGTCCCCCTAAATTTCACAACCAGAACAGGCACAGGCCTGACAGGGCAGGAAAGGCCCCCTCCCTGCGATACCAGGCTACATGCCCTCGGCACTAAGAAGGTGCTTTTCCAGGGTCGCCCCTGAAAAAGCACCTTGTCCTCGTGCCGATGGGGACAAGGGCCTCTTACTCACAATCCCTGGGGCGTTGGTTGTAGGGGTGCGGACAGGGGGCTTATTCACATCAGAGTTCCCCTTTAATAAAGGGCCACCCAGATGCGCCCCCCCCCTTGTGAATGAGTAAGGGGTACTTGGCACCCTACCCATTCACTAAAGGGTTAAATAAAATTGTAAAAAAGAGGCCAGGCGTTTGAAAAAATCCTTTACTTGGAAAAAAAAACAAAACACACGTTTTTGACAAGTCTTTTATTTAAAAAAAAAAAAAAAAATAGATCCACTGACAAAATCCAGGGTCAATCAGGACGTCCAATGTTGTGAACGACGGCGGCGACTCGACAAAATAAAAAATAAAACAAGAAATAATTAAAAGAAAAAAAAACGACGACCGGTGACCCGTACGCTCGTGACGTAATCCCGCCGCATAATGTAATTTTGACAGATGCCGGCAACAGCTAGCTCTGCCCAACTGTTTACAGTTGTAGGGCATCTGACCGGAGAACCATGATTGGGCAAAGTCAATATGACTTTGCCCAGTCATGGCTCTCACAGTTCTCTGTGCCCTGATTGGGCAAAGTCTTGCACCTGACCTGTGGCTTTAGCCAATCAGGGCTTCACAAGGCGCAGGGCCTTGTGGGGTGCTCGGCGGGTGAATAACTTGCCGAACACCCTGTCAGTTCGTGTGTTTGCCGAACACACAAACTGCCGATGTTTGAGTCGAACTCACGTTCATCTCGAACATCGAGCCCATCACTACTTGTGACCCTCAAGATGAAACTTGACCCATATCCCCAACTGTCCCTCCTTTAGAGTGATTTTCCCTCATTTGGAACCAAAACCCTTGTCCCTCTTTCCTCCTCAGTTGTTCCTCTTTTTGGTCTGATGTATGAATATCTTTGAAAATATTCTATTTACCTACCAAAAGTATTATTATGCACTAAAGCTTTTGTCTAATCTTTTAATTATCTTGTTTGCTATTTCAAAATGCCACTATACAAGAAAAATAATGCTGAGAAAAAACTTTTCTGGGTTTAACCAATATTTTTTCGCAAATAAATGATTCATTATTCACATGACTGGGGGCGTGTCAGGGGTGTGTTAATTGCCTGAAAAAATTGTGCTGGAAGGTGTCCCTCTTTCTCATCTCAGAACGTTGGCAAGTGTGTGCTTCCTGCGATTTGCCCATTTAGAGTAAAACTACTTATGTTCCTTTTGGGAGTGAAAAGAAGAAGTTCTGCGTATGTTTGAAGTCAGTCTGATTGGAGCTTACACAGGGCTAAACACTCTCTTTTCACCACCATGTGACAACACCGGTACTTGGTGATGGCTACACTATCACAAGCATTGCATGGTGGGAGGAAGGGAGAAAGAGTCACATGAATCCCAAGTAGTATCTCTTGACCTCTGAAGGCAATGGGAAGGACATAGAAGTAAAGAGGTAGGTGAGGTGTGGGGTAAAAGAGGGAGGGGAGCAGGAATGCGAACTTGATGCTTTGCCATTTATTCAGATATCTGAGCACTGAATCTGATTTGAGGTTGTAGAGTAAGAATGGTCAAGAGGGCAACTTGTATGATGGGTCCACTTCCATGGGAGTGTGGTGACCCATAGTACTTTTTCTGGTATGCCTTTTTGTCTGTTTGTTAATTTTAATTACAGGGTCGCTGTACCTTTAAGAAAACCCTGTAGCCTCATAAGGCCCTTTGGGCGGGAAAATCCTCTCCTTCTGGAAGCTTCTGGAACTTTCTCCAGTGCCAGTTTCTCCCTATAACAGGCAGGATTTCTCCTGGATCAGTGTCCAGTTGGCTGACCACAGCACAAACAAGCTCCCCTCCCTCCACCCCTAGTCGCACCATTTTATGTGGTTCTTTGGTTGAGGGGGACTTTCATGAATTGATGCTTTGGTCTTGCTTGAGTTTTTTTATGACTGAGCAATAGTTGGTGGTAATTAATTGATGGTAATTTGATTCAATAAAGTTTTATTTATTAATACCAATAAAGTGCCGCGGTCATAAATTGCCAAAAATTGGTGTGTGTAGTTTTTATTTATTTTATTGTAGGTTTATTGAGTGTCGCCTGCATTCCCATAACAGTATTTTGTGTGACTAGCGATTTACGTACATCTGCTTTTTATTATCTGAGGCACTATCCAATAGTAAAAGCAGCATTCTCTCTAAGTTTGGGCCAGCAAGTTTGCCTTTACACACAATTTAGTCAGGACATCTAGTTCACACCTGTACTGAGATTTCCAAAGCTCATAAAACATATAATGCAATAGGCTCAATTCACAAAGCCAACACCAGGATCCTTTAAAAAAAAAAAAAAGGTGACAGTTATTTTCAGCTGACTGCAATAACGTTTAGAAATTATGTGTTAAAGTTTTTATTTTTTTCATTTAGCCTAATGTAAGTTAATGGGATATTCATCCTGTGAGGAGTTTCCCTTAAAAAACATGTAGCAATTATGGTGTGAGTGATTTAGTCGTTGTGCGGCAGGTTTGGATTGAAATGCTGTCCAATGTTCATGCCTCTCTTACAATGAGGGATTTAAAAGACTAAGCAGTAAAGCCCAGACATTCCTTCAAAATCTCCCACTGAACCACAAAGAATGAAGATGGGCCTTGCTTATTTATTATTTCTTTTTTTTTTTTACTCCTCCTTCTCTCCTTCTGGGTGAAACAGGTTCCCTATCAGTTGGTTAGAGGCGACAGTCTGTCTGCTGGTGGTAAACCGATACGCTCAGTGTTAGAGTGAGGCCGACAAGATTCCTGGCTTGAAAAGCACAGATATTGATCTGACTCAGGCACCTAAACAATACCTCACCTGTTTGCCTTGTCCATACCTTATTTTGCGCAGTTAAATGCTTGTTTTGTTTAACTTTTCTTTTATTTCCTTGGATCTGAGCTTTGATACACTTTGGGGAGTAGGTAAACAGAGAGTCGTGTATGGACATCCTCATAGCGTGGAGGTTTTTTTCGACCACCCCTCCCTGCCGCCAGAGAACAGCGCTCTTATTGAAAATTATAAGCGACACAGAGAATAAGAAACCATATTCAGACGTTTGATGTTCTCCTCTAGTGTCCAATAACAGCGAAAGTGAGAGGCAAGCTAATTACACCCCTGTATGCCTCAGTTAAAATATCTTAAGCTAGAACATACCAAAGCCTTTTTTTTTTTTTAAACATTAATCATTTTAAATCTTTTTTTCTGTATTTGCGGGCAAAAGTGGCCGTACCAAAGCAGACGCTTGGCTTTAAAGAAATGAAAAACATATTTACTTGTCCTTGCAGCAATTAACAAACATCGATCAGGCGATCTTTCATCACACAATGCTCCAAGCAAACACATTTCCAATCTTATCTACCTTTTACTACCAAATAAGTACACATGTAATAGATGCTTCTCTATACGCAAAGAGTTTTGCTGGTTAGAAGTCAAGAATCATCCAGTATGCTCGAATCATTCTTCAACCTTTTCATTCCTCTGAACCACTTGCTTTTAACTCTTTGTTAGCAGGTGCTGGACATCAACATTTTAAATAGGGCAGTGCAAAGGACTATGATGATGTGCAAAGTGCAGCAACCCAAAGTGACTGATCAGTTTTCACTTTGCTTTAGGAAGGCGATTTAACCCGTTTGTGACCAGAGGTCATTGATGCTTAGTAGGAAGGAGCTCAGGCTGAGACTGGGTTTGGTCCAGACCTGAACTCATTCCTAATGCCTAGTTGTTCAGACACAATTCAGCAGGGTCAGTATGCATCAGTTAACTTGACAATAAAACTAATTTGTGAATAATATGTACACACAAGACTTTTATTTGCCATTGTTTGACTATATCCATTGCTGAGATTTTTTATTATAGGCTGACAGATGGAAAAATATATATTTTATAATTTTAAAACTTTTATTATTTTTGTACAGTTCATTGTCTTCTTAAAATAGGTATTGCCTTCCAGGTGCACATCAATCGTAACTAGAAAGAAATCCATTGGCAGCTGTCACTGGCATGGATTTGTTTATAAACAAAACCATATGATCACCATGTCATAGCTGGCATGGTGATCACATGATTGGGAACCACACTGATTGATTCCTGATTAAATGTAGAGGTCTAGAGCTGTCAGACCTAGGGAAGTCTCACAGCCCACAACCTCACGGGCACACACAGAGCTGCACGTTCCTAGCTGTAAAGGGGAGCGTAGATTAACTAGGTATCAAGATATTGTGAAGGGCAATGTTATACAGATTGTAGATAAGAAAGGGTTAAGGAATGAGTTCTGACTGGTTGCTATGGTTTACTGCGCTTTGCACAAAAGCGTTGCCTTTCTCTATAAACTATTATTACACTGGGCAATGGACGCCGACAGGTACTCATCCCACAGGGATTGATGCAGCATCACCTCAGCTCTCCATGCCTTGTGGCAATTGGGAATGAGCGCAAATACGACAAGGAAATGAGGCTAAGTGTGCGCATACGCCATTCCTTAGACAGCAGAGAGGAAAATTCACTGTTTAAAATTCTACTTGCTTGACAGAGGACAATGAGTTACTGTGGCAGCAAGAAACTGCATGCATTCATTTTACCCAGCAAATTATTGTATAAATATATTTCTAGTCTTTATTATTAGCTAAAGGTTCCTGCTGACAATGCATGCAAATCTCACCAGCAGGCCCTGGGATTTATAATTGCGTTATGTTTGAAACTAATAACCATAAACAGAAATTCTAACAAAACAAATGAACATTTTGCCACCCCAACACTACTGGATATGAGGCAGGCTTGTGTATATAGTCTGACACTTGCTGTTGCATAATTTGCATACACGGTAGTGTGTTTCCACGTAGGTGACAAGCAAAGAAAGTGAGATATTAGGTCCTCTGCTGTTGGGGAGAGATGCAACTGGTTGCTTAGCAACCCATCACTGGCCCCTCCAGTTGCAAAATAGATATAGAGCCACGGCTTAAAACAATTCTATTCCGGAACACAGCCGTGCTGCACCCCAGACTCTCTACTGCAAGGCGGTAGTATGCTATTAATGAATACATTTGATCAAGAGATGCTTGAATATATATTCAGTTCCGTTATATCATTACCAAGCCTACTGCTATACAGAATACACAGACTACAGGCTTATTAAGACAAAGAGCAAGGTACCGTAAGCCACAGTTCGCAATCGTCTGTCATTGTTTTGCTCTGAAAAAAAAAAAGGATGCTTCATGTTGGTTGCTATGGGTTACACGCACATCACTGCTCTTTGTATTGGCTTACAGTATGCATTTATAAATTATTTCACATGCTGAGCTCCTTTATTAGCACCTAATAAATAATACTGCAGTACACGAAGTACAACCCTACAGATTACACCACAAACAATTACCTAACAATATAAATCACCACGTCTTGCTGGATATATAGAAATGATAGTATTCTCCTAAATAATAAAAAAAAGAAGCAAAGTGGAGAAATATTATGCATGATTATGGCTAATATGCCTTATGTAAATGAAACATAATCCACTAGAGCATCAATCTCTTTCCTCCGCTGCATCTGGCACTCTCTCTGTGTAATTGTATAGAAATAATGCAGCTATTTCTGTCTCTGTTTACATGTTCCAGTTTCACAACACATATATGAGAGAAAGCTGTCGAGCAATGAATGGAATAACATTCGCTTCTGAGGCAATTGATCCAATATTTCATTTCTCAAAACAGCAGTTCTATTATGCCACATGACACGGACAATAGTAAACCAGCTATTGCTTTAACACCCATCATTTCTGCGCTCGTCTTATATATTACAATGTATGCTAGAAAAAAAAATAATGATCAAAACCAGCTATTAGCTTTGCTGAAATATCAATGATGTGCAATGGCATAGAGCCATATAAAGCCGTATATGAGTTTAATAAAAGAATAAATAAAGATAAAACCAAAAATAAATAGGACCAGTAAAGTATTATTTTAAAGGCAATGATAACGTTGTCATTGTCGATGTAACATTTCCACATTCGTAAATTCGTTTTTAGAGCCTGGGAACTTAGAACTTTAGAACCTAAAACCTTAAAAAGCAGCCTGGCTAAATTTGGCATTCGTAGAAAGAAAGTAGCACTTAAATGAGTAAACTTTTTTAGTTCTAATAAAATGTCTTGGGCTACAAATAAAAATAACATATGAACGAAAAAATAATGTGAACATCACACAACCCCTGTTCTGGAGCTATCCCTGTTTATGTATCCATGAATGAACAGGCTTTAAAAATATGATTGTGATGTTGCCAATATTGGCTAGTTTTAGGAGTGCTTGGGTTACATTTGTTTAAAACAAATATGTGCTATGCCCGTGCAGGGGGTTTATCGAAGACCTGCATTTACATTCATTTTGTGCAAACGGAAGCAAAAATGTATATTATTACCATATATTTTTTCCAGATCGAATGTAATTTCAGTCAAATGCCACATTATGGGCACTAGATGGAGCTGATGAGCATAGGAAATATATACTTCTTTCTTGTCTGCTCCTCGACTCCATCTAGAAGCCATGATGTGGTATTTATCTGAAATTAAATTTGATCTATATAGAAATCATGCTAACAATATTTGTTTTTGCCTCTATTCGCACAAAACAAATGTACATGCAATTACCTGCCCTATCCAAAGTGGCATAACATTTTTGGATGGACCTGGACTTCAACAGTGCACTCCAGTCCAAACTAAAAATCAAATGCATACAAAGGGAGAACATTTTACCCACCCATTACTTCTGTTTTGCATTCAGGCCTAGCATTAGTCCACCAGTCCATCGCATCCTCAGTTGTCAGTACTTTGATGACCAGTGTTAGCTCCATCACCATACTACACAGAGTTTACACAGGGTCCTATTGCTGATGGAAGAATTAAGCATTGGGGAAGCGCAGGAAAGTTAGGCATCAGCTGGGGAAGGGTGGGGGTTGTTCTTTCAAGATGGCTTGTTACTTTGTCCTGAATGGACATGAAAGAGAGTTTCTTTAAACCTGGCTTGTAATTTATGTTAGGGATACATCAAGCAGAGCGAGAGAAAATGTTGCTCAGAACAGGCTGTGCCACCCAACACACATCTGAGGAGCCCTCTGGAATTTGAAGGCATTTTATTACATAGAATATAGGTCAATAAATGAATTTTCTTACTGATGTAGTGTTTCTTGGCTTCCGTTAACAGATCAGTGATTGTTGCCTAATACTGCTTTATGAAAGTGGCCATACCACACTCTTTTATCATTTACACATGCAACCAAGTCTCTGGCTTGAGAATAAAATTCTCATTTCTTTTAGCAGTTCAAATAATGCAGCGATTGACAGGTTAGCATGCTGCAGAAAAAAATCATTAGTAAATATTGTTGCTCATAGCAATCAAAATATTGTTTAAGCAGATAAAAATATTTTCCTGAAAGGACACCACTACTTCAAAAACACATTGGTTCTTTCACCTTACCCAGGGACACCAACTTTGGAAATATAACCCCCTACCTCTGATTTTTCTTTCCCTCTGTATTGATAGCTGTCATCACAAAGCCAGATCAAAAAACATTCCATTGTTTACAATGACCTGTCTGCAGTCTATAACATATAGAGAGCACAGTTATCCAGGCAATCTGTCCCTACATTGATTACTTTAGGACAATCTTGTCATATATGGCTCATGGCACTGAAGACATTGCAGCAAGGGGTAGATGCTCTCCACACTAGACTGTTGGTCAGTGCAGATTGCAGACAGACTGGATATAAACAAAGCAGTGTTAAAAAACAAAACCACAGGAAAAGGCACACATGAAAGGATTTTTTTGTATGCCAAGTTGTTTGGTGTCTCTGGATATAATACAAGAACTGATATGCTTTCTACTGCCACA